>NC_138203.1:6272219-6297219 GCF_964194415.1 Vipera berus
TCTGCTCCTCTCCTCCCACTTCTTTTCTCTTCTTCTTCTTCTCTTCTTCTTCTTCTTCTTCTTCTTCTTCTTCTTCTTCTTCTTCTTCTTCTTCTTCTTCTTCTTCTTTCCTCCCTCCCCTCCTCCTCCTCCTCCTTCTTCTCTTCTTCTTTTTCTTTTTCTCCTTCCTCCTTCTCCTTCTCCTCCTCCTCCTCCTCCTCCTCCTCCTTCTTCTTTTTCTTCTTCTTTCCTCTTCTTCTTCTTCTTCTTCTCTCCTCCTCCCTCCTCCCCTCCTCCTCCTCCTCCTCCTTCTTCTCTTCTTCTTTTTCTTTTTCTCCTTCTCCTTCTCCTTCTCCTCCTCCTCCTCCTCCTCCTCTTTCTTCTTCTCTCCCTCCTCCTCCTCCTCCTCCTCCCCCTCCCTCCTCTTCTCCTTCTCCTTCTCCTTTCTCCTTCTCCTCCATTTTGGGAGAAGAATACAAAATTCTGGTTCTTGCACTTCCAGTGGCCTGAACCATTGTTGTTTGATGCTGTTTTAGTGTGTCCTTGATGCTCTCTGCCTATATTCTTCTGCATCTGCCTCGTGTTCTTTGACCTTCTCCTTTTTTATATATGTGACTTAAACAGTATGGAATCTACAGCGGATCTCAGGAAGTATAATGTCCTGCTTCAGCCATAGGGGAGAAAAAAACAAAAACAGAACTTTTCTCCATCTAGAAAATAAGCATACAAGGAAAAGGGCTACTTTAGGATATGTTATCCTGCCCTGTTAGTGGAGGGGATTTAGTTGGCTGATCTCAGGTTCCCTCCAGTGCACAGAAAAAATTAGATTATGCAAAATGGATGTGAATTTCCAGAATGGATGCTGTTTACCTTTTAAACATTTTCTTGGCCCCAAATTAGTTCATCTTGGAAAACGTGATGCCTGGATTTAGGCAATGAACCTTAAAGTTGTATCTCTGCTGATGCCCTAAAGCAGATGACAATAAATGCAGATGTGAACTGGAAGCTCAACAGCTGCTGAAAAAAAATACCCCGTCAATATCCTAAAGGCACCTCTTTCCTTATCAGAAAGAAACTTAATTTCAGCTATAAAGAATTTGATTATCTATTGTTCTACCAAATGTGATTAATGCTTTGTGGTGATTAATCAACTGCAAAATGTATAATTATACCATCTGTATTTTTCCATCTTCTTGTCACTTAAGAATTCCTCAGGGTGGTCGGGCAAAATGGAAATAAGAACTGTTGAGAGAGCTTTTCACACACACACACACTCACACAATGGACACACACACTCACAGAGAGAGAGAGAAAGAAGCTGAAGCAATCTAAACATGCAAAATGGGCTCACGGTGAAATCTTTAGGTTAGCAAAATTTAGACTAACTGATTGTGATTCATTTCCATAGATACCTTGATAAGGTATTTATCCATTAAATGTTTAATCAGCCTTAGAGATCCTTCTCTCATTACAATAAAGTTGTTTGTTTGCAGAGGGAGAGCATTTGGGGCAGGAGAAAATGCTCACATGGTCTCGCAAAACAGACAGACCATAGAAATGGATATCATTGTGTCCTGAAAGTACTCATTGAAAATCAGAGGATTTAAGCTTATGTGATCCTGCTGTGCCTTTGGAAATTCAACCTGATGGGGATCTTGACTGGCATCCTTTCAGTAGAGGTCACATTGGAAGGGACCGTGGAGGTCTTCTAGTCCAACCCCCTGATTGAATAGGCAATCCTAGGATAGGATAGGATAGGATAGGATAGGATAGGATAGGATAGGATAGGATAGGATAGGATAGGATAGGATAGGATAGGATAGGATAGGATAGGGGAGGGGAGAGAAGGGGAGGGGGAGGATAGGGAAGGGCAGGAAAGGGCAGGAAAGGGAAGAGAAGGAAAAGAAAGGAAAGGAAAGGAAAGGAAAGGAAAGGAAAGGAAAGGAAAGGAAAGGAAAGGAAAGGAAAGGAAAGGAAAGGAAAGGAAAGGAAAGGAAAGGAAAGGAAAGGAAAGGAAAGGAAAGGAAAGGAAAGGAAAGGAAAGGAAAGGAAATAAATGGATAGGGAAGGGAAGGGAAGGGATAGAAAGGAAAGGAAAGGAAAGGGCAGACCTGGTTATGCCAATAACACTAATGTAGAACATAAAATAACAGAGTTGGAAGGGACCTTAGAGGTCTTCTAGTCCAACCCCCTGCTCAAGAAGGAGATCCTATACCACTTTAGACAAACGGTTGTCCAAGCTCTTCTTAAAAGGCTCCAGCAATGAAACACCCACAATTTCTGAACGCAAGCTGTTTTCAGTGTCAGGAAATTTCTCCTTATTTCTAGGTTGCTTCTCTCCATGATTAGTTTCCATCCCTCACTTCTTGTCCTGCCTTTGGGTGCTTTGGAGAATAGCTTGACTCCCTCTTCTTTGGGGCAACCCCTGAGATATTGGAACACTGCTGTCATGTCACCCCTCTTCCTTCTCTTCATTAAACTGGACATCCCCAATTCCAGCAACCGTTCCTTATCTGTTTTAGCCTCCAGTCCCCAATCATCTTTGTTGCTCTTCTCTGCACTCTTTCCAGAGGCTCAACTTCTTTCTTTATATCGTGGTGACCAAATCTGGATGCAGCATTCCAAGCATGGCCTTAACAAGGCATTGTAACGTGCTACTAACATTTCAACGCCACACGCTGTGAATACTTTACTGACGCTGGAACTGGAATCCAGGTCTGGAGATCTATTTAATAATAGGGTTTCTGAAGGCCATTACCACCAAGTACTTGCAGATTTGCAATTTTATTTTTTTTATTTTTTTTTTAAATAAGACAAACCTTTCAAGCAGAGCACTTTGGACAAACTCTGACTGAAGCAGTGGGTGGTACATAATTTATTGGAAACCAAGGTGAAACAATAGGCAATCTTGCTGTGTGTGCACCTTTACATCAAGGTAAGGTTGATAATTTTGCTTTTAGTTTACCCATATGCGGTGCTTCGTTTACATATCAGAAAGAAACCACCTCGCTAGACCTTAGTGTAGCCCTTTATAAAATGATGTCTTGATCATTTTTTTTAATTTTTTTATTTTAAAAATTAGCTGAGTCTAGTACGCATCCATTAACATTGATTCCACTTTAGCGCCATTCGTGTAATGTATTTGGTCATTTGGACTGACTGATTGATTGATTATATGCCATCAAATCAATGTTAACTCCCAGCAGGCGTATAAATAAATTTGTCCCCGATTTGGACCTTTCAGTCTTAAAATGACACAGCCACTTCTAATTAAACCTATCTGCCTTAATACTGCTCTTCTTTCCAATCACAAAAGGCAAAATAAAAAATATCATTGTCAATACTAAGGCCAGCAGTTATACTTGTTGCTATAAGCTTGGTCATCTTTATATTTAATCTTAGTGCTATTTTTTTTTTTTGCTATGCTCCTTGATCTTCATTACTAGAGCTTGCAGATCATTTATATTTGCAGAGTGCAAAGAAGAGCAACAGGAATGATGAGGGGGCTGGAGGCTGAAACATACAAATAAGGGATATGGGAATTGGGCATGTCTAGCCTAATGAAAAGGAGGAGGAGTGTCCTGGTATCTGAGGAGTTCCTGCAGTGTATGCCTCCTAGCATACACAAAGGACAGCACAGCAGGAGGCTGATGGTGCAGATCAGCAGGGGGGTTGGACAGCTCCGGGCGATAACCGCTCACGCGGGATAAGCCTAATGAGTTAAGCTGTTGACAGCCCCAGGCATGGTCAGCCTGGCGGGAAGCCAGGATCTAAACCCATTGGTCACCTGCACTGGTGGGAAGCCCAGGTTTGAACTGATTGGATGCCATCCACCTGGGCAGGTACAAATAGACGCCAGGTTCCCCTGTTTCCCCAGTTCGTTCTGTTCTGAATAAACTCATTGTTGCCCAGCTCTGTGCCCGCCTCTCTGTGAAGCACGCAATTTTACAGTTCCTACAAAGATGAGGGGGGGGGTGTTTTCCAACTATTTTCCAAAGCACCAAAAGAGACTGCAAAAAGAGATGGCCCAATCATTTATCTGAAATGGTATAGAGTCTTGAGCAGGGGGTTGGACTACAAGACTTTCAAGGTCCCTTCCAACTCTATTATTCTATAATCTATGTTAGTGTTATTAGCATAACCAGGTCTGTCCTGTCCTGCCCATTCCATTCCATTCCAGTCCAGTCCAGTCCAGTCCAGTACAATCCTGTCCTGTCCTGTCCTCCCCACTCTTCCTGTTCACTCTCCTATCCTCCCATCCCCATGCCTCCCCTATCCTATCCTATCCTATCCTATCCTATCCTATCCTGGCCTGGCCTATCCATCTATCCTTTTATGCTGCCTTTATTAGCTATATTTTATGCTGCCTTTATTAGCTATCTTTCATACCCAAGGCAAGAATAGAACTCACAATCTCCTGGAGATTGGCTCAAAGACACCCAGTTGGCTTTCATGCCAAAAGCAGGACTAGAACTCATAGTTTCTAAAGCAGACCTTAACCACTCAACCAAATTGGCTGATTGCTGCCTACTTATTCCTCCTTGTTATTTTTATTTTTTTCCCTTCTCCACTTTTAAAGCCACAATCATCTTCTTCTAATCCAGCTTGCTTCAATATACAAGTGAAACTCTAAAAATTAGAATATCGTTCAAAAGTTCATTTATTTCAGTAATGCAACTTAAAAGGGGAAACTAATATATGAGATAGACTCATTACATGCAAAGCAAGATAGTTCAAGCCGTGATTTGTCATGATTGTGATGATTATGGCATACAGCTCATGAAAACCCCAAATCCACAATCTCAGAAAATTAGAATATTGTGAAAAGGTGCAATGTTCTAGGCTCAAAGTGTCCCACTCTAATCAGCTAACTAAGCCATAACACCTGCAAAGGGTTCCTGAGCCTTTAAATGGTCTCTCAGTCTGGTTCAGTAGGAATCACAATCATGGGGAAGACTGCTGACCTGACAGTTGTGCAGAAAACCATCATTGTTACCCTCCATATAGAGGGAAAGCCTCAAAAGGTAATTGCAAAAGAAGTTGGATGTTCCCAAAGTGCTGTATCAAAGCACATTAATAGAAAGTTACATGGAAGGGAAAAGTGTGGAAGAAAAAGGTGCACAAGCAGCAGGGATGACCGCAGCCTGGAGAGGATTGTCAGGAAAAGGCCATTCAAAAGTGTTGGGGACTTTCACAAGGAGTGGACTGAGGCTGGAGTCAGTGCATCAAAAGTCACCATACACAGACGGATCCTGGACATGGGCTTCAAATGTCGTATTCCTCTTGTCAAGCCGCTCCTGAACAACAAACAACGTCAGAACTGTCTTAACTGGGCTAAAGAAAAACAGACCTGGTCTGTTGCTCAGTGGTCCAAAGTCCTCTTTTCTGATGGGAGCAACTTTTGCATCTCATTTGGAAACCAAGGACCCAGAGTCTGGAAGAAGAATGGAGAGGCACACACCGCAAGATGCTTGAAGTCCAGTGTGAAGTTTTCACAGTCTGTGTTGATTTGGGGAGCCATGTCATCTGCTGGTGTTGGTGCACTGTGCTTCATTAAGTCCAGGGTCAACGCAGCCGTCTACCAGGAGATTTTGGAGCACTTCATGCTTCCTTCCACAGACTAGCTTTATGGGGATGCTGACTTCATTTTCCAGCAGGACTTGGCACCTGCCCACACTGCCAAAAGCACCAAAACCTGGTTCAATGACCGTGGGATTACTGTGCTTGATTGGCCAGCAAACTCGCCTGACCTGAACCCCATAGAGAATCTATGGGGCGTTGCCAAGAGAAAGATAAGAGACATGAGACCGAACAATGCAGAAGAGCTGAAGGCTGCTATTGAAGCATCCTGGTCTTCCATAACACCTCAGCAGTGCCACAGGCTGATAGCTTCCATGCCACACCGCATTGAGGCAGTAATGGCTGCAAAAGGGGCCCAAACCAAGTACTGAGTACATATGCATGCTTATACTTTTCAGAGGTCCAATATTGTTCTATGTACACTCCTTGTTTTATTGATTGCGTGTAATATTCTAATTTTCTGAGATTGTAAATTTGGGGTTTTCATGAGCTGTACGCCATAATCATCACAATTATGACAAATCACAGCTTGAACTATCTTGCTTTGCATGTAATGAGTCTATCTCATATATTAGTTTCCCCTTTTAATCTGCATTACTGAAATAAATGAACTTTTGCACGATATTCTAATTTTTTCAGTTTCATACACTATATATATATGTGTGTGTGTGTGTGTGTGTGTGTGTGAAACTCAAAAAAATAGAAAGAAGACAATAGAAGAAGTGAGGGTTTGTTTGTTTGTTTGTTTGTTTGTTTGTAATCATAGAGTAGGGGATAACTTTATCATATATATATATATATATATATATATATATATATATATATATATATATATATATATATATGCAAATTATTCAAATTGCTAATAAAGAATTTTGGGAGGCTGAGATGGCCATTTCGAACTCTTTATGTTCTCATCAGTCAGTCATACCCTTTATCTGAGATTCGAACCTGTGCTGATTGTATATTAGGCAGTTGTTTTAACTTGCTGAGCCACAGGTTCTTTCTCTCTTTTTATTAGCTAGAAGGCAAGGCTAAATATATGTTAAGTATTTGTCAAGGCTTTGTGAAAGCACCTTGCTAATTAACTCTTTCATTCCTGCTTTGGCCTGTCTCAAGGCTTATCCACAGGATATAGTCAACTATGACAGCTCATTATTTGTGCAAATTATTCAAATTGCTAATAAAGAATTTTGGGAGGCTGAGATGGCCATTTCGAACTCTTTATGTTCTCATCAGTCAGTCATACCCTTTATCTGAGATTCGAACCTGTGCTGATTGTATATTAGGCAGTTGTTTTAACTTGCTGAGCCACAGGTTCTTTCTCTCTTTTTATTAGCTAGAAGGCAAGGCTAAATATATGTTAAGTATTTGTCAAGGCTTTGTGAAAGCACCTTGCAAATTAACTCTTTCATTCCTGCTTTGGCCTGTCTCAAGGCTTATCCACAGGATATAGTCAACTATGACAGCTCATTATTTGTGCAAATTATTCAAATTGCTAATAAAGAATTTTGGGAGGCTGAGATGAAAGAGTTAATTAGCAAGGTGCTTTCACAAAGCCTTGACAAATACTTAACATATATTTAGCCTTGCCTTCTAGCTAATAAAAAGAGAGAAAGAACCTGTGGCTCAGCAAGTTAAAACAACTGCCTAATATACAATCAGCACAGGTTCGAATCTCAGATAAAGGGTATGACTGACTGATGAGAACATAAAGAGTTCGAAATGGCCATCTCAGCCTCCCAAAATTCTTTATTAGCAATTTGAATAATTTGCACAAATAATGAGCTGTCATAGTTGACTATATCCTGTGGATAAGCCTTGAGACAGGCCAAAGCAGGAATGAAAGAGTTAATTAGCAAGGTGCTTTCACAAAGCCTTGACAAATACTTAACATATATTTAGCCTTGCCTTCTAGCTAATAAAAAGAGAGAAAGAACCTGTGGCTCAGCAAGTTAAAACAACTGCCTAATATACAATCAGCACAGGTTCGAATCTCAGATAAAGGGTATGACTGACTGATGAGAACATAAAGAGTTCGAAATGGCCATCTCAGCCTCCCAAAATTCTTTATTAGCAATTTGAATAATTTGCACAAATAATGAGCTGTCATAGTTGACTATATCCTGTGGATAAGCCTTGAGACAGGCCAAAGCAGGAATGAAAGAGTTAATTAGCAAGGTGCTTTCACAAAGCCTTGACAAATACTTAACATATATTTAGCCTTGCCTTCTAGCTAATAAAAAGAGAGAAAGAACCTGTGGCTCAGCAAGTTAAAACAACTGCCTAATATACAATCAGCACAGGTTCGAATCTCAGATAAAGGGTATGACTGACTGATGAGAACATAAAGAGTTCGAAATGGCCATCTCAGCCTCCCAAAATTCTTTATTAGCAATTTGAATAATTTGCACAAATAATGAGCTGTCATAGTTGACTATATCCTGTGGATAAGCCTTGAGACAGGCCAAAGCAGGAATGAAAGAGTTAATTAGCAAGGTGCTTTCACAAAGCCTTGACAAATACTTAACATATATTTAGCCTTGCCTTCTAGCTAATAAAAAGAGAGAAAGAACCTGTGGCTCAGCAAGTTAAAACAACTGCCTAATATACAATCAGCACAGGTTCGAATCTCAGATAAAGGGTATGACTGACTGATGAGAACATAAAGAGTTCGAAATGGCCATCTCAGCCTCCCAAAATTCTTTATTAGCAATTTGAATAATTTGCACAAATAATGAGCTGTCATAGTTGACTATATCCTGTGGATAAGCCTTGAGACAGGCCAAAGCAGGAATGAAAGAGTTAATTAGCAAGGTGCTTTCACAAAGCCTTGACAAATACTTAACATATATTTAGCCTTGCCTTCTAGCTAATAAAAAGAGAGAAAGAACCTGTGGCTCAGCAAGTTAAAACAACTGCCTAATATACAATCAGCACAGGTTCGAATCTCAGATAAAGGGTATGACTGACTGATGAGAACATAAAGAGTTCGAAATGGCCATCTCAGCCTCCCAAAATTCTTTATTAGCAATTTGAATAATTTGCACAAATAATGAGCTGTCATAGTTGACTATATCCTGTGGATAAGCCTTGAGACAGGCCAAAGCAGGAATGAAAGAGTTAATTAGCAAGGTGCTTTCACAAAGCCTTGACAAATACTTAACATATATTTAGCCTTGCCTTCTAGCTAATAAAAAGAGAGAAAGAACCTGTGGCTCAGCAAGTTAAAACAACTGCCTAATATACAATCAGCACAGGTTCGAATCTCAGATAAAGGGTATGACTGACTGATGAGAACATAAAGAGTTCGAAATGGCCATCTCAGCCTCCCAAAATTCTTTATTAGCAATTTGAATAATTTGCACAAATAATGAGCTGTCATAGTTGACTATATCCTGTGGATAAGCCTTGAGACAGGCCAAAGCAGGAATGAAAGAGTTAATTAGCAAGGTGCTTTCACAAAGCCTTGACAAATACTTAACATATATATATATATATATATATATATATATATATATATATATATATATATATATATATATATATATATATATATATATATATATGTATGATAAAGTTATCCTACCAACCATTTGGAAACCCGCCTTGATTGACAGACGAGTCCCAACCACCAAGAATGATACCAGACCCAAACTCATGATAACACCACATGACATCACCACCACACAACCTTTCAAAAAGCAAATCCGAACCCACAATGATAACCAGGCACAACCACAAAACAGAAACCTAACTACAGCTGCAACATCAGCCACTTTAAACCCCTCCAAACCACACAATAAGCAAACTGACACCCACTATAAAAACATGGCACCACCACAAACACGAAGCCGAACAAAAGCAGCACAACTCACCAGCTCAGGTCTAAGGCTGGCAGCTGAGACCAGCCCATCCACTCAAAACACACCCCCACCCAATCAGAACACACCCACCATTCAAAACACACTCCCACCCAATCAGAACACACTTAATCCCCCACCCAATCAGAGCACACCTCCACCCACAGAACACACCCCCTCTGGCAGTTTAAAAAAGAGGAACAAACAGCCACATGCTTCTCCCAGAAGAAGGAAGCAGAAGCCACCAGACTGATGATGACGGATGGGATTCCGTCGAAACGTCGCTCCTACACCTTTAGTTCTACGCGGGGAAAAACCCGAATAACCAAAGATCCATATATATATATATATATATATATATATATATATATATATATATATATATATATATATATATATATATATATATATATATATATATATATATATAGGTTCCCCCGCACATGCATGCTAGGGGCCGGTGCTTGTCTCCGTTTCAAAGCCAAAGAGCCAGCGCTTGTCTGAGGACGTCTCTGTGGTCATGTGGCCAGCATGACTAGATGCCAAAGGCGCACGGAACGCTGTTACCTTCCCACCATAGTGGTCCCTATTTTTCTACTTGCATTTTTACGTGCTTTCGAACTGCTAGGTTGGCAGAAGCTGGGACGAGTAACAGGCACTCACTCTGTTACGTGGCACTCGGGATTCGACCCGCCAAACTGCCGACCTTCTGATCGACAAGCGGTATACCTCCATATATATGATAAAGTTATCCCCTACTCTATGATTGCAAAAAAAACAAACAAACCAACTCTCACTTCTTCTATTGTCTTCTTTTCCCCTAATCTTCAAAACCGCAAGCCATGTTCATTTTCCCCATTTCATGCGAAAAGAACTCTACAAGGGGTTTTTGTTCAACTGTAAATTGAGATACTGTCTTTCTCTGATCAGCGAAGCCATCTCTAGAAGCTCCATCATCTTCACACACTGTTCCAGCATTGTGAGTCATATTGAACATTTCCAATTTTGAAGACAGAATATAAACATTGCATATCGAACAGTGGGGTAATCTGATAGACAGCAAATGTAACCACCTATTGAAAGACCAGAAAGTTCTATACTGACATTCAATTTCCTGGTGTGAAATGGATTCCTGATTTCATTGAAATCCGCTCCAGTGTGAGGATCTGATTGGAATTTTGCTGAATCAAACCCTAACGCTAATCTCAAACCTAACTCTAACTCTAACCCTAACCCCAACAATAAACCTAACCCAACCCCAACCTTAACCACAATCCTAACCTTTACCCCAACAATAACCCTAAACCTAACATCTAACTCCAACACTAGTCCCAACCCCAACCCTACCCCTAACAGTAGCCCCTAATACTAACTCTAACACCTAACCCTAACCTTAACCTTAACCCTAGTCGTAACCCTAACCCTTCACCTCCAAAGTTTAATAATCACAATCATAATCATAATCAAGTTGGAAGTGATCTTGAAGGACATCTAGCCCAACCTCCTGCTCAGGCAGGAAACCCTATACCATTTCAGACAAATGGCTGTCCAGTCTCTTCTTAAAAACGTCCAGTGTTGGAGGATTCACAGCTTCTGGAGTCAGGTAGTTCCACTGGTTAATTGTTCTAACTGTCAGGAAATTCCTCCTTAGTTCTAGGTTGCTTCTCTCTTTGGTTAGTTTCCATCTGTTGTTTCTTGTCCTGCCTTCAGGTGCTTTGGTGAATAGCTTGACTCCCTCTTCTTTGCGGCAGCCCCTGAGATACTGGAACACTGCCATCCTGTCACCCCTATTCCTTCTTTTCATTAAACTAAACATACCCAATTCCAGCAACCGTTCTCTATATATTTTGGCCTCCAGTCCCCTAATCATCTTTGCTGCTCTTCTCTCTGTGGATTGTGACTCAATGCACACCATCAGTACATGCCACCTTGCAAATTTTAACTCCCCACCACGGAGGTTCCTTGCTGAGAAAAAAAAATCTCAGTGATGTTTACTTTCAAGAGATAGTAGTAGTTCTTAGATTATAAAGAAAAAAAAATATGTTTCTAGTATGATTACTAACCCCATATAAATTCATTATCTCTCAATTTTCCTGAAAGTTCATCCAGTCTGAGGAAGACAGATACTAAATTAACTTTAGGGTCAATTTCTCTAATTAACAAATTTTACTCTGCATTTGCAATTGCCCAGGAAGACAAATGTAATATAATGTTGGCTTATATTGTTTTCTTCCAGCTCCTAAGTTCATTGTACTTTAAATACTTCAATCTCCATGATTTTCCCAAGTAGGTATTAATCATTTTTTAATCTGTTCTGTTTTTTTTTCCCATGTGTTTCTTAACATGACTGTTGTATGCTATCTTGAGCTCATCTGATTCTTTTTTGTGGGGGAGTGCAACAGAAATAACCAGAAGATTCACTCTATCAAATGGAACTTAAAATGTTTTATATCTGCTATCGATAATAAAATAAGATAAGCTTTACTGTCGTTTTTTACTGTGGGTAGACTGGCCCATATTTAGAATGAAATTCTGTGGCCTGCTCACAAAAGTGTAGATATATATAACACACATACCAACATGCCATATACATACATATGTATATACCTACACTCTTACATATCAATACATATAAATAATCAGTGTCCATCTTGCATACATAACAGAAGGAGGAAGCTTGAGAGTTCGCAAGATGAATGCTGTATGGAATAAAACTATGGCTGAATCTGGATGTTCTGCTACAGATACCATGAGGCCCCCTCATCCCAGATAATCTTACGGACCCTGTTCAAACAACACTTCTGTGCTATGTCCTGGATGGGAGGGAAGGAACTGCCAATGATCTTTTCGGCCATCCTCACCACTCTCTGCACCACCTTCCTGTCTGAAGAAGGGATGCTTCCAAACCAGACTGTGATGCTGTATGACAGGATGCTGTCAATCGTCCCCCTGTAGAAAGCGGTCAGAATAGGGGAAGGAAGATATGGAATGAAACTATGGCTGAATCTGGATGTTCTGCTACGGATACCATGAAGCCCCCTCCTCCCAGAAAGTAACAAGAAAAACAGGTTGTGAAGAGGGTGTGTCGTGTCCCAGATAATCTTATGGACCCTGTTCAAGCAATGCTTCTGTGCTATGTCCTGGATGGGAGGGAGGGAACTGCCAATGATTTTTTCTGCCATCCTCACCACTCTCTGCACTGCCTTCCTGTCTGAAGCAGGGATGCTTCCAATCCAGACTGTGATGCTCTATGGCAGGATGCTCTCGATCGTCCCCCTGTAGAAAGTGGTCAGGACAGGGGAAGGAAGATGAGCTTTTCTCATGAGATGCAGAAAATTCAGGTGCTGCTGTGCCCGCTTCACCACCAGTATCTCACTGTTGACTGACCAAGCCAGCCTAATGTGTGAAAAGCTGGCATTTTATAGAATGCCTAAGATATTTATAGAATGCCTGTGCCAAGTCCACCACCATCGGCTTGGAGCCTTGCTGGCATCCTGTCATTAAAGGGCTGGAGGGAGGAGGGCTGGGAAACAAATGGGCTACAAACCGGTATGTAATTATTGCAGGAATTAAGGAGGGGGGAAATGACAGCTAAGGAAAAGCAGATCAACATGGAACCAATTTGTGCCAGGCATCTTCAATGCCATTTACCTTGAGTGTGGATATTACCAGCCCAAACACTCAAGAAGGAATCAAGCTATTCCAAGAGGGAGTCAAGCTATTCTCCAAAGCACCTGAAGGCAGGAGAAGAAGCAACAGATGGAAACTAACCAAGGAGAGAAGCAACCTAGAACTAAGGAGAAATTGCCTAACAGTGAGAATAGTAAACCAGTGGAACAGATTGCCTTCAGAAGTTGTAGGTGCTCCATCACTGGATGAAATGATATGTTGATATGTTGGCTGATCTTTTCCAGTGTGAGGGCCACTGTATTGTTCTCCAGGTTTGTTGGCATAGTGTGGCCCACTGGCATCCTTTATCATGTATGAAATGGTATAGGGTTTTCCCTCCCTGAGCAGGGGTGTTGGACTAGAAGACCTCCAAGGTCCCTCCCAACTCTGTTATTCTATTCCCAAAACATCTCAGCATCATTGCCTTGGCTGGATTTTATACTGGTAATGGGGAGAGGGACTGGGAATGAAGGAAATTGTTTTGCATTGATGCACAGGAAAGTCAGATTCCACCTGACTTTATTGCAACCAGTAACTTTTGGTAAAAGTTAGTGTTAGTGTTAGTGTTAGGGTTAGGGTTAGGGTTAAGGTTAAGGTTTAAGTTAAGGTTAGGGTTGGTGTAAGTGTTAGTGTTAGTGTTAGAGTTAAGGTTAAGGTTAAGGTTAAGGTTAAGGTTAAGGTTAAGGTTAAGGTTAAGGTTAAGGTTAAGGTTAAGGTTAAGGTTAAGGTTAAGGTTAAGGTTAAGGTTAAGGTTAAGGTTAGTGTTAGGTTTAGGGTTAGGGTTAGGGTTAGGGTTAGGGTTAGGGTTAGGGTTAGGGTTAAAGTTAAAGTTAAGGTTAAGGTTAAGGTTAAAGTTAAGGTTAGGGTTGGTGTAAGTGTTAGTATTAAGGTTAAAGTTAAGGTTAAGGTTAAAGTTAAAGTTAAGGTTAGTGTTGGTGTTAGTGTTAGTGTTAGTGTTAGGGTTAGGGTTAGGGTTAAGGTTAAGGTTAAGGTTAAAGTTAAGGTTAGGGTTGGTGTAAGTGTTAGTGTTAGTGTTAGAGTTAAGGTTAAGGTTAAGGTTAAGGTTAAGGTTAAGGTTAGGGTTGGTGTAAGTGTTAGTGTTAGTGTTAGAGTTAAGGTTAAGGTTAAGGTTAAGGTTAAGGTTAAGGTTAAGGTTAAAGTTAAGGTTGGTGTAAGTGTTAGTGTTAGAGTTAAGGTTAAGGTTAAGGTTAAGGTTAAGGTTAAGGTTAAGGTTAAGGTTAAGGTTAAGGTTAAGGTTAGGGTTGGTGTAAGTGTTAGTGTTAGTGTTAGAGTTAAGGTTAAGGTTAAGGTTAAGGTTAAGGTTAAGGTTAAGGTTAAGGTTAAGGTTAAGGTTAAGGTTAAGGTTAAGGTTAAGGTTAAGGTTAGGGTTGGTGTAAGTGTTAGTGTTAGTGTTAGAGTTAAGGTTAAGGTTAAGGTTAAGGTTAAAGTTAAGGTTGGTGTAAGTGTTAGTGTTAGTGTTAGTGTTAGTGTTAGTGTTAGTGTTAGGGTTAGGGTTAAGGTTAAGGTTAAGGTTAAGGTTAAGGTTAAGGTTAAGGTTAAGGTTAAGGTTAAGGTTAAGGTTAAGGTTAAGGTTAAGGTTAAGGTTGAGGTTAGGGTTAGTGTTAGGGTTAGTGTTAGGGTTAGTGTTAGGGTTAGGGATAAGGTTAAGGTTAGTGTTGGGGTTAGGGTTAGTTTTGTGGTTATTGTTGGGGTTAGGGTAAGGGTTACAGTTTGAGTTAGGCTAACCATAAAGATAACCATAACCCAACCCTAACCCTAACCCTAACCTTATCCCTGGCCTTTTATTAAAAAGCCATATGTGAAAATGAAATAATAAATGCAAAATAAAATACAGGACTTTCTTATTGAAAACAAAACAAAAAAAAACACAGAGAAAAAGGCTTGTAGTGACCTACTTGTTGCAACACAGAAGGCTAAAATGCATTTTAGTGCAAGTGTTTTATTCTTTGCCCATTTGCCTTTTGGCATTGCGTAGAATGTCTATGAATGTTTTGGGAAAAAAATTGAGTGGTTTGATGACCCATTTTTCCTCATTCCTTAGATTTCCTGGGCTTTCTATAAAATGCTCAGTTTTACACATGGAGAGGGATAGATCCATTTCATCATCAACAATTTATGCTCGAGCATAAATTAAAGCAGATTATAAAAATCCGGGGATCTTTTCCCAGCGGTTTCAGACAGTGTGTTACAAAACTTGAAGCCTTGTGAAATTTCAAAAGGCCAGGTGGCTTCACCCTCTCTTTTCTTTGAGAAGAATGTACGAGACTTTTTCAAGCCAGGGAATGAATGGAAATCTTAAATGCATCTGCACTGCATAAAAGAATTGCTTTTCCTCATCTTATTCCTTCTGAAAAGAAATGCGTGCTCTTTTAAGATCCTGAAAGGAAACCTCCATTGTTGGCTTTTCACGGAGATTCTTCCATCAGAAAGGCTTCTGACCTTGAAATTCCTTTCCCCCACTCTCAAGTCATTATCTGTTGTGAAGCTTTGAACGTTTCTTTTGGTATCTGGACCTATTCTGAAAAGATGCAGCTTTCAAGAAAAGGGTCTAAGGCTGGGAAAGGAGGAAGGAAAGAAAAGAAGAGGACAAACTAATGGCAAGGAGATGAATTCAATGACAGTGGTGATAAGTGCATCTGGAAGACCCAAACGACAAGGTTACGTTTACGGGCTCCTTGTTGCTCTCTGAGCTTGCTGGGTTTTCTTGCAGATGTTTCATGATCCAACTAGGTAGCATCATCAGTGATAGAAGGGAGTGGGGTTTGTGGAGAGGAGGAGGAGGAGGAGGAGGAGGAGGAGGAGGAGGAGGAGGAGGACTGTGGGAACCTTGTTGCTCTCTGAGCTTGGTGGGTTTTCTTGCAGATGTTTCATGATCCAACTAGGTAGCATCATCAGTGATAGAAGGGAGTGGGGTTTGTGGAGAGGAGGAGGAGGAGGAGGAGGAGGAGGAGGAGGAGGAGGAGGACTGTGGGAACCTTGCTGCTCTCTGAGCTTGGTGGGTTTTCTTGCAGACATTTCATGAACCAACTAGGTAGCATCATCAGTGATAGAAGAAAGTGGGGTTTGTGGAGAGGAGGAGGAGGAGGAGGAGGAGGACTGTGGGAACCTTGTTGCTCTCTGAGCTTGGTGGGTTTTCTTGCAGACGTTTCATGATCCAACTAGGTAGCATCATCAGTGATAGAAGGGAGTGGGGTTTGTGGAGAGGAGGAGGAGGAGGAGGACTGTGGGAACCTTGCTGCTCTCTTAGCTTGGTGGGTTTTCTTGCAGACATTTCATGAACCGACAAGGTAGCATCATCAGTGATAGAAGAAAGTGGGGTTTGTGGAGAGGAGGAGGAGGAGGAGGAGGAGGACTGTGGGAACCTTGTTGCTCTCTGAGCTTGGTGGGTTTTCTTGCAGATGTTTCATGATCCAACTAGGTAGCATCATCAGTGATAGAAGGGAGTGGGGTTTGTGGAGAGGAGGAGGAGGAGGAGGACTGTGAAGGTGCTCGAGCTTGGTGGGTTTTCTTGCAGATGTTTCATGATCCAACTAGGTAACATCATCAGTGCGAGAAGAGAGTGGGGTTTGTGGAGAGGAGGAGGAGGAGGAAGAGCAAAAGGAAGAGGAAGAGGAGAAAGAGGAAGACTGTGGGGTCCTTGTTGCTCTCTGAGCTTGCTGGTTTTCTGGCAGACATTTCATGACCCAACTAGGTGACATCATCAGTGCTAGAAGGGTTTGTGGAGAGGAGGAGGAGGAGGAGGAGGAGGAGGACTGTGGGGTCCTTGGTGCTCTCTGAGCATGGCTGTTTTCTTGCAGATGTTTCATGACCCAACTGGGTAACATCATCAGCACACTGGTAGGAAACTCACTATGACTGCTGCAGATTGTTGTTGTTCAATTACTAAGTTTTGCCTAACTCTTCCCCATGGGACTGAGCACACCGTTCCCTCCCCCATCCTCTACTGTCTCCCAGTGTTCATTGTTCATTGTGCCGATGACTCTATCTAACCATGTCATCGTCTGCCATCCTCTTCTCCATTTGCCTTCCATCTTTCTCAGCATCAGGCTCTTCTCCAAGGAGTTCTCTCTTCTCCTTTGGTGGGCAAAATATTTGAGCTTTGCCTTCAACATCTGCCCTTCCAAAGAACAGTCAGGGCTGATATCCTTTAGGATTAACTGGTCTGATCTCCTTGTAGTCCGAGGGACTCTGAAGACTCTTCTCCAACACAATTTCTTAAACCCTACCTCCTGGTTTTATTTTGTTCATTTTTTTTTATTTATGCTAACAACAAGGCCCTAAAATTCATGGAATTTGTTATTGGAAGAAAAGAAAAGAAAGAAGAAGAAGAAGAAGAAGAAGAAGAAGAAGAAGAAGAAGAAGAAGAAGAAGAAGAAGAAGAAGAAGAAGAAGAAGAAGAAGAAGAAGAAGAAGAAGAAGAAGAAGAAGAAGAAGAAGAAGAAGGAAGGAGGAGGAGGAGGAGGAGGAGGAGGAGGAGGAGGAGGAGGAGGAGGAGGAGGAGGAGGAGGAGGAGAGAGAGAGAATAACCAGATAAAATCAAATCAAATACATGGTGGTGAAATTATAATGTCACAAGGTGACAAAAAATAACACAATCCAGAAAGGAAGAGGAGAAATCTTTGTCACATAAAGTCCTGTCCATCAAAAGAAGGTATTATGACCATCTTTAATTCTGCATTTGTGTTTCCAAACAGCTAGGACAGAACAATTACCCTTTTAAAAGAAATGTTCAAGTTAAGAACAGCTCTGTGATAAGAATGCTCGCGATTCACCCGTAGCTAGATCTATTATCTCATTGAACTGCACCCATTGGTGGCTAATGGACTAGAAACTTTCATAGTCTCTTGTGCCAGATAAAGCTTATCCCCTTAGGCTGGGGTGTAATGCAATGCTACGAGAGCCTAAATTGACTCTGTAGCCTATTCACTATTTCTTTTGGGGCACTGAATTGAAAAATAAATCTCATAGTTTTAAATATACATTCTATTCGGGCATCTGCGTCTTTGTGTAAAGGCCTTCCTAGCATCACGTCTTCCTAAAAGTTTAGGGAACGTGATTTTGTGTAGCTATTTTGTTCCTATGATGGCTCTCCATACTTCCATAATACATATACTTGAGATGAAGACTATGGGCATTTTTTTCCTATCATTTCCCCATCACAGAACATAGAATAACAGAGTGGGAAGGGACTTTGGAGGTCTTCTAGTCCAGCCCCCTGCTCCAGCAGGAGACCCTATGCCAGACATGTCAAACACAAGGCCCGGGGGCCAGATCCGGCCCGCGAAGTGGTTTCATGCGGCCCGCAAAGCCATTCTGGAAACAGTGAGGGAATGGCCCCCACTGCCTTGGCCCTGGCCCAGAGACCCTCCTTCTGCCAGAGACCCTCAGATCTGTCCCACTCCTGCCCAGGCCCCCATAGGCACCCTTGATGCGAACGATGTAGAGCTGGCCACGCCCACCCAGTAGGCCATACACACTCTAGCCACGCCCATCCAGTAGGCCACGCCCACCCTGGCCATACCCACCCAGCCCCCTGAGAGCAACCACAATGCTGATGCAGCCCTCAATGAAATTGAGCTTGACACCCCTGCCCTATGCCATTTCAGACAAATATGCTCAATCTCTTCTTAAAAGCCTCTAGAGTTGGATCACCCACAGCTCCCAAAGGCATCCCACTTCTCAGTTGTTCTCACTCTTACCTTAGCTCTAGGTTGCTTCTCTCCTTGATTGGTTTCCATCGATGGTTTCCAGAACTCAACTCTTATACACAATTATACAGAATAACCCCCTGTTCAAGCAGGAGACCCTATACCATTTTAGGCAAAAGGTTGTCCAGTCCCTTCAGGAAAACCTTCAGCTTCTGGAGACAAGTTGTTTCACTGGTTGATTGTTCTGACTGTCAGGAAATTTCTCCTTAGTTCTAGGTTGCTTCTCTCCATGATTAGTTTCCATCTGTTGCTTCTTGTCCTGCCTTCAGGTGCTTTGGAGAATAGCTTGACTGCCTCTTCTTTGTGTCAGCCCCTCAAATAGTGGAGCACTGTTGTCATGTCACCTCTCGTCCTTCTCTTCATTAAACTGGACATACCCAATTCCAGCAACTGTTCTTTATACGGTTTAGCCTCCAGCCCCCTAATCTGCACTCTTTCCAGAGTCTCAACATCTTTTTTTTTGGTATTCTGGTGAGCAAAATTAGATGTGGTATTCCAAATGTGGTCTTACTAAGACTTTGTAAATTCAGAGCTATTAATTTATTTTGGGGAGAACCTGCAGAATGAATTTCCAAGCTTGCCTGCTCTTAGCTTTATAGACTGGGTGGATTTGTGAAACGTGCTAATAGTTAAGACTGCTTTGATTAATTCTAATCTGATCTAAACGTAGAGCATGTAGACTAGGAAACTTCCAGAGACAGACCTGAAGGATGTACAGTATATTGTAAATGTTGATAGTACCTTACAAGAGAGTTATTTATGACTATAAAAGGCTTCCAAGAGAACCAACAGAATTAAGAAACTCAGGGACAGGAAGACTGGGCAAAGTTTCTGGTTTACCAGATCTTCTCCTTCCTTCCTTCCTTCCTTCCTTCCTTCCTTCCTTCCTTCCTTCCTTCCTTCCTTCCTTCCCTCCCTCCCTCCCTCCCTCCCTCCCTCTCCCTCCCCTATCTGTCCCTTTCTTTTCCTTCCCTTCCCTTCTCCTTCCTTCCTTTCCCTTATTTTCCTTCCCTTCCCTTCCCTTCCCTTCCCTTCCCTTCCCTTCCCTTTCCCTTCCCTTCCCTTCCCTTCCCTTCCCTTCCTTTCCCTTCCTTTCCTTTCCTTTCCTTCCTTTCCCTTCCTTCCTTTCTTTCCTTTCCTTTCCTTTCCTTTCCTTTCCTTTCCTTTCCTTTTCTTTCCTTTTCTTTCCTTTCCTTTCCTTCCCTTCCTTTCTTCCTTTCCTTCCTTTCCCTTCCTTCCTTCCTTTCCTTCCTTTCCTTTCCTTTCCTTTCTTTCCTTTCCTTTCCTTTCCTTTCCTTATTTTCTTTAATTTCATTTCCCATCCATTTGCTTCCTTTCCTTCCCTTCCCTTCCCTTCCTTTCCCTTCCTTCCCTTCCCTTCCCTTCCCTTCCCTTCCCTTCCCTTCCCTTCCCTTCCCTTCCCTTCCCTTCCCTTCCCTTCCTTTCCCTTCCTTTCCTTTCCTTTCCTTCCCTTCCCTTCCCTTCCCTTCCCTTTCCCTTTCCTTTCCTTTTTCCTTTCCTTTCCTTTCCTTTCCTTTCCTTTCCTTTCCTTTCCTTTCCTTTCCTTTCCTTTCCTTATTTCTTTAATTTCATTTCCCATCCATTTGCTTCCTTTCCTTTCCTTTCCTTTCCTTTCCTTTCCTTTCCTTTCCTTTCCTTTCCTTTCCTTTCCTTTCCTTTCCTTTCCTTTCCTTTCCTTTCCTTTCCTTTCCTTTCTTCCCCTTCTCATGAATGTGTACATTATACTATAACATAAAGTAAGGGAAGAATCTGACAGAGACATAGAAAAAAAGAAGAGAATATTTTACTGCTACTGAATTGCCTTGAGGGTGTTTTTTTGTGTAGATGCCTTGGAATATTTCATTAAAAGCAAGTTACCGGAATGTGTTTTCTCTCTCTTTCCCCCTTTCTGGAGTCAATCAATGGATAACGAATAATAATAATATTATACTATTATAATACAAATCTGGTCTGTAGGCTTCAGATGGTTTCTTACTTGATGCCTTAAAATGAAATTAGATTGTACACAAGAAGCTCTTATGTACTTTTCAGCTCTGAGACTTCCATTAATTTCAAAGGGAGACTGGAGATTAAAAAATCCCTAGGTTGTTGGTTTCGGAATGCAAGAAGTGGAATAACATCAGACAACTCCATCCGAATCGTCATCCTTCTACCCAGTACCTCAACTCCCTTAGCATTCTTCTTCTATCAGGGGACAAATTTTCCCCACATTTTGCTTTTTGTGGGAATTCTAACTGGTGATAAATAAGCAGAGACCAGCATATTCACAAAACTCTTAAAAATTGCTAATATAAACGTTGCACATGGATGGATGGATATAGATATAGATATAGATATAGATATAGATATAGATATAGATATAGATATAGATATAGATATAGATATAGATATAGATATAGATATAGATATAGATATAGATATAGATATAGATATAGATATAGATATAGATATAGATATAGATATAGATATAGATATAGTTTTTGAGATAGAGAGAGAGATGGAGATAGAGAGATATGGTGATATAGATATAGGGATAGGGATAGGGATAGGGATAGGGATAGGGATAGGGATAGGGATAGGGATAGGGATAGGGATAGGGATAGGGATAGGGATAGGGATAGGGATAGGGATAGATAGATAGATAGATAGATAGATAGATAGATAGATAGATAGATAGATAGATAGATAGACAGACAGACAGACAGACAGACAGACAGACAGATAGATAGATAGATAGATAGATAGATAGATAGATAGATATAGAGAGAGAGACAGAGACAGAGATAAATAGATGGATGGATGGATGGATGGGTATAGAGATATATAGTATAGTATATAGTATAACTCCTTCTATTTCCCACCATCTGGTCAGAGCTGAAGAAGCTTCTTGGATGAGAAGCAAAATGTCTTCAAAGAAAAAAAAACAAGAAAGTCCAGTTGTCTCCTGAAAAAGCACCTTTAGGATTTGCCCAACATAGTATAAGAACTCCTGCCTTGGGCAAAATGGTTGGGTCTAGAAGACCTCCAAGGTACCTTCCAACTCTATTATTCTGTTAAATGTGACCTCTACTGAAAGGACTACGATGTATCCATCCTTACGATTTTATGATTCTATGAAGATTTGGAAGTTTAAAATGGTTCACCATGAATTAGGTCACGTAGCAACGGGTATTTCAAGATTTGCTTATGTAATACCTTCTCCAAAAGTTGTCCCCGACTTGTACATTTTTAATGTGACAGATGAGAGAAAGTATTAAACACATTGGAAGTAATCGTATTTAATCAGATTAATTTTAAATTAAATCAGAATTAGCCTTTATCCTGCTCACCTTCAAGAATGCACCTGCCATACACCAAGAGACTAACTGTCAGATTTCTTTTGGCTAGTTAAGCAGTAAATTGCAAGGAGAGACTTCCAAGCTTTGGTAAGTAGTTTATATACTGTATATACAGGGCTTTTTTTCTCATAGAACGCTCAGAATGGCGTTCCGGCACCTTTTTTTTGCAAAAAAACCCCCCAAAAACAGCTCCCTTATTGGCTTTCCTAAGCCTATTGCAGGGCTAGGCAATCTTGGCTCTTTTTTATGACTCGTGGACTTCAACTCCCAGAAATCCTGAGCCAGCCACGCTGAGGGAAAAGAGAGAGGTTTCCAAGCTGAGCCATGCTGGCTCAGGAATTCTGGGAGTTGAAGTCCTTGAGTCATAAAAGAGCCAAGGTTGCCTACCCCTGCACTAGAGGAGGACATTAAAATTATTTACAGGATTACTTCTTTAGGAACTAAACTTCTAGAATCTAAAACAGCTAATTCAAAAAAGCCAACAGGAAAGAACCTCACATTTTTCATCTGCTTCTGTGTTTTGGAAGGTAAAATTAGATAACAAAATAATCTATTTCTTATGTTAACAATGAAATCAAAGGTAACAGGAAAGAAATGAGAAACATTTTTTCTTAATGTAATATGTGTAATTTAGCTGATTCTAGAAAAAATAGTATCTTTTGTACACACTTGAAAACTATTTTGAATCTATAACCATCTAATACAACTAAACCACTTTAAATTAAACAATTCTTAAGAATGAAATATTCTTAATTTGGACTTTACTTTTACTGTTTGGACTGTTGTGTGTTTTGAAAAATAGATTATTTAGAATCTAGTTATGTTGCACTTCAGTCTTTAAATAATTAACCTAGTATATACATAACAATATATGATGTTTTCCCTGGTGAGCTTAACATCAATAACATTTATTAAAAAGGCTAAAATAATTTCTGGTGGTATTATGTGTACATTAAAATTTTGGACAAGCAGTGATCATGTATCCTAGCAAAAAATGTTTTATATGTGCATAAGCATGGTCAGTAGCATATGCCTTTTTAAAAATATCAAATATGCAAAGAAACAAAAATAAGTCCAAAATATCTGTATTACATCTAGAAATGCCAACTTTGCAACCAATATTTCTCATCCATAACTATGGCACCCTAAGGATACCTGCATACATGCAAATGTTTCTCTGGGATCAGTAACGCAGCAGGGATTGCTTTTTCCTTCCAGTAACATATATCTAAAACCAGTTTATTGCATTTGGTAATTGTACTAAATATATATATATATATCTCATTGTCAACCAATATAATTCATTTAATTTGACATCAAGTGAAAAATTGATTTAAATTATTTTATTAAAACAAATTAATGGCAATTCTTTTATAAGTAGTTACCTCAAACAAAATGAGTTTGACATGCCTGCTCTAGATAGTTGAATGCTCCAAAATAAATTCTAGACCAAGCCTGTACATGCAGCCTACCAAGCATCCTTGGACAGAGCACAGACTTTTTTTTTTAAAAAAAGTAATAAAATCACCACCATTGCCCTGAAAGTCATGTTGCCTAGTGTTTCCATGGCTTACCACTACCACGAGCTCCAACACTGTAGATGCTCCCCTAGTCACCAAATCATTGCATTAGCCAACCAGCATTCCTTTGCAGACCACAAAGATTTTTAATTTATCAGTGTGGGCCTTTCCCTTCTACAAGTTGCACAGATCTCTTCTAGTTTTTCCTCTTGCCTTTCCGAGTTAACTCCGTGGTCTGTCACTGAGCAAGAATTGACTTTGTAGGGAAGCATATTATCATTTGATGAATATTTAACATATGTTCTACCTTTATTTACTGATTATATAATATTTGAGTAGGAGCAGAAGGGCCAGGCTCCTCACTGGAATGTAAGTCTTGGAGCTCATCAGAGCCTTCCTCCAACTATGATGGCTCTCCAAACCCTTCCTCCTCCTCAGATTCCCCAGACTCAGCTGTTGGGATCACAGGCTGGTACGGAATCACAACACTTATGATTATTTTTGCCTTCACATCAGTGTTGACTTCCAGACCTGCCTAGAATATTGACCTGCCTGGACTTTTCTCTGCAGCTTTCTTGACTTCATTCCTTTCTTCCTTGGACAGGAAGAGAAAACCTGGCCCCCGTTGGATCCATCCCTAGCGAGGAACACAAATCACCACCTCTTAGATTCTACCCTGGTGCCTTCACTACCGCACCAAACTAGTTCATTCACTCTTTGGTTAGAAAGATTGATATAGGTAGTCCTCAACTTACAACAATTCATTTAGTGACCATTCAAAGTTACCACATGGCCGCAAAGAGTGGCCGATACCGTCTTTCATGCTTACGACCATCACAGCATCCCCAGGGTCACGTGGTTGAAATTCAGATGCTTGGCAACCGACTCACATTTATGACGGTTGCAGCGCCCCCAGGGTCAAGTGATCCCCTTTTGCGACCTTCTGACAAGCAAAGTCAATGGGGGAAGCCGGATTCACTTAACAACCACAGGACTAACTGAACAACTGCATAGATGCACTTAACAACACGGTCAAGGAAAAAAAAAGTCGTAAAGTGGGGCAAAACCCGCTTAACAAATTTGTCACACAGCAACCTCAGCTCTGTGGTCGTAAGTCAAGGACTACCTGTCATAGGTTTATAATTTTATTCAGTTTCTCTAGCTACCCATCTCAACCAATGGCTCTAGGCGGCTGGCCATTCTAAAAAGAGACATCCAGTAAAACAATTATTTACTTATTTATTTATTTTAAAAACAACAATTAAATAAAATCCACAATACAGTAAATACAGGTAGTCCTA
>NC_138203.1:6302219-6374719 GCF_964194415.1 Vipera berus
GAAACATCAACAACCTAAGATATGCAGATGATACCACTCTAATGGCCGAAAGTGAAGAGGAACTAAAGAGCCTCTTGTTGCAAGTGAAGAAGGAGAGTGCAAAACTTGGGTTGAAACTAAACATTAAGAAAACCAAGATCATGGCATCTGGCCCTCTCAATTCCTGGCAAATAGATGGGGAAGAAATGGAGGTAGTGACAGATTTTATTTTCCTGGGCTCCAAGATCACCGCAGATGGGGACTGTAGCCAAGAAATTAAAAGACGCTTGCTCCTTGGGAGGAAAGCCATGGCAAATCTAGACAGCACACTAAAAGGCAGAGACATCACCCTGTCAACAAAAGTGCATATAGTCAAGGCTATGGTCTTCCAAGTTGCAATGTATGGCAGTGAAAGTTGGACCATAAGAAAGGCTGAGCGCCAAAGAATTGAGGCCTTTGAACTGTGGTGCTGGAGAGGACTCCTGCGAGTCCCTTGGACTGCAAGGCGATCAAACCGGTCAGTCCTAGAGGAGATCAACCCTGACTGCTCCTTAGAAGGCCAGATCCTGAAGCTGAAACTCAAATACTTTGGCCACCTAATGAGAAGGAAGGACTCACTGGAGAAGAGCCTAATGCTGGGAAAGATTGAGGGCAAGAGAAGAAGGGGACGACAGAGAATGAGGTGGCTGGATGGAGTCACTGAAGCAGTAGGCATGAGCTTAAATGGACTCCAGAAGATGGTAGAGGACAGGAAGGCCTGGAGGAATATTGTCCATAGGATTGTGATGGGTCGGACACGACTTCGCAACTAACAACACAACAACAACATTTACAAAGGTTTCAGTATACATTAGATTCTGACTAAGAAAAACAGAAAACAAAAGACCATCTTGGCAATGGTTCTGTGTGTGCTTTGCCACCTCAAAGAACAGATATTACCCAGAGGGTCTAACATCTAACAGAACATATTACTTTTAAGGAATCTCCTTGATTATTTTTCCCCTTCCTAATTCATAAAAAAAATCAGTTTTCGAGGCAGGAGCAGATGAATGTTAAAAAAAAAATCTGCATGGCTCTGTACTCGGGTAAAGATGAAGGAATACGTGCATGTCATAGAAAGTTTTTTTTTCTCTTCATTTTTTAAATGGGTGCCTGGCTCATGTATAACCACATTAAATAACATTCCACTTGGAAAATGCAAGAATCCACAGTTGCTTTTCATCTGACTTCAAGAAATACAGAGCCACATGGGGGAAGAGCAGCCAAGAAGGAGAGAGAGAGAGAAAGCCAGAGAGAGAGAGAGAGAGAGACAGACAGACAGAGACACACAGAGAGAGAGAATCAGAGAGAGACACAGAGACAGGGAGACAGGGAGAGAAAGAGAGACAGAGAGAGAAGAGAGAGAGAGAGAGAGAGAGAGAGAGAGAGAGAGAGAGAGAGAGAGAGAGAGAGAGAGAGAGAGAGAGAGAGAGAGAGAGAGAGAGAGAGAGAGAAGGGCTGGCATAACACATGTGCAAGGAGACAATAAAAGATTTTAAAACTGATTCTGAGAGGCAGGTTGTGGACAACATAACATAAAATCCTTGACATAGGATCACAACTGAGGCCAAAACTCCTACTTGCTAAGCGAGAGTTGTTAAGTGAGTTTTGTCCCATTTTACTACCTTTCCTGCCATAGTTGTTAGGTGAATCTCTGCAGGTACTAACACGATTGATAAGGGACCTTGACAGACTCGAACACTGAGCGCTATCTAACAAAATGAAATACAGTGCTGAAAAAAGTAAGGTTCTACATTTAGGCAAGAAAACACAAATGCACAGGTATAGTATAGGTGGTACCTTGCTCAATAGGAGCAACTGTGAGAGGGATCTCGGAGTCCTAGTGGACAAGCCCTTAAATGTGAGCCAGCCGTGTGCTGCAGCTGCCAAAAAAGCCAACACAGTGCTAGGCTGCATCTACAGAGGAATAGAATCAAGATCACGTGAAGTATTAATACCCCTTTACAAGGCCTTGGTAAGGCCACACCTGGAATACTGCATCCAGTTTTGGTCACCACAATGTAAAAAAGATGTTGAGACTCTAGAAAGAGTGCAGAGAAGAGCAACAAAGGTGATCAAGGGACTGGAGGCTAAAACATATGAAGAACGGTTGCTGGAATTGGGTATGTCCAATTTAATGAAGAGAAGGACGAGGCGTGACATGATAGCAAGTCTTCCAATATCTCAGGTGTTCCCACAAAGAAGAGGGAGTCAAGCTATTCTCCAAAGCAGCTGAAGGCAGGACAAGAAGCAATGGATGGAAACAAATCAAGGAGAGAAGCAACCTAGAACTAAGGAGAAATTTCCTGACAGAACAATTAACCAGTGAAACAACCTGCCTCCAGAAGCAGGAAGTTTTTTTAAGAAGAGACTGGACAGCCATTTGTCTGAAATGGTATACTGTTTCCTACCTGAGCAGGGGGTTGCACTAGATGACCTCCAAGGTCCCTTCCAACTTTTGTTATTGTTATTGTTATTCTTGGAATCTGTCTGACGCATTGACTTTGCTTGTCACAAGGTCACATGACCTCCCCCAAGACAGTGTAACATAAATATGAGCCAGTTGCCAAGTGTCTGAATTTTGATTGCATCACCATGCACACATGTCTGTATGCTTCTTCTACGTATCTTTTCTTAACATGTATATTTTTTTGCATGCAGCTTTTTGAAAGGTGTGCTTTTGGCTAAGCCCATATTTCCCCCACCCACCCTGTTCTGTCCCAGCCTACGTACGTCTTTGTTACTTCACAAAGACAAACCCCTCTTTTAACAAGTAGGCTGGAAAACCAACCCCTTTTATTTGACTTACAGACCTGATAATTGTCCCAAAAGCAAAAGGGTGCACGAGTCAAACAGGAAATAGTTCACAGGCAAAGCAAAGAAAACTTGAGCCCTTGAAACTGGAATCCTTTACAAACAGTTGCCTTCAGCAGCCAGCACCACCCACACCTTCCCTTTTTATTATGCAGCCCCAAGGCGTGGCTTCTCAATGCCTTCTCCTCCTCCCCTGGAGCTGCCCCATTGCCTCCCTCTGTCCTGCTCTTGTTGCCTGTCAGTGTTTGTGAGTGTCTGTGATGTCTTCCAGTCCTCAGAGTCTGACTCAGCTTCCCAGCACAGCTGGGTCTCAGCCTGAGCACGAGTGGAGGGGCCAGGTTCTTCATCAGATTGTAAGTCCTGGAGCTCATCAGAGCCTTCCTCCGACTCTGATGGCTCTCCAGGCCCCTCCTCCTCCTCCTCCTCTGATTCTCCAGACTCAGCTGCCGGGTCCACTGGCTGGCACGGAATCACAACACCCCCTTCCCAGGGTAGCCATTTACAGATGCAGTTGTTGAATTTATATTCTGAACTATTTCAGAATGGGAAGCTGGCCGTCTCTTTGAATTATATACTCGACTGCCCGATACAGATTTCATCAGAGCCTCTCATCCTATGTTTCCTCCCTGATTCACAAAAGGGGGTCGTATGACCCCGGGACATTGCAACCGTCTTAAATACAGGACACACCAGTGGCTGAGCATTTGATTGTTGATCATGTGATTGTGGGGATGCTGAAATGGTCATAAGTGAGGGTCATAAGTCAAATTTTTTCAGTGCCATTGTAACTTCTAGCGGTCACTAAATAAATGGTGGTAAATCAAGGACTGTTCTATATCACATGAGGACCACCAATGCATATCAGGAGCCCGATGAAGACAATTGGACTTTTATTGGATAGATTTATATCGCTACCCAGTTCACACATTTACATTATGACCAGCGACAAATATCAGGAGTAAGATGGATATTGCATTACATTGTATTGTATTGTATTGGATGCTTGACGAAGAGCAGTGATGAATTCTGTGGCTGTCTCACCAGGCTGTTGCTCCTGCTACTCAAAAGCATGCCTCCATGCTATGATGGATAATTTGGGCTCAAAGTGGTCTCGGAGCTTTTTTTTCAAGTCCGCGTAGGTGACAGACTTGAGCGGCGTCAGTGTGGTTAGGTTCTCAGCAATGTCGGAGGTAGCTGGGCCGCACACGCAGAGGAGGGTCACGGCCTTCAGCCCATCTTTCCTGTCCTGGTTGGCATGGAGGTAATTCTTGACATGGGAAATGTAAGATGCCCATCTCTCCAGGTGTGTGACGTCAAACTCTTTGACTTTCCCCACTTTCTCCATGGTGAGTTGCTTGCATTTCTTGTTGCTCACGTTGCCTTGTGCTGCTGGCTTCTGCATATGCTTAGGCCATGGTGGATCATTAGGACGGATCCTTAGGGCGTGGTGGACTCCAGCGTATCTTGCTGGCAGACTGAGGGTGGGGGAAAACGCGGTCCCTGCCAGGCTTTGTGCTGGTCTCACCCCTAGTGACTTCAGACTCTTGTGATGAAGCAGCACATCCCATCTTTGTTGCCACTGTTATATTTTTGGTTCTTAGGCATTGAGCGAGACGAAGTGTTGAAACAACCAACAAGTTTATTAACTCCGAACAGAAGCAGCCCTAATGGCTGCTGTGCAGCTATTTATACGGTTAGTCTCTAGGCGGCAACCAATAGGTTTAAAGTAACAATTTCGCACCCAAAACCTAATTATCAGCCTGGAGACAGCAAGTCTGGCTTTCAGTAACAGCAACCGCTACATAACAGAGAAATCTAGGTCAGACATTAAGCAAGTGATCAGACATTAAGCAAATGATTTAAAACAATTATGGCTACTACATTGCAGTATCATAGATAGATGATAGATGGATGGATGGATGGGTGGGTGGATGGATGGAGATAGATAGATAAACAGACAGATAGATAAATAGATAGATAGATAGATAGATAGATAGATAGATAGATAGACAGACAGACAGACAGACAGACAATAGACGATAGACGATAGACAATAGATGATAGTTGATAGATAAATGAGAGATGATAGAGATAGAGATAGTGAGTTCAAGATAGATAGATAGATAGATAGATAGATAGATAGATAGATAGATAGATAGATAGATAGATGAAGATAGTGAGTTCAAGAGAGAGAGAGAGATAAAGTGATAGAGAGATGGATGGAGAGAGATGGATGAATGGATAGAGAGATAGTAAGATACAGATAGATAGATAGATAGATAGATAGATAGATAGATAGATAGATAGATAGATAGATAGATAGACAGATAGATAGATAGATAGTTAGAAGGTTGGATAGAGATAGTGAGTTAGAGATAGAGAGATAGACAGAGAGATAGGTTATAGATGCATGGATGGATAGAGAGTGAGTTAGATAGAGAGTGTGGGATAGAAGGATAGAGAGATAGAGAGATGGAGGGATGGATACAGAAATAGTGAGACAGACAGACAGACAGACAGATAGATAGATAGATTTAAAACATTTAAATAGCTACCTATCTTCTAACCAAATCTGAATATATAAAATCATATTACAATTATAAAAATAAATGCATTAAAACATTAAAAAGAATAAAGACCTGGCACCGTCAGACGTCTAATGGGCAAATCCAATCTCATCCAAGATAATTTGTTTGCTGATTTATAGAAAAGTTACACCAAATAGAATTGGTGTATAATTAGGACATTGTTTACCATGTCAATCACTGTAGATGAATAGTGGAGCTATCTTAGTGAAGCTAAAATAGATTGTGGCTCTTTTCATCACGAAAATCCCTATCAGAGTTGAAAGCAAATCACTGGAGATTCCACAGGAATCACCCAGGATAAAATAGAGAGAGGGGGGGGAGAGAGAGAGAGGGAGAGAGAGAGAGAGAGAGAGAGAGAGAGAGAGAGAGAGAGAGAGAGAGAGAGAGAGAGAGAGAGAGAGAGAGAGAGAGAGAGAGAGAGAGAGAGAGAGAGAGAGAGAGAGAGAGAGAGAGAGAGAGAGAGAGAGAGAGAGAGAAATGGAGCATTGGAGACTGTATGACTTTTTAATATACGTTCCCTATTCTTTTACCAATGGAAGAGAATATTTGTAGCTCAGGTTTGAGGAATGGGGTCCTTGGTGCTCTCTGAGCTTGGTGATCTTCTTGCAGATATTTCATTACTGAACCAGGTAATATGATCAGTGCTGGAAGGGAGTGGAGATATGAGGAGGAGGAGGGGGGGAGGAGGAGGGAGGAGGGGGAGAGAAAGGGAAGGGGAAGGGGAAGGGGAAGGAGAAGGAGAAGAAAGCGAGGAGAGGGGAAAGGAGAAGAAGAAGGAGACAGGAAAGGGGAAGAGAGAAGGAGAAGGGGAGGAGGAGGAGAGAAAGGGAAGGGGAAGGAAAAGGAGAAGGAGGAGAAGGAGATCTTCAAAGTGACTGCTTTGAGAAAGAAGGAAGGAAGGAAGGAAGGAAGGAAGGAAGGAAGGAAGGAAGGAAGGAAGGAAGGAAGGAAGGAAGGAAGGAAGGAAGGAAGGAAGGAAGGAAAATGAGAGAAGGAGGGAAGGAAGGAGAGAAAATGAGAGAAGGAGGGAAGGAAGGAGAGAAAATGAGAGAAGGAAGGAAGGGAGGAAGGAAGGAAAGTTAAGTGACTTCAGGGGTATAAAAGATACATTTTTCATCAATTCACAGTTTCTGCACTGTTGACTTTCACCAGCTAACCATCATTTTAATAGAATCATGGTACTCATTTGTGCTTCTAGAGGTTTTTGATGAATTTGGCATGGGTAGCTTTTTCGGAGGATGTTGAACCCTGAAGGGATGGAAAATGGAAGAGTTAAATAAAATACAAACCTTTATTTACAAGCAAAATGAAAAGGAGGGGGAAGGAAGGAGGAGGCGGCGGAGAAGAAGCAGCAATCGCATTTGCACCTCTTTTTAAGTGAAAACAAAGAAATGGGGGGGGGGAAACCCATCGTCAAGTTACCTTTTTCAAAAGACTGACGAAACATTTCAGCGTGTTGAGTAGCGACCTCCAGGTTCATTCATTCATCCTGTTTTTCCTTTTTCCACCCCTCCTTGTTTTTCTCTTTATTTGTTTTTGAAACCTCCGTCGAGGGGGGAAAAAAAATGTCGGCCAATTGTAAAGGTTTCATCTCCCTTGATGTATTTTTATTGAACGGCATCCAAGTTTAATATACTGTCCCCAGATGCCTGTCACTCACAATGCCGGTTTCTTTTTTTTTTTTTCCTTTTTTTCTTTTTTGTCCTTTTTCTCCACGATTTGAGACTTGAGACGTGACAGTTTTTGAATGTTAGGAAGCCTGCAAGAAATGCCATGCAAACATCGGCGTCGAAATGCATTGTTTAACCGAGGGCTTCTGGTACTGGAGGGTGAATAGATGTATACTTTGCACCTCCCTTGGGGAAGGGAGAAGATGGCATTTAAAAGAAGGTGACGGCAGCGGAGAAATACATAAATGGAAATTACCATTTCTCCTTGGTTTTATCAGAAAAAACAGAACTCTTTTCGGCTGGATGTTTCCCCAGCTCTCGCCTCGCCTATCTTTGCAACTGTCTCATCGGTTATTTCAGAATAAAAAAAAATAAATAAAAAACCCCTGATAACAGAACAAATGGCCTTCCTCTGTTTGGATGAATTTCCTTCCTTCCTTCCTTCCTTCCTTCCTTCCTTCCTTCCTTCCTTCCTTCCTTCCTTCCTTCCTTCCTTCCTTCCTTCCTCCCTTCCTCCCTTCCTCCCTCCCTCCCTCCTTCCCTCCCTTCCTTCCTTCCTTCATATCTCCCTCCCTCCTTCTCTTTCCTCTCTCCCTACCTTTCACCTTCCTCTCCCTCCCTCCCTCCCTCCTTCCCTCCCTTTCCTCCTTCATATCTCCCTCCCTCCTTCTCTTTCCTCTCTCCCTACCTTTCACCTTCCTTTCCCTCCCTCTCACTTTCCTTCCTTCCTTCCTTCCTTCCTCCCTTCCTCCCTCCCTCCCTCCCTCCCTCCCTCCCTCCTTCCCTCCCTTCCTTCCTTCCTTCATATCTCCCTCCCTCCTTCTCTTTCCTCTCTCCCTACCTTTCACCTTCCTCTCCCTCCCTCCCTCCCTCCTTCCCTCCCTTTCCTCCTTCATATCTCCCTCCCTCCTTCTCTTTCCTCTCTCCCTACATTTCACCTTCCTTTCCCTCCCTCTCACTTTCCTTCCTTCCTTCCTTCCTTCCTTCCTCCCTTCCTCCCTCCCTCCCTCCCTCCCTCCTTCCCTCCCTTCCTTCCTTCCTTCATATCTCCCTCCCTCCCTCTATTTCCTCCCTCCCTCCCTTTCACCTTCCTTTTCCTCCCTCCCTCCCTCCCTCCCTCCCTCCCTCCTTCCTTCCTTCCTTCCTTCCTTCCTTCCTTCCATCCATCTCCCTCCCTTCTTCTCTTTCCTCCCTCCATCTCTCCTCCCTTCCTGCCCCAATAAGTCATCAAATGTGCAAATTTGCAGATGGCCATGCTTTTTTGCAAGGTACAATTTTCCTTCGGTCTAACTTCTGCGACTCTGGAGGAGGCTGGCTTATGCCACTCGGCTGCCATTAATGATTTCCCATCTCTTGTGCAGTTATTATTTACTTAACTTATGGCTATAGGAGATGACCAGGCAGCGCCTGAGGGAGGAGTCAAACGCATCATCTGTCATAAATCCCTACGCATCCTCAAGAGATCAAAGTCCAGCCCACCTCAAATGCCTTCTTATCTCCCACTTATTTTCCTTGACCGGTGAGTTGGTCAGATTCTTCTAGACAGCTTAAGCTTGTGATAAATCTTTATACTTATGTGAACAGCCTGAGTGTCCTGATTTCCTCGGCACTTCACAACAGCATATCTTACATGGACTGGCAATGTACATTAACATTTCACCCAGATTTGTAAACACAATAAAATATATCTTTAAAAAAATAAAATAAAATATGGAATGGCTTGCCTTCAGAGATTGTAGTTGGAGGTCATCTAGTCCAACCCCCTGCTCAAGCAGAAGACCCTATACCATTGCAGATAAATGGTTCTCCAATCTCTTTTTGTAAGCCTCCAGTGATGGAGCACCCACAACTTCTGGAGGCAAGCTGTTCTACTGGTTGATCGTCCTCACCGTTACAAAATTTCTCCCTATTTCTACTTTGCTTCTCTCCTTGATCCGTTGCTTCTTGTCCAGCTTTCAGGTGCTTTGGAGAATAGCTTGACTCCCTCTTCTTTGGGGCAGCCCCTGAGATACTGGAAGGCTGCTATCATGTCACCCCTCACCCTTCTCTTCATTAAACTACACATACCCAATTCCAGCAGCCGTTCCTTATATGTTTTAGCCTCCAGTCCCCTGATCATCTTTGCTGCTCTTCTCTGCACTCTTTCTAGAGTCCCAACATCTTCTTATATCATATATTTATACAATAAATTATATATTATACAATATTGTATTCTTCATCTCAAAGGGCACTTCCTCCCTTAAATCGTTCCATCCTAGTCTCCCTTCTACACAGCAATTCCCCAAAGGATTATGGAGTCAGTCATTCAAATATCAGTTCCCACTGTGAATTCACACACTCCTTATTTTTTTTAATCTTAGGTTTTCTCCGTTCTGATTCAAAGTCACCTGTGATTCTTTTGTTGGGATTGAGTTTTGGAAAAAAAAATTACATTGCACAATATTTCTTCCAATGTACTGTACTTGCTTGGGAACACCATTTTTTTTTACCAAGTGTAAGAAAAAAAAAAACATAGGAAAAATGGGAATGCCATATTTTTGATGCAGTAGAGAAAGGATGCAGCTTCTGTCACAGAGCTGCTTTTCTCAGTTTGACCCTCTTATCCTTCCTGAAGTTGCTGCTAAAGCCTGTCTCAGATCAGAAAACGTTTTAGAAAATATATCAAACTTATAGTGGTAAATCTGGAGATGGTAAATTAGGCAAGTGCAAAATGGGTGGTGTCTTTACTGGAAATTACCCCCCACACACACACACACTTCATTTTTACCCTCTAGGGTGGCTCTAAGTAGTGAGGAGATCCTTGCAATATTACTTAATTTTATATGATAGATAGATGGATAGATAGATAGATAGATAGATAGATAGATAGATAGATAGATAGATAGATAGATAGATGGAGAGAGAGGGGCATAGATGGATAGACAGACAGACAGACAGACAGAGAGAGAGAGAGGCATAGATGGATAGACAGATAGATGAGAGAGAGAGAGAGAGAGAGAGAGAGAGAGAGAGAGAGAGAGAGAGAGAGAGAGAGAGAGAGAGAGAGAGAGAGAGAGAGAGGCATAGATGGATAGATAGATCAATCAATAGCTACATATAGATAGATAATAGATGGATAGATAGATCAATCCACATAGATAAATGCTTGATATAGATATTTGATATATGGATGGATGGATGGATGGATGGATGGATAGATAGATAGACAATGGATGGATAGACATAGATGGATAGATGGATAGAGAGAGAGAGAGAGAGAGAGGCATAGATGGATAGATAGATCAATCCAGATAAATGCTTGATATAGATAGATGATATATGGATGGATACATAGATAGATAGATAGATAGATAGATAGATAGATAGATAGATAGATAGATAGATAGATATGGATATAGACATATAAAAAGGTAAAGGTAAAGGTTCCCCCACACATGTGTGCTAGTCATTTCCAACTCTAAGGGCCGGTGCTCATCTCCGTTTCAAAGCCGAAGAGCCAGCATTTGTCCGAGGACGTCTCCGTGGTCATGTGGCCGGCATGACTAGACGCCAAAGGCGCACGGAACGCTGTTACCTTCCCACCTGAGTGGTCCCTATTTTTCTACTTGCATTTTTACGTGCTTTCGAACTGCTAGGTTGGCAGAAGCTGGGACGAGTAACAGGCACTCACTCTGTTACGCAGCACTCGGGATTCGACCCGCCAAACTGCCGACCTTCAGATCGACAAGCTCAGCGTCCTAACCCACTGAGCCACCATGTCCCTTCTTAAACATATAAGAAGATATAATTGATATATAGATATATAGATAGGTATATTTAAAAATATGAAGCTAATAAAGTCTATCAGCAAGTATGTTGTTCCATTTAAAAAAAATAAATCCACATAACATCTAACCTCCAAATTTTTTGTTCGATTTCATTTCATTTATTAAACAGATTTATATAGCTGCTCAACTCACACCTTGTGATTGCAGGCAGCTTACAAAAAATGGCTTTTTTCAATCTGGAACTTTATCCAGATATGTTTTTTCCCCCTTATAATACTTGTGGGGTTTGAGTTGCTGGATTGCACTTTCTTTACATATGTTTTTTTTAGTTCACTTTTACTTCTAAACTTCCCCCAAACTCCAGCCCCGAGGTATTCTAAGGTGTAAATGTAATCAAGAAATCAAGGTTATAAATTAGTTCATTGGTAAAATAACTCAATGAAGAATACTAACAATTCCCAGAGATCCTTTAATTGCACTGTAATAGAATTAACGGACCTACACATTGGAGATAACAAACTGGAGTGAAAAATGGTGATTTTAGTTCTGAAATTAATTTTATGAATTCCCCAAACGGCTTATGAATAAAGGCAGAGCAGAGCATGAGGAATGAACCAGATGGAATGCTTACTAGAGGACATAATAATCAAAAAGTGCATGGGAAATATGTTCATCTATAATTAAATGTTTGTCAGTAGAAACGGTGGAGTAATAGTAGAAAAGGCATTGATATTTTTCTTCCCTTTTTCCAGTTTTCAGGATCCACGGAAACAACAGACTTCATTATTGTTTAACCTGGAACAAACCCAAGTTTCCCAAAAAAAAAGTCCCCAGCAATTAATCTCCTCAGGTTATTACTCCAAAAGGCAATCAGACTTTCTGTTTTTTTGTTTTTCCTTGAAAACATTTCGCTTCTCATCCAAGAAGCTTCTTCGGTTCTGACTGAATGGTGAAGAACGGAAGACATCCTTCCATTGTTCACCATTCTCCTTCCTTTCTCCACCATTCAGTTAGAACTGAAAAAGCTTCTTGGATGAGAAGTGAAATGTCTTGCCTTTTGTAAGAAAAAACCTTTGGAAAAAACCATGACTAGGATGATTGAGAATCTCCAGATCTTTCTTTCTCCAGATCTTCTGAATTCTGAACTCAAACCCAGTGGTGGGATTCAACCAGTTCGCACCAGTTTGGCGGAACCGGTAGCTAATTTTTTGCTGCCCAGGCCCAGAATGGACTTCCAGAAGTGGCATCCACACAGAGAACCACTTGTTCACATATTTGAATCCCACCACTGCTCAAACCTGTATAGATAGGTGTACATAGATAAGGTAAAGGTAAAGGTTCCCCCACACATGCGTGCTAGTCGTTTCCGACTCTAGGGGCCGGTGCTCATCTCCATTTCAAAGCCGAAGAGCCAGCGCTTGTCCGAGGACGTCTCCGTGGTCATGTGGCCAGTATGACTAGACGCCAAAGGCGCACGGAACGCTGTTACCTTCCCACCGTAGTGGTCCCTATTTTTCTACTTGCATTTTTACGTGCTTTCGAACTGCTAGGTTGGCAGAAGCTGGGACAAGTAACAGGCGCTCACTCTGCTACGCAGCACTCGGGATTCGACCCGCCAAACTGCCGACCATCTGATCGACAAGCTCAGCGTCCTAACCCACTGAGCCACCACGTCCCTTAGGTGTACATAGATAACATCTATCTCTGCGTAGATCTTGAAAATTAGAAACTTCACACTATCAAATAAATGATAATAATGTAGGTTCTGCAGCTTAATTCTCCCCCAATCTGTGTTGCTTATTCAGTGGTGATTGTGCATATGGGCCAAACAAATCTTGGATGAGAGAGTTCTGTTCAATCTCTGGTCAGTGGTTGCAATAAAGTCTGTATCTATATCAGCTTAATTTATTCGTTTTTTAAAGAAAACATAACGGAGTCGTATAAAATCAGAAAGATCTCTACCACCCCAAATCATGAGACTACGTCGGATTGACTTAGGCCAGGTCATGTGTGCAAATTCATTGGCGAAGTCAGCGATGCTCGGAATGGTTAGTGGAAAAAGAAGAAGGGTCAGGCAAGAAGCACACTGGCTTGATAATATCTAACAGCAGAAATATCTAACAGCAGAAACAAGCTGTGCATCACGGTGAAAAAAAAGAAGGACTAGGAGAGACATGATAGCAGTGTTCCAGCATCTGAGGGGCTGCCACAAGGCAGAAGGGGCCGGGTTGTTCACCAGAGCACCAGAGGGAAGGATGAGAAACAATGGTTCGAAGCTGATCAAGGAGAGAAGCAACCTGGAATTAAAGAGAAACTTCCTGACTGTGAGGACAATTAACCAGTGGAACAGAAATTGCCTCCAGAAATGGTGGGCACTCCATCGCTGGAAGTTTTTAAGAAGAGACTGGACAATCACCTGTCTGAGATGGTGTAGGTTCTCCTGCTTAAGTGGGGGGGCTGGACTAGAAGACCTCCAAGGTCCCTTCCAGCTCTATTCTAATTCTAATTCTAATTCTATATTAAGGTCAACCTATTTTCCAAAGCACCAGAAGACAAGACAAGAAGCAATGGAATGGATGGAAACTAGTCAAGGAGAGAAGCAACGTAGAACTAAGGAGAAACTTCCTGACAATTAATTAGAACAATTAACCAGTGGAACGACCAGCCTCCAGAAGCTGTGAATGCTCCAACACTGGAAGTGTTTAAGAAGAGACTGGACAGCCATTTGTCCAAAATGGTATAGGGTTTCCTGCCTGAGAAGAGGGTTGGACTAGAAGGCCTCCAAGGCCCCTTTCCAACTGTGTTATTCTGTTATTCTAGTCTGCCCTTGTCACTAAAGGAAGGATGAACACAAAGGAAAGATGAAGGGAAAGTTAGAAAGAAGATTAAAAGTTTCCAGGATTGTTGAGTTTAGGAATATCTTCTGGATTATAGAAAAAGAAAAAAGTATTGGGTGTTTGAAAACTTTTTTTTCTCTGCCAACAAAGTTGCTGTCGAACCAAATCTGTGATTTCACCCCAGCTCATGCTTCCCCTTCCCAGTGTGAACATCTGGATCCCAAGGCCTGTATCTGATTTTTTTCTTCTTTGGAGACTGATCTGAATTTTATGTAAAGTTGTCCCCAGAGGGGAAAAACGTGTTACCTTTTAGCATGCTGCTTTGCCTCACTATGTTCCATTCTAATTTAAATAAAATGTGGTGTGTTCCTCCTCCTCCTCCTCCTCCTCCTCCTCCTCCTCCTCCTCCTCCTCCTCCTCCTCCTCCTCCTTCTCCTTCTTCTTCTTCTTCTTCTTCTTCTTCTTCTTCTTCTTCTTCTTCTTCTTCTTCTTCTTCTTCTTCTTTAAAAAAACTCCTGTCTGGTTTATAAAAGTAAGGAAGTGGCATTGTTCACATTTGGTTCCTTCTAATTACATTTGCCCTGTCACTGAGATGCCAAACTGACTAGGAGGAAATGAGCAGCCCTCTCCCCGTTGTTATCCTCCTAAGAGGAAGGCTGTCTCTGATGGCTTTGACATGACAATTTCCTCGCTCCTACTTCAAAGTTGAGTGTGTTTCCCCCTGGACAAATTTGGATTTGATGATTTTCATCAGCTTCCTTGGTCTCAAGCTGGTTGATTAGCATCTTGCTCACCTAAAAAAAAATAGAACACTGAGTGGGAAGGAGACAACTGCCAATAACCAAGCGGTAGACGGGTGAACAAAAAAGAAGATTGAGTGGAGCCACATGGAAAATGGTCTTCTGTAATTCTTGGCCTCCTAAAGGAATTCAACCCCGGCTGTCCTTTGGAAGGACAGATGCTGACGCGGAAGCTTAAATTGCTTGACCACCAAGTGAGAAGACTGGACTCCTTGGAAAAGACCCTTTGGAAAGATGGAAGACAAAAGGAGAAGGGGACAGCAGGGGGTAAGATGGTTAGATAGGGTCATCAACTCAATGAACATGAATTTGGTTTTCAAGTAGAGACTGGACAGTCACTTGTCTGAGATGGCATAGGTTCTCCTGCCTGAGCAGTGGGCTGGACTAGAAGACCTCCAAGGTCCCTTCCTATTCTATTCTATTCTATTCTATTCTATTCTATTCTATTCTATTCTATTCTATTCTATTCTATTCTATTCTATTCTATTCTATTCTATTCTATTCTATTCTATTCTATTCTATTCTATTCTATTCTATTCCATTCCATTCCATTCCATTCCATCCCATCCCATCCCATCCCATCCCATTCTATTCTATTCCACTCCACTCCACTCCACTCCACTCCACTCCACTCCACTCCACTCCACTCCACTCCACTCCATTCCATTCCATTCCATTCCATTCCATTCCATTCCATTCCATTCCATTCTATTCTATTCTATTCTATTCTATTCTATTCTATTCTATTCTATTCTATTCTATTCTATTCTATTCTATTCTATTCTATTCTATTCTATTCTATTCTATTCTATTCCATTCCATTCCATTCCATTCCATCCCATCCCATCCCATCCCATCCCATCCCATCCTATTCCATTCCATTCCATTCCATTCCATTCCATTCCATTCCATTCCATTCCATTCCATTCCATTCCATTCCACTCCACTCCACTCCACTCCACTCCACTCCACTCCACTCCATTCCATTCCATTCCATTCTATTCTATTCTATTCTATTCTATTCTATTCTATTCTATTCTATTCTATTCTATTCTATTCTATTCTATTCTATTCTATTCTATTCTATTCAAATTAAGTTACTTACTTGCAATCCTCTAGTGATGTATGGCTGTGAGAGTTGGACCACAAGGAAGGCTGAGTGCTGAAGAATGGATTTTTCCCCCCAAAGACTCTCAAGAGTCTCTTGGACTACAAGGAGATCCAATCAGCCAATCCTAAAGAAAATCAACCCTGACTATCTTTTGGAAGGACAGATACCGAAGCTCAAATACTTTGGCCACCAAGTGAGAAGACCAGACTCCTTGGAAAAGACGCCGGTATTGGGAAAGATGGAAGGCAAAAGAAGAAGTGGATGGCAGAGGATGAGATGGTTATCAACTCAATGAACGTGAATTTGGGCAAACTCCAGGAGACAGTGGAGTACAGGGGGGCCTGGCTTGCTACAGCCCATGGCATTGCAAAGAGTCAGACATGACTTAGTGAATGAACAACACAAAATTCTTGATCAGAAACTCAGTTTAGTGTAGTGTAAGGCACCAGGCTAGAAACCAGGAGACTGTGAGTTCTACTACAATCTTGGCCACAAAGCCAAATGGGTAACCTTGGGCCAGTCACTGTCTCCCGGCCCTACGAAGAAGGGAATAGCAAAGCATTCCCAAAATCTTATGAAGAAAGGATCTTATCCGGGCATAGATAACGACTCAATGATTACGACCTAAACTAAACTAAACTAAACTAAACTAAACTAAACTAAACTAAACTAAACTCTTGACCCTTGGTCCCAAAATGTCTTAAACTCCATGATGATGATGATGATGATGATGATGTTGGAAAGGACATTGGAGGTCATCTAGTCCAACCCCCTGCTCAGGCAGGAAACCCTATACCATTTCAGACAAATGGCTGTCCAGTCTCTTCTTAAAAACTTCCAATGTTGGAGCATTCACAACTTCTGCAGGCAAATTGTTCCACTGATTAATTGTCCTCACTGTCGGGAAATTCCTCCTTAGTTCTAGGTTGCTTCTCTCCTTGATTAGTTTCCATCCGTCACTTCTTCTCTTCCTTCAGGTGCTTCAGAGAATAGTTTGAGTCCCTCTTCTTTGGGGCAGCCCCTGAGATATTGGAAGACTGCTATCATGTCCCCCCTCGTCCTTCTCTTCATTAAACTAGACATACCCAATTCCAGCAACCGTTCCTTATATGTTTTAGCCTCCAGTCCCCTTATCAGCTTTGTTGCTCTTCTCTGTACTCTTTCTAGAGTCTCAACTTCTTTTTTTACATCGTGGTGACCACAATGTATTGAGATACAGTGCATTACAGTGGTACAAATGTAGACATGCAAATTATGATCCATTTGGTCTGTAATAAAAAGACAGTTCAGCCATCAATTGAGTCCGGATGTGTTTATTGGTTTCTTTGTTCTGAAATATCCTAGGCATATTTAATTTCTTTGAAGCCTTTGTATAAACATCTATAACTGACCCTGGATCTAAACACAAGTTGTCAGTTGCTGTTAGCCATTCTTTGTATCTATTTTATTTATTGCCTTGTGGCCTGCTCATTGCTTTCAGAAATGCTGAACATGTCAAATGTGGTTCATTTTAAATCCTTATGATTCTACGTGTTAAGGGCCTGGAGACTAAAACAATAGGAAGAACGGTTGCAGGAATTGGGTATGGCTAGTCTGGAGAAAAGAAGGCCTAGGAGTAGCATGATAGCAGTATTCCAATATTGGAGGGGCTGCCACAAACAAGAGGGGGTCAACCTATTCTCCAAAGCACCAGCAGGCAGGACAAGAAGCAACGGATGGGAACTAGTCAAGGAGAGAAGCAACCTAGAACTAAGGAGAAACTTCCTGACAGTGAGAACAATTAACCAGTGGAATGACTTGTCTATGGAAATTCTCAGCCATCCAGTTTCATAGATGTCCCAAAGGTGCTTTTTCAGAAGGCAACTGGACCTTCTTGTTTTTCTTTGAAGACATTTTGCTTTGAAGAGAAACGTCTTCAAAGAAAAAAAAAACAAGAAAATCCAGTTGCCTCCTGAAAAAGCACCTTTGGGCTAGTGAAACAAGTCATCTCCAGAAGTTGTGGGTTCCTCCATCACAGGAGATTTTTTAAGAAGAGACTGGACAACCACTTGTCTGAATTGGCATAGGGTCTCCTGCTTGAGCAGAGAGTTGGACTAGATGACCTGCAAAGTCCCTTCCAAATTGTTTTTTTTTTTATTGAAAAGTTTTAAAATACAGTTTTCCCTTAAGAAACCCCCCTTCCCCCTCCCTGCTCCCCCCCTACCTCCCCCCAACCTCCCTCCCTCCCCCCCTCCCTCCACCCTCCCCCTCCCCCCCGACTTCCCAGAGCTAAATACAAGGTATATATATAAAAAGCAATCATAAACAATCATATACTAACAACTATAAGTTCTAAAATCCATCACTCTCTAGCTTATATAGGATAAGACACCCCTTAACAATATTAAATATATATAAAAAACTAGAATAAAAAAAAGAAAAAAAAACGAAAGAAGACTTATTCAAATGCTACGTAAAACTTCTTAACCCTATACTTGTTCTGGATAAACTCAATCCATTTTCTCCATTCCATAATATAGCGTTCTTGCGAATGATCTTTCAAATAAGCCGAAATCTTCGCCATCTCTGCCAGGTCGGAAACCTTTAAAGTCCACTCTTCTATGGTCGGCAGTTCCTCTTTCTTCCAATATTGGCCTATCAAAAGTCTTGCCGCCGTAATTAAGTTCAACATCAGCTTAGTGTCCACAACTGTAGCGTCTGCAATTATTCCCAACAAAAAAAGTTGCGGACAAAACTTTATCCTCTGTTTAAAAATCTTCTGCATATTCCACCAGACTTTTATCCAAAAAGCCTTAACCTTTTTACAAGTCCACCATATGTGGAAATACGTTGCATCTTCATCACCACACCTCCAACACTTAGGCTGATAATTCGGATACATACTTGCAAGCTTTTTAGGATCTAGATGCCATCTATAAAACATTTTGTAAAAGTTCTCTCTTAAATTTTGAGCTTGTGTAAATTTTACGTTCCTCACCCAAATCTTTTCCCACATGTCCATTGTAATAACTTCCTGGATATTTTGGGCCCATTTTATCATACAGTCCTTAACAAGCTCTGTTTCCGAGTCAATCTCTATCAATGCAAGGTATATCCGTTTAATATGTGCTAACCCCTGATTTCTAATCTGCTTTATCAAATTTCCATCAGTCATTGTAAATCCATTTTTCTGGTCTTCTTTCCACCTGGCCTGTAATTGAATTTATTGAAACCAAGATTGAACAACCTTCTCTTCTCGCAAGAGGCTATATGATTTCAAACACCAAACATTCCTTTCCAGTCTTAAAATTTCCTTGTACGTAGTCACATCATGTTTGAAACCAGCATGTATATTTTCTATTGCGTGTTTTGGAATTGCCCACAATGGTATCTTGCTGCTTAGCTTATGTCTATACTTCTTCCAAACTCTCAGCAATGCCTGTCTTAAAATATGCATCCTAAACACAGTATCTACCTTCTTATCATACAACAAATATGCATGCCAGCCAAACAACAAATCATGGCCCTCAAGATTTAATAACCTCAATTGCGTCAAATTAATCCAATCACTTATTCCTACTAATGCAGCAGCTTCATAATATAATTTAAGATTAGGCAGTTTAAGGCCACCTCTCTCACGAGTATCCTGCATAATCTTAAGTTTAACTCGTGGCTTTTTCCCTGCCCACACAAATTTATTGATACCTCGCTGCCATTCCTCCAGATTAGAATCTTTCTTAAGAATCGGTATCATTTGAAACAAAAATAAAAATTTGGGCAGGACATTCATTTTCACTGCTGCAATCCGTCCCAGCAAAGACAATTGCAATTTTTGCCAACTCTCCAATTCCTTTTGAATTTTCCCCCATAGTTTTTCATAATTATTTTTATATAGCTTTGTATTAGAGGGCGACAAAATCACCCCCAGATATTTAACCCTTTTAACAATCTCAAATCCAGTTAATCCTTCTAAGAGAGCCTTCTGTGAAACTGTCATATTTCTAGCCAAAATTTTAGTTTTCTGTATATTTACTTTAAATCCAGAAACCTTCCCATATTGTGTTATTATCTCCATCAGGTCCACAACAGAGTTCTCTGGCTGGGTCACTGTAACAACCAGATCATCTGCAAATGCTCTCAATCTATAGTCCTGATCCCCAACTTGTATCCCTTTAATTTTTTCCGAGTTCCGAATCTTAACCAATAGTATCTCTAATGTTAACACAAATAACAAGGGCGATAACGGACACCCTTGCCTTGTGCCCTTCTCAATATTACATGCTACTGTCAGGCTATTGTTAACTATGATTCGGGCAGTTTGTTTTTGATATAATGCCCTAATCGGCTGTAAAAAATTTTCCCCAAAATCCATTTTATCTAAAACTTTCAACAAAAATTGCCAATTCAATTGATCAAAGGCCTTTTCAGCATCTAAAAAAATTAGCGCTGCAGAGATCTGGTTGTGCCTTTCCAAAAACTCTAACACATCAACTATATGTCTCACATTATTTTTCATTTGCCTGCCACTAATAAACCCCGTTTGATCCCCATGAATCACCTGTTGCAGAACCCTCATCAGTCTATTAGCCAAAACCTTAGCAAATATCTTATAATCTGTATTTAAAAGCGATATCGGTCTGTAATTTTTAACTAAAGTAGCATCCTGGTCTTCCTTCGGAATCAAAGAGATAAAAGCTGTTCTCCAAGACGGAGGCACCTTTCCCCCCCTCTGGATTGTCTGGAACAGTTCCTTTAACGGTTTTATCATCTCTAATTGTAAGTTTTTATAATAAGCCGCAGTCAAGCCATCCGTGCCTGGTGCTTTATCCACCTTCAGTTCCTTAATAGCTATAAAAATTTCTTCTTCTGTAATCAGTTGATTAATCCCCTCTTTTTGTACTTGCGTAAGAACCGGGATGCTAGCCTTCTCCAAATACTCATCAATATCTTTTGCATTAGTGTCCTCTTTAGTATATAATTTCGAGTAAAAATCCACAAAGGCATCCTTAATAAGATTCTGTTGATACACAACCCTTCCTTTATACTCAATCTTATCTATATTAGATGCCCTTTGTTTTTTCCTCAGTCTATAAGCTAACCATCTGCCTGGTTTATTAGCATTGCAGAAAGTATTATGCCTAGCAAACCGCAGATTGGTCGCCACTTGATCAGCCATTAATTTATCAAATTGTCCTCTTAACAATCTAATAGCCTCCTTGATCTTCACATCCTCTGGGTTCAAAATCAAAGCCTTTTCTTTTTCCTTTATTTCATTCTCCAGTTCTTTCCTTCTAGTTTCCACTGCACGTCTATGTCTATTATTCATATATATCAACACCCCTCTCATATAGGCCTTGCTAGCATCCCAAACCATATCCATAGAGGTACCCTTATTCATATTAATCTCAAAAAAATCCTTCATCCGCTGTTTGCATTCTTCCACATTTCTCTGATTTCTAAACAAATTCTCATTTACGCGCCATGAGCGCCTATCTCCTTTTTCCTTATCAATCTCCAACCACACTGGACTGTGATCGGAGATAGTTCTTGCGCAGATCTTCACCTTTTTAGTTCTCAAAATAAAATCATTAGTCAACAAAATAAAGTCGATCCTCGAAAAAGATTGGTGTCTATCAGAATAAAAAGTATAATCCTTCTCCTGCAGATGTCTCTCACGCCAAATATCTCGCAATTCCAGGTCATCCTTCATTTCAAAAAAAGATTTAGGCAGTCTAGCGTGACTTGGAATGCGCTTAAAGGCTCCAGCCTTATCCAACTGTACATCCATAACTCCATTCCAGTCCCCCATAAAAATAAAGGATTTATAATCCAACTGGGTAAGCTTTGTATGAAGTAAACTAAAAAAGTCAGCTTGTTGTTGATTCGGTGCATATAATCCAACTAAAAGCGTCTTTTTACCTGCTAACAACAGCTCGATCATAACATATCTTCCATGCTTATCTGCTTCGATTAGATCCGCTGTTAAGGCACTTTTGACATAAACAACCACTCCATTTTTCTTATTCTCTGCAGAAGCAACAAATTGCGTACCCAGCCTCGAGTTCAATAAGTACTTTTGATCCAAAACTCTAATATGCGTTTCTTGCAGGCATATAACATCTATCTTAAATTGTTTTAAATATTGAAAAACTTTCTTCCTCTTCTGCGGTGAGTTTAGTCCATTAACATTCCAGGTTAAAAATTTAGTTGCCATGTATATCCTCGAAAAGCTCTTGGACCACAGCTTTGATAGGACTAGCTTCCTTAGGCCGTGCTCCTCCCACAGCTTGGCTATGAATGCGTTGTGAAGAATCTGAAGGCTTTTGCTGATCTTGTTCTTTTATTTTCTTTGCTCGTTTTAAAGCAGCACGTGTCACTCTTTGCTCTCTAGGATCATCCAAAGAAATTATAGCTTGATCTCCTCCAGCACCAATTTCCTCTGTTTCCTCCTCTTGTTGTTCTTCTTCTCCAGATCCCTTTCCAGCTTCCAGAAGCGTTAATGGGGTTGCTTTTAAGACATTATTGTAGAAATCACGCGCTTGTTTCACAGTAATCAACCTGTACCTTTTACCTTCATACATCACCATCAGCCCATCTGGAATCTCCCATCTGAACCTTATATCTCTTTGCTTAAGCTCTTGCACAAGAAATGTATAGTCCTTTCTTCCCCTTAAAATCCTTGGAGGAATTTCCTTTAAAACCAAGACTTCTTGTTCAGCAATCACGACCTTAGCATCATAGGCAGCTTGTATAACTTGATCTCTAATTTCTCTTTTTGCAAAATAAACCACCACATCTCTAGGCAATTTTCTCTGTCTAGCAATCCATGAATTCACCCGAAACACTTTGTCCATAGCTGCTCTTATTTCAGATGCTGGCTGGTTCAATACCCCTTCGAGAGCCTCAGAGATCAGCTGCTTTAAATCTTCTTTAACATTCTCTTTTAAACCTCTAATTCTGACAGCAAACTGCATCTGGTAATATTGGGTAAGGCTTAACTCCCTTTCCAATTTGCCTCTTACATTTTCATTCTCCCGTGCTTTTACTTCTAATATAGCATTCCTTTGAGCCAAATCATCCACTTTTTCATCTAAATCTTCCACACATTCCGCCACTTTATGCACTGAAGTCAAAATGTCTACCCTCATCACGCTATACTTCTGTTCCATCCTCTCTTCCATTCTTTCCTCGAATTTCTCCAATTTCTCCTCCATCTGTGCAAATTTATCAGCAATTGATTGATTAATTGATTCCAAAAGTACCTGGGCATGTTTATCCAGAGCATCTCGCAAATCCTTCGATGTCAGCACTTCAGGAGGGTGCAACGCCTGTAATGATGATTGTTGCACCGGCGAGGATCCTCCACTCCGGAGAGTTTTAGAGGGAGGTTTAGCCGCCATCTTTTAATCCTCAATTATGACGCACTTTTAATTAAAGTTTAAAAAGTCCAACAAGTTCGAGAGTATAGTAAAATAATCCTCTTCACCTTTTTCCCTCTTGTACCGCTCTGCCTGCTCCTTTAAATCATAGTCCTTTCTTCAGGCAGGGATGGTTCGCAGACGCCTGGCTCTGCTCCAAAAAATTCGGAGCAGAGACGACGGCCAGCTGGGAGCAACCCAGGCTTTGGGGGAGTTCGATCCTTCAGCCGCCCAAGCTCCAAGCTCAGGCGGCCTCGGAGAACTCTACCCCTACCTGGGGCCTCACCCCCTCCTCTTCTCCCGAGGAGGGGGCTTCAATTTCGCCCGAACAGCTGATCGGCGCTGTTTCGGGCGAAAAAACAAACAGCTGAGCCGCGGGCAGCCAGGGGAGGCTGTCTTCGGCGCCGCGCCGCCACCGGAAGTCCAAATTGTTGTTGTTGTTGTTGTTGTTATGATGATGATGATGATGATGATGATGATGATGATGATGATGATGATAATGATGATAATGATGATGATGATGATGATGATGCCCCTTGGGTTAGAAGACCTCCAAGGTCACTTCTAAAACTGTTATTCTGTTATTTTAATCTGCCCTCATGACGAATGGCAAAGAAGAACACATTCTCTCAAAAAAGGGAAAGTGAGAGGCAAGATTAAAAATTTCCAGGACTGTTGAATCTAGGAATAGTCCGAGACTCAACAGTGAGAATTCAGTGGAACAGCTTGCCTCCAGAGGTTGTGGGTGCTCCGGTGGTTGTGGAGCTTTTAAGAAGAGACTAGACATCCATTTGTCTGAAATGTTAGAGGGCCTCCTGTTTGAGCTGCGACTTGGACTAGAAGACTTCCAAGGTCCCTTCCAACTCTTATTATTCTGTGCGGGGTGTAAATTTTATTTCATTCTAGTAGCAATGATTGATTTTTGAACCGGAATGTCCCTAAGTCCTCTGTAAATTAAGATTGCAGTTTTGACAATTCCACATCACTGTTCACATTAGATGGAGCTGATAGAAGTTGAAATCCAAAACATATATGGCAGAGCGAAATTACCTGCATTTATTTGAAACAATTACCTTTTCAATATTCCCCAAAATATTTCTTTCTCGGGGGAGGGATGCTGTCTGTCTGTCTGTCTGTCTGTCTGTCTGTCTGCCTGCCTGCCTGCCTGCCTGCCTGCCTATCTATCTATCTATCTATCTATCTATCTATCTATCTATCTATCTATCTATCTATCTATCTATCTATCTATCTATCATCTATCTATCTATCTATCATCTATCTATCTATCTATCTATCTATCTATCTATCTATCTATCTATCTATCTATCTATCTATCTATCTATCTATCCCTCCATGCCTCCATGCATCCATCTCTCTCTCTCATCTATCTATCTACCTGTCTGTCTGTCTGTCTATCTATCTATCTATCTATCTATCTATCTATCTATCTATCTATCTATCTATCTATCTATCTATCTGTTGTGATTCAGCGTCAGCCTGTAATATCGGCAGCTGAGTCTGCTGAGTCTGAAGAGGAGGAGGAGGAGGGGTTTGGAGAGCCTTTGATATCAGAGGGAGGCTCTGATACACTGCAAGACTCTCAGCCTGGCCCCTCCCATCATGTTCCTTCTCAGACTCAGCCATGTGAGCACGAGGTATTGCATGTAGATGATTCACAGCTGGATCTATTCAGGGACACAAGGAGCCGGAGGCAATCCAGCACAGCAGAACAGAGGAAGGCAATGAGGCAACTTGAGAGAAGTCAATGAGAAGCCACGCCTTGGGACTGCTGATAAAAGGGGAAGGTGTGGGAGGTACTGGCTGATGAAGGCAACCATTTGAAGATCTTCTGCTAGAGTCCTGGTCTGTTATTCCTGTTTAACTCTTGTTTGAACTTTTGGTTTAAATCTTGTTTGAACTTTTGATTTCTTGTAAATAAATTTGGTTGGGTTTTTCCAGCCTGTTGACTATAAAAAAGGGTTGTCCCTGACAAACAGGGCCGGTCGTAGGCTGGAACAGAACACTATCTATCTATCTATCTATCTATCTATCTATCTATCTATCTATCTATCTATCTATCTATCTATCTATCTATCTATCTATCTATCTATCCATCCATCCATCCATCCATCCATCCACCCACCCACCCACCCACCCACCCACCCACCCACCCACCCACCCACCCACCCACCCACCCACCCATCTATCTATCTATCTATCTATCTATCTATCTATCTATCTATCTATCTATCTATCTATCTATCCATCCATCCATCCATCCATCCATCCATCTATCTATCTATCCATCCCTCCCTCCCTCCCTCCCTCCCTCCCTCCCTCCTCTCTCTCTCTCTCTCTCTCTCTCTCTCTCTCTCTCTCTCTCTCTCTCTCTCTCTCTCTCTCTCTTTGTAGTTAATGGACAGATGATTTAGATCCATTTCCTTTTACAATCCCTTTGTTGTTGTTGTTGTTTTCTTCTTCTTCTTCTTCTTCTTCTTCTTCTTCTTCTTCTTCTTCTTCTTCTTCTTCTTCTTCTTCTTCTTCTTCTTCTTCTTCTTCTTCTTCTTCTTCTTCTTCTTCTTCTTCTTCTTCTTCTTCTTCTTCTTCTTCTTCTTCATAATTATTAGGACCACTTCAGTCAAACCAGAATTTATTACCATGATTTACTAACAAAATTATTTGCATGACTTCTGTCAATGTTATTTGCATACCATTATTATGAAAGCCGCTTATTTGGAGAGCAGAGATGATATACGAGGGTTTATAACAAGCGTGCCTTGTTATTTAGACTTGATTTTCATATGCAAAAGCCAGGGATACAAGCCCTGGAATGTAGCAGTCCTATTTCTCATAGTGAAGCAAGTGTTGTATATCAGCAGGGGATATACAGAGCTGAAATTTTGCTTGACTGAAACCAGTTATAAGCAGTGGACAGATCTAGATAAGAAACCGCAATTCATCTTTCTCACTCGCTTCAAATGTTGATGTTGTTATTCCTATCATTTTTTTTTCTTTTCCAAGTGATGGGTGGCTGGAGATTTGGGAACAGGCCACTCTTTCTGCTCACAGACAGAGAGATGGACACACACAAACACACACACACACACAAATCCTCTCATTTGAACTCCTCAAAGAACTCTGGCTGAGAAACCTTGATCCTATGGGAGTGAGGTGGGGAACCGGGAGAAAGGAAACATCTTCATCTTAACAAAATTCTTCAAGACAGTCTTAGAACATACAGTAGAACATAGAACCCCCCACAGCAGACATGTCAAATCCGCGACGTCATGTGCCGTCGCGTGACATGTCGGAACTTTTTTCCCCCACTGCCGGCAATGGGATGGGTGTGGTTTTGTCGTGATGCCTCCGGGCCGTGGGTCAACAGTTTGACACCCTTGACCTAGAGCATTCCCAGACATTCTTTGGGCTTGATGAGATGGGTGCATGTGATCATAGAAAGAGATAACAGAATAATAGAATGGAGTAATGTAATTGGAAGAGACCCAGGAGGTCCTCCAGTCCAACCCCCACTCTCCACCCAAGAAGGAGGCCATAGAAGGTCTGCTTCTTAGGCAGGGGTTGGACCGGAGGACCTTCTAACTCTGTCATGCTATGAGGGATTCATTGCATTTCTTCATGCATTGTTTAGGGCATCACAGCACCCCCAAAGTTAGGACAACCCTATGTTGCCACTTCTCTTATTAGCCTTCATTTAAAGGCTGGGCTTTATGGTTTTCAGCAAAATCCCTACCTCGTTTTGTCATCAGATGCTTCCAGATTGCACAGAGAAGAGCAACAAAGAGGATCAGGTGAGTGGAGGCTAAAACAGATAAGGAACATGTCATGGTTCCAAAGAATGAGACAAATCAAACATATATATATATATATATATACACACACACACACACACATGTTTTCTGAGGTTTTTGCGGGTGTTCGTATGTGGATCTTTGGTTATTCGGGTTTTTCCCCGCGTAGAACTAAAGGTGTAGGGGCGACGTTTCGACGGAATCCCATCCGTCATCATCAGGCTGGTGGCTTCTGCTTCCTTCTTCTGGGAGAAGCATGTGGCTGTTTGTTCCTCTTTTTTAAACTGCCAGAGGGGGTGTGTTCTGTGGGTGGAGGTGTGCTCTGATTGGGTGGGGGAGTAAGTGTGTTCTGATTGGGTGGGAGTGTGTTTTGAATGGTGGGTGTGTTCTGATTGGGTGGGGGTGTGTTTTGAGTGGATGGGCTGGTCTCAGCTGCCAGCCTTAGACCTGAGCTGGTGAGTTGTGCTGCTTTTGTTCGGCTTCGTGTTTGTGGTGGTGCCATGTTTTTATAGTGGGTGTCAGTTTGCTTATTGTGTGGTTTGGAGGGGTTTAAAGTGGCTGATGTTGCAGCTGTAGTTAGGTTTCTGTTTTGTGGTTGTGCCTCATTATCATTGTGGGTTCAGATTTTCTTTTTGAATGGTTGTGTGGTGGTGGTCATGTGGTATTATCATGAGTTTGGGTCTATCATTCTTGGTGGTTGGGACTCGTCTGTCAATCAAGGCGGGTTTCCAAATGGTTGGTAGGCGAGAGGTATCATCTCGTTTGTTTATGCTGTGGGGGCGTTTTTCTATCTCAATGGCTTCTCTGATTATTCTGTTGTTAAAATGTTCAATTTTGGCAATAGTTTTGGTTTTTTTAAAATCAATTTCATGTCCCGTGGCTTCAAAGTGTTGGACCAGGGATGAAGTTTGTTCTCCTTTTCTGAGTGAGTTTTTGTGCTCTTCAATGCGTGCACTTATTCTTCTGTTGGTCTGTCCGATGTATGTGGTGGGGCAGGTGGTGCATGGGATTTCGTATACTCCTTGGTTTTCTAAGCCAATTATGTCCTTGGGGTTTCTTAGGATGGTGGATATTTTTTCTGTCTGTGTAGAATGCTGTTTTGATGTTGTGTTTTTGGAGGACCTTGCTGATTCTGTCTGTGGTCCCTTTTAAGTATGGGAGGAGGGCTTTGCCATTTTCTTGTTCTCTCTCTTGGGTTTTTGTGGGTGTCTCTCTTCGGATTAAGTTGGTAATCATGTTTCTTTGGAATCCATTGGCTTGTTAGTACATTAGTGAGAGTGTGTAGTTCGGTTTTTTGGTGTTGTTCGTCAGCTAGGTGTTTTGTTCTGGAGATGAGTGTCTTGGCTACGGAGTTGATCTGTGCTGGGTGGTGGTGTGAGAGTGCGTTCAGATAGCGGTTTGTGTGTGTTTTTTTATGGTAGATAGTGTGTCCTAGGGAGCCGTTGGATATATATATTACTACTCCTTTTCAAATAAATACTACTCCTTTTCAAATAGAGTGATGCAGTATTTTTGGTTACACTTTTGAAAATTGGATTTAGTAATTCAGAACTTCAAAGTCCAGGGAGAGACTTAGATGTGTTTGAAGGACAATTTTGGGAAAGGTGATCTCAGCTGCTGAGGTCAAAGAAAGAAAGGAAAAAAGAAGAAGTCTGTATTTTTACAAAAAGAGCTTGTCCTAAGACAGAGAGAGACAAAAACAGCTGAAGGTTCCACTTATTTATTTATTTATCTTATTTCTTTAGAAACAAGAAATACATGGATAAGTTCTTCTTCTTCTTCTTCTTCTTCTTCTTCTTCTTCTTCTTCTTCTTCTTCTTCTTCTTCTTCTTCTTCTTTGTTTTCTTCCTTCCTTCCTTCCTTCCTTCCTTCCTTCCTTCCTTCCTTCCTTCCTTCCTTCCTTCCTTCCTTCCTTCCTTCCTTCCTTCCTTCCTTCCTTCCTTCCTTGATGTGTGAGTACCACAGGTTAATTTGTATTTCAGTCAGATTAATCTGGCATGCAGGAAGCATCTAGATGATTGCTATAAAAGTGTGTAAAGAAATATTCCTCTGGAGTGTCTATTATTAATTAGTTAATTAGCCACCAGGGCAATGGGCTTCCATCACTTGATGAGAACAATCTGTGAGATTCTGAACTCATTGACCTCCAATGGGTGATCTGACTCCAGGTCAATAGCCTGTTTGCTTTAAGCCTTGCAGCCATCTATAACTATTTTTAACAGATGAGCTTTCCAGTAACTATTAAGAATGTCTATTACACACACCTTTGATGTCAAGAACACGCTTGTGCCACCGATTAATCATTAAACAATCCTGGAAAGAACTATGTGAAGAAAATGCTTAATGGCTTAATCTCCAAACTTGTTGATCTCTTGAACACTTGCACAGAGATGAGGTTATGAGCTCTAAGTGTAAGCTTGTGAGCAATGACAAGGAAAGGAAAGGCTAAAGTTGGGCAAATTCCATCCCCTGTACCACCAACGTTTCTATGACTGTCAATGGACCATCTGCTCATTGAGCATCAATGGACCTATGACTCTCTATTCATTGGTCCTCAAGGGATTCTCTGACTTTCTGCCCATCAGTCATCAACGGACTCTTTGTTCATTGGTCATCAATGGACTCTGTGAGTCACATGACCAGAAAACAGGAAGGAGGGGCTTAGACTGAAGGACTCAGCAACGTTCTGAGTCACTGGCCACCTGCCCCATAGGTATGCATGGGGACATTTTTTTTCCCCTCAGAATTTCCTAGCTCACTGAGGGTGAACCTTTTTGGACTCAGATGTGTCAAAAATATATCTCCTCTCTCTCTCTCTCTCTCTCTCTCTCTCTCTCTCTCTCTCTCTCTCTCTCTCACACACACACACACACACACACACACACACACAAACACACACACTGAGCAAAAGGGGTGGGGGGAATCCTATTTACAATTCAGTGGACTTCTTCACACAAATACAAAAGCTGATTTCACAGGACCACAAGTAGAATCTTCATCAAGAAGGGAAATCTATGGTAGGGTGCAACCCGCTCCCAAAACAGCAGCCATCACATCAAAGCCCTGCTTTTTAAAAATGTACGTTGTGTATGACAAAATGTAAAAAAAAACAAAACAAAAAAACAATGGCTGGGCCTTTGCACAATTTTCGCTCACGTTTTGACTGTTTGAATGCTCCCTGCAGGTGACCCCTTAAATAATAAACTCATTTTCAATCTAACCCTCCACATTGCAATGGAGAATAGCACTCAGCTCTTGCCTTGAACTCCTGAACATTCAGGTCCCTTCAGAATCTTCTCCAGAATGTGAAGATCAAACTGTCCATCCCTCAGCCTCGATACTCTAGTCTTGAATGCTGAAGAATATTCCTTCTAGTACTTTTATTAGGGACCCTGAAGCTCTTCTAGTCCAACCCCCTGCTCAAGCAGGTGACCCTATACCAGTGATGGTGAACCTTTTAGAGACTGAGTACCCACACTGCAACCTTAAATCCACTTATGTATCATCGGGTGCCAGGTGGGCATGGCCCATTGGGTGGGCGTGGCCCATTGGATGGGCATGGCCTAATGGGTGGGCATGGCCCATTGGGCGGGCGTGGCTGCAGTGGTAACGGCAGACTGGGTGGGACTAAAAAGTTCAATCAATCAATTCCTACTTTGCAAGATATTTTTTTCCCACGAGGAGTTGAAATTGATTGATTGATTGAACTTTTTTTTTTGCACAGGGCAGTGGAGACCTAAAGCATAAAGGTTTCATAAAACCCAGCTGAAGGCCTAGGACTGGGGCAACGGTGCGTGTGCCCACAGAGAGGGCTCTGCATGCCACCTGTGGCACGTGTGCCATAGGTTCGCCATCACGGCCCTATACCATTCCAGACAAGTGGCTATCCAGCCACTTCTTAAAAGCCTTCAGCGATGGAGCACCCACAATATCTGGAGGCAAGTCGTTCCACTGATGAATTGTTCTCGCTCTCCGGAAATTTCTCCTTAGTTCCAGGTTGCTTCTCTCCCTGATTTAGTTTCCATCCGTTGCTTCTTGTTGTGCCTTCAGATGCTTTGGAGAATAGCTTGACTCCCTCTTCTTGGGGCAACCCCTGAGAGATTGGAACACTGTCATTATGTCACCTCCTAACCCTTAGCCAGCTTGCATATGGAACTCATCCAGATCCACGGAGAAACTCTGTTATCCTCCAACTGTTCACTCTGAGGCAAGCCGCTGGAATACATATTTCAGATATAGTAAAAAAAAAAGAGAGACTATAATTAATAGCATTGTATGCTAGGAATAGTATTAAATGAATGTGTGTCTGTCTGTCTGTGTGTCTGTGTGTGTGTGTGTGTGTGTGTCTGTCTGTGTGTGTCTGTGTCTGTGTCTGTGTGAATGAACCTTTATTGTCAAAGTACAACCGTATATAGATTGAGATTGGCTGAGCCTCCCTTCATGCCCCCCACCACAACAACTTACAGTGACAACAAACCCACCATCTTGTTACACCATGTGAGCTAATTGCACAACACACTTGGCCTCGCAAGTCAATCATACATAAAGTTTATAAAATTATTTCCCATTCAAGAGCCTAACAGCCCATGGATAAAAGCTGTTCTTCAGCCTGTTGATATGGCTGGCTATACTGCTGTATCTCCTACCCAATGGTAGGAGAGTAAAGAGATACCGTCCAAGGTGTGAGTCATCCCGGAGAATTTTCTTCACTCTTCCAAGGCAGCGGGCCCTGGTGAGGTCATCCGGTGGTGTCAGGGGACAGCCGACGATGTTTTGTGTGTGTCTGTGTTCATTTAATGTTATTCCTAGCATACAATGCTGTTAATTATAGCATTATATGTAGGGACGCGGTGGCTCAGTGGGTTAGGATGCTGAGCTTGTCGATCAGAAGGTCGGCAGTTTGGTGGGTCAAATCCTGAGTGCCACGTAACAGAGTGAGCACCTGTTACACGTCCCAGCTTCTGCCAACCTAGCAGTTCGAAAGCACGTAAAAATGCAAGTAGAAAAATAGGGACCACTACGGTGGGAAGGTAACAGCGTTCCGTGCACCTTTGGTGTCTAGTCATGCCAGCCACATGACCACGGAGACGTCCTCAGACAAGCGCTGGCTCTTCGGCTTTGAAACGGAGATGAGCACCGGCCCCTAGAGTTGGAAACGACTAGCATGCATGTGCAGGGGAAACTTTACCTTTTCCTTTATGTATGTACTCAATTGTAATTGTGTATTCAGATCTAGACCCATATATATATGTGTGTGTGTGTGTGTGTGTGTGTGTGTGTATATATATATATATATATATATATATGTATGTATATATATATATATATATATATATATATATATATATATTCAAGTATGTATATATATGTATGTATCTGTGTGTGTGTGTGTGTGTACATACACAAACATACACATACACACACAAACAAGATGCATGCATGCTCTTCTGAAGCCAGAGAAAGAGAAAGTCAGCAGTGCAGTTATGTTGGTCATGGAATTGCACCAAGAAGGTTGCGTCCTTTTCAGGTAAAATACACGCAGGCTGAACCTTCAAGACAGAATAGTAATCAATGTAAATATATTAACATTGTGGATCCAGTAAAAACCCTCTTTGCTCTTCAAGCCAAGTGAAGTGAAAGCTTTTGAAAAACAGCAGCGTTGTGCATTCGAGCGTTTGTGAAGGATGGAACCCAACAGAGCTGCCCAGGGGGGCAGAGACGAGTGCTGCCTCTTTCCCAGTCTTTGCATTCTTACGTTTGTTATTCCACAGAGCACCATCCTAAGTTTGATGACCACACAGGATCAGCTTTCTGTTTGGGATGCCATCTTTCTATCCTATCCTATAAAAAAAAATCTGCCATCATATATTCTACCAGGAAAACTACCCCCAAACCTTGACATTCTTCCCCAAACCTCCTTCCTTCTAAAAGTAAAGGTAAAGGTTCCCCTGCACATGCGTGCTAGTCGTTTCTGACTCTAGGGGCCGGTGCTCATCTCCGTTTCAAAACCGAAGAGCCAGCGCTTGTCCGAGGACGTCTCCGTGGTCATGTGGCCGGCATGACTACACGCCAAAGGTGCACGGAATGCTGTTACCTTCCCACCGTAGTGGTCCCTATTTTTCTACTTGCATTTTGACGTGCTTTCGAACTGCTAGGTTGGCAGAAGCTGGGACGAGTAACAGGCACTCACTCTGCTACGTGGCACTCAGGATTCGACCCGCCAAACTGCCGACCTTCTGATCGACAAGCTCAGTGTCCTAACCCACTGAGCCACCACGTCCCCTTCCTTCTAAGGATCATCTTATTCCACCTGTATTGAGTGGTGCTGAGGTTGTGCCAACAATGCAACTGTAAGCATACAAAGTGCTTATTGGTGTTATGCATAAGGAACGCATGCTGGTATGACAATCAAGAAGCAACAATTAAATGATTTATTAGACTGTTGGAAGATTTACCCTGACAAAACTCCCATATTCTCATCTCCATTAGAAAAACATGCAGACACACCTTTTTTTCCCTGTAAAAGCCTTTTGCTGAACTTCTCTGACACCTCATAAAATGTTGCAAAAACCCCACTTGCCTGAGGAAAGCCAGCAATTGGGAAAATCAGATAGCAAAGCCGCCAAGAACTCCTTGCCCTGCCCCTGATGGGATTAACTCCCAAAATAGAAACTGGACAAAAGAAATATCACTTCAGACAAGAAAGGGAATGTTGGACAACTATTAAAACACAAAAGAAGGAACCAGCAAACCCACAGCCCTAGGGTAGAAAAAGCATATAAAAATCACAACTCAGGACTGGGAGATCACCTTGCAAGGCAGGAACGCTGAAGTCACTTCTCTGTCATTTTTTTTTCCTTCCTGAAATAAAGACCTGTTTTGCGGTAGCTGCTGTCCTCAAATTTCTTCATTGTTCGCTTTCCCCAGCTGGAAACGAACCGGGAAATTCTTCTGACAAGACAAGCACAATATACATAGAATGAAGGCTATTGCTAAGCACATTGGTTTGTGCTTAAATTGTAAGCCGCCCTGAGTCTTCGGAGAAGGGCGGGATATAAATGGGATTAAAATAAAATAAATAAATAAAATAGATGTGGACAACTGTCTCAGATGCTAGAAGCACTAATGTGGCTAAAGGTTTTTCAAGCCTAGGACTGACCTTCCTTCCTTCCTTCCTTCCTTCCTTCCTTCCTTCTTCTTTCTTTCTTTCTTTCTTTCTTTCTTTCTTTCTTTCTTTCTTTCTTTCTTTCTTTCTTTCTTTCTTTCTTTCTCTCTCTCTCTCTCTCTCTCACTTCCTTCCTTTCCCTCCCTCCCTCCCTCCCTTTTTTCTCTTCTTTCTTTCTTTCTTTCTTTCTTTTTTTCTTTCTTTCTTTCTTTCTTTCTTTCTTTCTTTCTTTCTTTCTTTCTTTCTTTCTTTCTTTCTTTCTTTCCTTCTTCTCTCCTTCTTTTCTTCTTTCCTCTTCCTCCTTAATCCTTTTTTTCTTCCTTCTTCCTCTTCCCCTTTCTCTTGGTCTTGCAAGGCAGTTGATTTTCCTCTGCTTCACCAGCAAAGTTTTAACAAGACTTTCAGAAATGAGCATGGCACCTTCCCATCTCAAGAGGTTAATTGCCCACAAAACACACACATCGATGACACAATGTTTGACCAGAAGGACATGGCAGAGGTGCCTCTGGACAATTCTTTCCTCCTGAACAATAAAACCTCCTTTTGTTTTTTTTAACGTGCCAGGTGGTGAAATCAGAGAGGATTTTGACTTGATCTATCCTCCTGTACTTGAAGGGATATCACAGAGAAGTGGAGATAGACAATTTGTTCTCCAAAGCACTTTGTCATGGTTCCGACAGAGAGAGAGAAATAAAGCAGAACTCCGAAGCTTGGAAATTCCTCAAAGAACATGTTTATTAGTTACAAATTATCAGCATGATCAAAAGTGAAACCAAGTCTGAATTTCCCACTAAAATTTTCCAGTTACAAAGTGTATTGTTCTACCCACAAAACTATGCCATCGCTATGTCCCCCAATGTATTCATTTGGTGGGCTTTAGTATACAACAGAGCTGAAAGGCACCTGGGAGGTCTTCTAGTCCAGCCCCCTGCTCAAGCAAGAGAACCTATATTGTCTCAGACAGTTGAGTGTCTAGCCTCTTCTTAAAAACCTCCAGTGATGGAGCACCCACGATTTCTGGAGGCCAGCTGTTCCACTGATTAATTGTCCTCACTGTCAGGAAGTTTCTCTTTAATTCCAGGTTGCTTCTCTCTTTGGTCAGTTTCCAACCATTGTTTCTTGTCCTGCCTTCTGGTGCTTTGGAGAATAATTTGACCCCCTCCTCTTCTTTGTGGCAGCCCCTCAAATACTGGAATACTGCTATCATGTCTCCCCTGTTTATTCTTTCTTATACAGCACCCAGTCCCTGATAACAGGAGCAGCAGATGACCTTGGTTCCCATGGGACAAAAGATTATTTTGTCTAGTGAAGGCCTGGGCAAGTTTTCCCCCCCTCCCTCCATTCTATGTGGCAACCTAGAATGAAGAGAAAGACGGTTGCAGCCAAGTTCATTGTAGAATTGACACACTTGAGGGTGGGACAAAAAGTAATGGATGGAAATCAGTGGTGGGATTCAGCCAGTTTGCACCACTTCGGCAAACCGGTAGCTAATTTTTTTATTGCCCGGGCCCCGAATGGACTTCTGGAAGCAGCATCCACACAGAGAACTGGTTGCTCAGATATTTGAATCCCACCACTGATGGAAACTAATCAAGGAGTAAACCAACCTAGGAGTAATAAATAAATTTCCTGACAGTGAAAACAATTAATTAGTGGAACAGCCTTCCTCCAGAAGTTGTGAGTGCTCCATCACTGGAGGTTTTTAGGGAGAGGTTGGACAACCATTTGTCTGAAGTGGACCTCCAACTACAATCTCTGAAGGCAAGCTGTTCCACAGCATTTATCCAGAGTGCTATAGGGTCTGTTGCCTCGAATCCCTTCTAACCTTATTATTCTATAATCTATAAACTGTTCTATTCATATCATTCAGAAGGCTGGCAAATATGTTGAGACTCTAGAAGGAGTACAGATAAGAGCAACAAAGATGATCAGGGGACTGGAGGCTAAAACATATAAGGAACGGTTGCTGGAATTGGGTATGTGCAGTTTAATGAAGAGAAGGACTAGGGGTGACATGATAGCAGTATTCTAGTATATGAGGAGCTGCCACAAAGAAGAGGGAGTCAAGCTATTCTCCAAACCACCTGAAGATAGGACAAGAAGGAAAGTAACCAAGGAGAGAAGCAACCTAGAACTAAGGAGAAATTTCCAGACAGTGAGGACAATGAACCAGTGGAACAGCCTGCCTCCAGAGGTGGTGAATGCTCCAACACTGGAGGTTTTTAAGAAGAGACTGGACAACCATTTGTCTGAAGTGGTAGAAGGTTTCCTGTTTGAGCAGGGTGTTAGACTAGAGGACCTACAAGGTCCCTTCCAGCTCTGTTATTCTGTTATTCAAGAAGAGATTGGACAGGCATTTATCCAGAGTGCTATAGGGTCTGCTATAGGGACCTCTAAGGTCCATTATGATGATGATGATGATGATGATGATGATGATGATGATGATGATGATTACATTAGATATAAACCTCAGTCAACTGAAAATTCAAATTGGCTGGCACTGATGGTTGACATGGGTTGCTACCAGCATCCTAGGTGTATTATTATTATTATTATTATTATTATTATTATTATTATTATTATTATTATTATTATTATTATTATTATTATTATTATTATTATTATTATTATTTACACTCTGAAACAGAGAGGTGGGTCACAGGGTTAAAATATATATTTAAATGCACTCAGCCAAGGAATGCTTCTCTATGGACGGAACAGACACACAAACAGCCAGACAGACACACAGAGGCACAGCTCCTTCCAAGGCACAGCATCACATCCTCTTGAGGACTGAAAAGTTTTGCAGTTGTGGAGTTGTTTTTTTATTTTTTTATTTTCTGAGCAACGTGTCTAAGCCCCTGCTCATTTGATATTTTGAGAGGGCTTTATCCCTTTGTTTGACGATTGGCTGGTCCCGCAGATATTGATTCCTGTCAATCTCAGGAGCACCAAGGTTTGACACAAAGTAAATTTATGGAGCGAGCCCCATCTTTTGTTATCTCTTCCTTGGCATTTCAGCTCATCTGGTGTCCAAAATATGTCACGAACTTCGCAAGGCTATCTAACTTTGCTGGATGTGGTGTCAACACAACCGGGAGCTCATAGATCAAAGGGGTTGCTGCTAGAAGTGCCAAAAAAGAAATTGAGTGCAATTTTTTTATTTATTTTTTTATTTTTTTTTAGGTCATTTTGGAAGTGTACTTATTTTTTTTCTCCTCTTCTTCCATTTGGTGGAAATACTCAAAAGATTTGCAAGAAATGACACAGCTTTTTAAAAACTTTTTTTAAAAAAACAAAACAAAACTAATGCAGTGCAATTTTATAGTTGTGATGTCTGTTCTTCACCGTGAGTAAGCAGCAGGACTGGGTGGGTTTCGAGATATGAAGGCAATGAAGAAAAAAAAAAGGTGCTTTGGAGCATACAAAGGCACGGAAAATGTAATTGCACAAATGTAGTGGTGACTTTGCTTGGGTTTGCTTGGCTTCCCTCCACAACTGCACAGCCCTTGGGCGAAAGAGGGGCAGACCAAACACTCCAGGCGCTCAGCAATAGTTTCCGAAGCCTTTGGATCTAAAACAATGCACAGTGCCTTGAAGTAAAGTGAAATTTTATTTTCATAACCTAAGTAGAATAGAATCATCAGTTTTGTGTCATCGGGTTGGGGGTGATTCTTAGCAGTCACATACATCCCCCCCCCCACTGGAAAATCTGTCTTCAGGTCTTCCAAACAGTGCAGCCATTTTCACTACAACTGATTCCATTGACCTTGCTGCTGGTTTTCTTTCTTTCTTTCTTTCTTTCTTTCTTTCTTTCTTTCTTTCTTTCTTTCTTTCTTTCTTTCTTTCTTTCTTTCTCTCTCTCTCTCTCTCTCTCTCTCTCTTCTTTCTTTCTTTCTTTCTTTCTTTCTTCTCTCCTTCATTCTTTTCTTCTTTCCTCTTCCAGCTTAATTCTTCTTTTCTTCCTTCTTTCTCTTCTCCCTTTCTCTCCTTCCTTCCTTCTTTCCTTCCTTCCCCTCTTCTCTCCTCTCCTCTACTCACCTTCACCCTTTTCCTGCATATCCAAAATTCCGTGCTATCTTTTCTCTTTGCTCCCCTGAGAAATGTCCCTGCCTCCTGCAACTGTGGATTACATTCCATTATTGTGTTACTGGCCTCACAGTTCTTGCGGAAGGTTTTCACTAAAGAAAGCTGTGAAATGGGAAGAATAGAATAGAATAGAATAGAATAGAATAGAATAGAATAGAATAGAATAGAATAGAATAGAATAGAATAGAATAGAATAGAATAGAATAGAAAATATGGAATAGAACAGAATAGAACAGAATAGAACAGAACAGAACAGAACAGAACAGAACAGAACAGAACAGAACAGAACAGAATAGAATAGAATAGAATAGAATAGAATAGAATAGAATAGAATAGAATAGAATAGAATAGAATAGAATAACAAGAGAGTTGGAAGGGACCTTGAAGGTCTTCTAGTCCAATCCCCTGCACAAGCAGGAGACCCATTCCAGACAAATGGTTGTACAATGTCTCCTTGAAAACCTCCAGTGATGGACCACCCATAACTTTTTAAAGGCAAGCCATTCCTTCTCCTTCTCCTCCTTCTCCTCCTCCTCCTATTCCTTCTCCTGCTCCTCCTGCTCCTGCTCCTCCTCCTCCTCCTACTCATTATTATTATTATTATTATTATTATTATTATTATTATTATTATTATTATTATTATTATTATTATTATTATTATTATTATTATTATTATTATTATTATTATTATTATTATTATTAATTATTATTCTCACTGTTAAGGAAATTTCTCCTTAGTGCCCTCAGATCAGGCAAAATACTTGCTGTCAGTCCTCCAGTTGAGAACCAGCCAGGATCTGCGACTAGACCTCCAATTACTACTCTGGAGAAGTAAGAACTGTTACTATTTCAAGCATATTATTGCCTGGTTTGAGAAAAGTCAGTAAAATATAGAAAACAACTTAAGCCCTCTTCCATCTGTATGCCCGGTTGACATTTCAAAATGTTCCCCTTTTCTAGCAAATGCTCCGTGTGCTGAAAACTGAATTTTAAAGTCCATATTCCTCTTCAATTATCAAGTATCAAGTTGGAAAAAAGCCTGGAATATCCTACTTTCATTGTTACATTAAGAGGGGAATAATGTTGGCTTAACTTCTTGATGAGCTTCAAATCAGTAGAGAGCTACTAAACTGTAATGTAAATGAATGCGGTATTAGTGCCCACTGAATAAACTGTAAATGATTAGTCAAATTTTAGTACACACAGCTTTAAAAAGTTTTAATTAAGATTTTTTAATTAATAATTCAAAAATTAATCTACCAATAATTATAACTCTGATTATACAGTTTAATTGTGTTTAATGATTGGGGGCTGATTAATGATAAGACTAAGACTTTTGCAATAGATTCCGTTCAAGGAAGTTAAACAGCCAAATCGTACAGTATACTCCAGGTTAATAAAATAACAAAGGAAGATGACCACAGCTGAGCCCAAAATTTCTGTTGCTAAGCAAGACAATTATTCAGTGAACTTTGCCCCATATTCTTGCCACAGTTGTTGTGTGAATTACTTGTTGAGTTAGTAACCCAGTTGTTGAGTGAACCTGCAGATTCATGATGACAATGAGGGTGCTTGCCGCAAGGAGGTGGAGGCTGTGGTGAACTGGTGTAAGGAAAACAGCCCAGTTTTAAACTTTGGAAAAAAACCGAAGAGATCATTGTCAATTTCAGAAAAGGCAGACACAGCAACACTTCTCTGTGCATTAATGATTCACCCGTGGAGATGGTTACCAGCATCAAATTCCTAGGTGTGCAGCTAACGATTAGCCTGGCTTGGTCACTCAACAGTGAGACACTGGTGAAGCGGACACAGCAGCAACTGCATTTTCTGTGTTGCATAAGAAAAGCACATCTTCTTTCCCCTGTCCTGACCACTTTCTACAGAAGGACGACCAAGAGCATCCTGTCATACAGCATCACAGTCTGGTTTGGAAGCATCCCTGCTTCGGACAGGAAGGCGGTGCAGAGAGTGGTGAGGACAGCTGAAAAGATCGTTGGCAGTTCCATCTCTTCCATCTAGGACATGGGATATAAGCGTTACTTGAGCAGGGTCCAAAAGATTGTCTAGGATGCTACATGTCCTCTTCACGACCTGTGTTCCTTGTTACCTTCTGGGAGGAGGGGGCTCCGTGGTAATCCACAGCAGAACATCCAGATTCAGTCACAGTTTTGTTCCATACAGTATCAACCTTGTGAACTCTCAAGCTTCCTCCTTCCATTATGTATTCAAGATGTTGTTGTTGTTAGCTGCGAAGTCGTGTCCGACCCATCGCGACCCTATGGACAACGTTCCTCCAGGCCTTCCTGTCCTCTACCATCTTCTGGAGTCCATTTAGGCTCAGGCCTACTGCTTCGGTGACTCCATCCAGCCACCTCATTCTCTGTCATCCGCTTCTTCTCTTGCCCTCAATCTTTCCCAGCATGAGGCTCTTCTCCAGTGAGTCCTTCCTTCTCATTAGGTGGTCAAAGGATTTGAGTTTGAGCTTCAGGATCTGGCCTTCTAAAGAGCAGTTAAGGTTGATCTCCTCTAGGACTGACCGGTTTGATGGCCTTGCAGTCCAAGGGACTCGCAGGAGTCTTCTCCAGCACCAGAGTTCAAAGGCTTCAATTCTTTGGCGCTCAGCCTTTCTTATGGTCCAACTTTCACTGCCATACATTGCAACTGGGAAGACCGTAGCCTTGACTATATGCACTTTTGTTGGCAGGGCGATGTCTCTGCTTTTTAGTGTGTTGCCTAGATTTGCCATGGCTTTCCTCCCCAGGAGTTGTTGTTGTTGTTAGTTGCAAAGACGTGTCCGACCCATCGCGACCCTATGGAAAATGTTCCTCCAGGCTTTCCTGTCCTCTACCATCTTCTGGAGTCCATTTAGGCTCACACCTACTGCTTCAGTGACTCCATCCAGCCACCTCCTTCTCTGTTGTCCCCTTCTTCTCTTGCCCACAATCTTTCCCAGCATTAGGCTCTTCTCCAGTGAGTCCTTCCTCCTCATTAGGTGGCCAAAGTATTTGAGTTTTAGCTTCAGGATCCGGCCTTCTAAAGAGCAGTCAGGGTTGATCTCCTCTAGGACTGACCGGTTTGATCGCCTTGCAGTCCAAGGGACTCGCAGGAGTCTTCTCCAGCACCACAGTTCAAAGGCCTCAATTCTTTGGCGCTCGGCCTTTCTTATGGTCCAACTTTCACTGCCATACATTGGACAGTGATTAATATTTACATGTTACTTATATGTAAGGGTGTAGGTGTATACATACATGTATATAGTATGTTTTAAGTGTGTGTTATGTATGTGTACACTTTGAGAGCAAGCAACTAAATTTCACTTTTAATGTGTGCCGTTGTGCCCACAAGGGGGAAAAAATGATATTAAAGGTTATTTAATCTGGCATTCCCATTGACTTTGCTTGTCAGAAAGTCACAAAAGGTGATCACATGACCCCAGGACATTGCAACCGTCATAAATGTGAGTCAGTTGTCAAGCATCTGAATTTTGATCACGTGACCATGCTGCAAAGGTCATCAAATGTGAAAAACAATAACTCACTTTGTTCAGTGCTGTCGTAACTTCAAACAGTCACTAAATGAACTGTTGTAAGCCGAGGACTAACCTCTGTACCTGAAACAAGGAGGGGAAAGAAATATCCCAATGTCTATTGCTTATATAGTCTCATTATTATTGTGAAGTTTCTTATCAGTGATATAAGAGGAGACTGGACATTCACCTGTCTGAGACAGTATAGGTTCTCCTGCTTGAGCAGGGGGCTGGACTAGAAGACCTCCAAGGTCCCTTTCAGCTCTATTCTATTCTATTCTATTCTATTCTATTCTATTCTATTCTATTCTATTCTATTCTATTCTATTCTATTCCACTCCACTCCACTCCACTCCACCTATTCTATTCCATTCCATTCCATTCCATTCCATTCCATTCCATTCCATTCCATTCCATTCCATTCCATTCCTATTCTATTCTATTCTATTCTATTCTATTCTATTCTATTCTATTCTATTCTATTCTATTCTATTCTATTCTATTCTATTCTATTCTATTCTATTCTATTCTATATAAAGATTCTCTTCTCTTCTCTTCTCTTCTCTTCTCTTCTCTTCTCTTCTCTTCTCTTCTCTTCTCTTCTCTTCTCTTCTCTTCTCTTCTCTTCTCTTCTCTTCTATTCTTAATGTGTGTAAGATTATCAAATAGCCAGCAGCGTGCTGCAGCTGCCAAAAAAGCCAATGCAGTCCTAAGGCTGCATCAACAGACAGACAGCATCAAGTTCATGAGAAGTGACAGTACCACATTATCCCACACTAGTGAGGCCACACTTGGAAAACTGTGTCTAGTTCTGGTCATCACAATACAAAAAAAGATGCTGAGGCTCTAGAAAGATTACAAAGGAGAGCAACAAAGTTGATGAAGGGTCTTGAGGTTAAACCATAGGATGAATGGTTGAGGGAGCTAGGTCTATCTACCCCAGGTGTCTTTAAGCTTGGCCCTTTTATGACTTGTGGACTTCAACTCCCAGCATGCCTGGCTGAGGAATTCTGGGAGTTGAAGTCCACAAGTCATAAAAGGGCCAAGTTTGAAGACCCCTGGTCTGGATCCAAGCCCTCAGTTTCATCAAAATGGCTGACTGAGGAATTCTGAGGGTTGAAGTCCACCAGTCATATGTTTGAAGACCCCTGGTCTGGATCCAAGCCCGGAGTTTCAACAAAATGGCCGAGTGAGGAATTCTAGGAGTTGAAGTCCACCAGTCATAAAAGGGCCAAGCTTGAAGACCACTGATCTACCCTAACAAAGAGAAGGATTAGTGGGGAACATGATAACATTTTCCAATACTTGAGGAGCTGTCCCATAGAAGAAGGGATTGACTAAGCCTCTGAAGCACTATAGGGCAGGACAAGAAGTAAAGTGTGGAAGCTTATTAAAGAGAGAGCCAACCTAGAAATGAGGAGAAATTTTCTGACAGTGTGAAACAATTCATCAATGGAATAGTTTGACTTCTCGGTGCTCCACCATTAGAAGTTTTCAGAAATAAACTGGACAGCCATTTGATTAGTAAAGTGTAAGGTCCATTGTCTCTTCCAACCCTATGATTTCATGTTATATATTCTACATTATGCAGAAATTGGGTATGTCTTGTTTAGCAAAAATGAAGGACTAGGAGTGATGCGATGGCAGTGCTCCAATATTTGAGGGGCTGTCATAGAGAAGACCTGGATCAACCTATTCTCCAAAGCACCTGAAGGCAGATAAAGAAGCAATGAATGGAAGCAAGGAGTGAGTAGAAACTTCCTGAAAATTAGAACAATTAATCAGTGGAATAGCTTTCCTCCAGAAGTTGTGAGTGCTCCATTACTGCAGGTTTTTAAGAAGAGACTGCACAGCCACTTGTCCAGAATAGTACAGAGTTACCTTCTTGTGCAGGGGACTTGATTAGAAGACACCCCCCCCCAAGGCCCCTTCCAACTTTGTTATTCTGTCTTTATTAACATTATAGCCATGATGTATCCTGCATGCAACTGTTAGAGCGTTAGTGGAAATTTTCAAATTGCTTATATAGTGAAAGATCGAAAGAGGTTCAAGATCAGCTGAAAGACGTCTGACGTTCCTAACTGTGGGATACATTACAACAAAAACATGGACTCTTTCTTTTCCCCTCTCTTTTCTTTTTTTCCATGAAACTACATTTTTAAAGGAGAGTTTAAGATTCCAGCTAGGAGAGGGGAAAAAAAGTAAGAAATAATTTTGATGAATGCATAAGAAATGGGCCTTTGTAGTGAGTAACTCTTCTTACGGAAAGTCTTTCAGTCTTTTGAGTGGCTGAATGCATTAAAGACACCAAGCTGGTTCTTGAAACCATTTCAACTCTTTCTTCTGAAAGTACCACTTTCACAGTGAAGGTCACAACAGAAAGGGCAATGAAGATGTCAACTTGGTATGTGGCAGCCATGGAAAAGGCAAAATCCATGCTGGGGCCATCAGGAAACGGACTGAAAATAAAACTGCCAACAAAGTAATGTACTTAACTTAATGTATTGTACACCCACAACTGAAGTACTATCTGCAGTTCTGATTGTCACAATTGAGGGGTGGAGGGAAAGAACATACAGGGCTTGCCAAAATGCAGAAGAGCATCTCAAAAGAATGGAATGGAATAGAATAGAATAGAATAGAATAGAATAGAATAGAATAGAATAGAATAGAATAGAATAGAATAGAATAGAATAGAATAGAATAGAATAGAATAGAATAGAATAGAATAGAATAGGAAATTAGGAATTAGGAACAGAATAGAATAGAATAGAATAGAATAGAATAGAATAGAATAGAATAGAATAGAATAGAATAGAATAGAATAGAATAGAATAGAATAGAATAGAATGGAATGGAATGGAATGGAATGGAATGGAATGGAATGGAATGGAATGGAATGGAATGGAATAGAATAGAATAGAATAGAATAGGAAATTAGGAATTAGGAACAGAATAGAATAGAATAGAATAGAATAGAATAGAATAGAATAGAATAGAATAGAATAGAATAGAATAGAATAGAATAGAATAGAATAGAATAGGAAATTAGGAATTAGGAACAGAATAGAATAGAATAGAATAGAATAGAATAGAATAGAATAGAATAGAATAGAATAGAATAGAATAGAATAGAATAGAATAGAATAGAATAGAATAGAATAGAATAGAATAACAGAATTGGAAGGAACCTTGGAGGTCTTCTAGTCCAACCATCTGCTCAGGCAGGAAACCCTATACCAGGGGTCAGCAACCTGAAACAGTGAAAGAGCCACTCGGAACCGGTTCCCTCACAAAAGGAAAAACTGGGAGCCACAAAAAAATGTGTGCACATGTGCGTACATGCGCGCATGCGCAGAACAAGGTTTGAAGAGTGGAGCCAAGGCGAGATATGCACCTACCCTGCATATTTGAATTGATTGGTTGAACTTTTTTAGTCCCACTTTTTTTTTTTGGACTGCACATGGCAGAGGACTGGGAGCCGCAGGAGACAGCTGAAAGAGCCGCATGCAGCTCCGGAGCCACGGGTTGCAGACCTGTGCCCTATACCATTCCAGACAAATGGCTGTCCAGTCTCTTCTTAAAAACTTCCAGTGTTGGAGCATTCACAACTTCTGGTGGCAAGCTGTTCCGCTAATTAATTGTTCTCACTGTCAAGACATTTCTCCTTAGTTCTAGGTTGCCTTCTCTCTTTGGTTAGTTTCCATCCATTGCTTCTTGTCTTGTCTTCAGGTGCTTTGGAGAACATCTTGACTCCCTCTTCTTTGGGGCAGCCCCTGAGATATTGGAACACTGCTATCATGTCACCCCTCGCCCTTCTCTTCGTTAAACTGGACATATAAATATAACTAAATAAATACCAAATTCCAGCAACCGTTCCTTATATGTTTTAGCCTCCAGGCCCCTGATCATCTTTGTTGCTCTTCTCTGTACTCTTTCTAGAGTCTCAACATCTTTTTTACACCGTGGTGACCAAAACTGGATGCAGGATTCCAAGGGTGGCCTTACCAAGGCCTTGTAATATGGTATTAACCCTACAGGTGATCTTGATTCTATCCTTCTGTTAATGCAGCCTAGCCCTGTTTTGGCTTTTTTGGCAGCTGCAGCACGTGGCTGGCTCATATCTACCGTATTTTTCAGACCATAAGACGCACTTTCCCCCCCCCAAAAAGTGGGGGGGGAAACGAGGGTGCGTCTTATGGTGCGAAGGTGATCCGTATGGCCAGCCCCAACCTCCGCAAGTGGAAAGCAAGGGAGATTGCCAGGAGCACGAATCGGCACGTGCTGAGAAATGCCAATCTTGCGCTCCTGCAATCTCCCTCGCTCCATTTCAGCCTGCTTAATCTTGTAGCAAGGGAAGTTGAAACCGAGCAAGGGAGACTGCAGGAGCACAAGATCAGCCGATTCGGCTTCCTGGCAATCTCCCTCATTCCATTTCAGCTTGCTTTCTGCAAGAGAAAGCCGGGCCACAGGGCTGCCTCCACGGGTACTGCTCTAACGCGAAGAGGGAAGGACAAAGAGGGAGGGAAGGAAGAAAGGAAAGAAGGAAGGGACGATGGGAAAGGGAGGGAGAGAAAGAGAGAGAGGGAGAGGGAGAGGGAGAGAAAGAGATGGAGAGGGAGAGAGAAAAGGAGAAAGAAATAGGGAGAGAGAGAGAGAGAAGGAGAAATAAAGGGAGAGAAATAGAGGGAGAGAGAGAAAGAGGGAGAGGGAAAGAGAGAGGAAGAAAGGGGGAGAGAGAGAAAGAGGGAGAGAGACAAGAAAGAAAGAGGGAGGGAAATAGAGGGAGAGAAAGAAAGAGGGAGAAATAGAGGGAAAGAGAAAAATAGAGAGGGAGAGAAAGGGAGAGAGAGAGAAGGAGAAAGAAAGAGGGAGGGAAATAGAGCGAGAGAGAGAAAGGGAGAAATAGAGGGAAAGAGAAAAATAGAGAGGGAGAGAAAGAGGGAGAGAGATAGAGAAGGAGAAAGAAAGGGAGGGAAATAGAGGGAGAGAGAGAAAGAGCGAGAGGGAAAGAGGGAGAGAAAGAAAGGGAGAGAGAGAAGGAGAAAGAAAGAGGGAGGGAAATAGAGGAAGAGGGAGAAATAGAGGGAAAGAGAAAAGGAGAGGGAAAGAAAGAGGGAGAGAGAGAAGGAGAAAGGGAGGGAAATAGAGGGAGAGAGAGAAAGAGGGAGAGAAAGAAAGGGAGAGAGAGACAAGGATAAAGAGGGAGGGAGAGAGAGAAAGAGGGAGAAAGAGGGAAAGAGAAAAATAGAGAGGGAGAGAAAGAGGGAGAGAGAGAAGGAGAAAGAAAGGGAGGGAAATAGAGGGAGAGAGAGAAAGAGAAAGAGGGAGAGAAAGAAAGGGAGAGAGAGACAAGGAGAAAGAAAGAGGGAGGGAAATAGAGGGAGAGAGAGAAAGAGGGAGAAATAGAGGGAAAAAGAGGGAGAAAAAGAGGGAAAGGGAGAGAAAGGCAGAGAGAGAGAAAGAGAAGGAGAGAGAGAAATTAAATTAGTAACATGATTGTTAAGTGAATCTGGTTTCCCCACTAACTTTGCTTGTCAGAAGGTTGCAAAAGGCGATCACATGACCCTGGAACAATGTGACCATCATAAATATGAATCGATTGCCAAGCATCTGAATGTAAATCACATGACCCTGGGGATGCTGCAACGGTCATAAGTGTGAAAAATGGTCATAAGTCACTTTTTTCAGTGCCGTCGTAACTTTGAACAGTCACTAAGTGAATCATTGTAAGTCGAGGACTACCTGTATCATTTTTTTCCCCTTTTTTTGGGGGGTGGTCAAGTTTTTGACACCTTGATCCCTCTCACGGTTGCTACTATTGAGCCAGGAAAAGGACTTTAAAACCTGCATTTTAGGAAAGATTATGACATTTTGGTCCCATCTGCTTAACAATAAGGAAAGGATGGTGTGGGCAGGACCAGGGTCTGTAACATTATGAATGGCATGGAGGAAATGGACAATGAAGCTGACTTGAGGGACACTCAATCAGTTGTGTCAATGTAGAAAACTATATTAAACATTCCCAAATAGCTGATTAAGACTATTTATTTATTTATTTATTTATTTTAATTCCATTTATATCCCGCCCTTCTCCGAAGACTCAGGGCGGCTTACAAGCTTAGCAGTAGCCTTCATTCTATGTATATGCCTGCTTATTAGGGCTTTCACACACACCCCAGCGGCATTATTACAAAGTCAGCTTAATTGCCCCCAACAATGTTTGGATACATCCAATAAAAGAAAGCCCACCATATCTCTTGGTCATTTTTCCACTGTCCAATTTAAAATTTAATTTAATTAATTTAATTTAATTTAATTATTTAATTTAATTTAATTTAATTTAATTTAATTTAATTTAATTTAATTTAATTTAATTTAATTTAATTTAATTTAATTTAATTTAATTTAATTTAATTTAATTTAATTTAATTTATTGTTAGTTAATTGCTTTGAATCATTATCAACTCCTGGTAACTGCCCAGATAAGTTCCTGCAGCTTCCCTGATAGGTTTTGGGGAATGCTTTGCCATTCCCTCCTTCATAGGGCTGAGAGAGAGTGACTGGCCCAAGGTTACCCAGTGTAGTAGTAGAACTCACAGTCTCCTGGTTTCTAGCCTGGTGCCTTACAGTACACCAAACTGACTTTCCAGTGAAGAATTTTGCATTGTTCGTTCTCTAAGTCATCTCCAACTTTTCGTGATCCCATGGACCATAGCATGGGTCTTCAAACTTGGCCCTTTTATGACTTGTGGACTTCAACTCCCAGAATTCCTCAGTTGGCCAGTTTGATGAAACCGCGAGCTTGTATCCAGACCAGGGGTCTTCAAACCTGGCCCTTTTATGACTGGTAAACTTCAACCCCCAGAATTCCTCAGTCGGCCATTTTGATGAAACTGTGGGCTTGGATCCAGACGAGGGGTCTTCAAACTTGGTCCTTTTATCACTTGTGAACTTCAACTCCCAGAATTCCTCAGCCAGGCATGCTGGCTGAGGAATTCTGGGAGTTGAAGTCCACAAGTCATAAAAGGGCCAAGTTTGAAGACCCCTGAACCATAGGGTGAAAGGCCCTCCTGTCCTCCACTATGTCCCAGAGTTTGCCCAAATTCATGTTCATTGTGTTAATGGCCCTATCTGGCCATCTCCTCCTCTGCCATCCCCTTCTTCTTGTGCCTTCAGTCTTTCCTACCATCAGGATCTTCTCCAATGAGTCCTCTCTTCTCATTAGGTGGCCAAAGTATTTGAGCTTCAGCTTCAGGATCTGTCCTTCCAAGGAACAGTCAGGGTTGAGTTCCTTTATGACTGACTGATTTGAAGCAAAGGATGGAAACTGAACAAACTGCTATTCCGCTATTAATTGTTCTTGCTGTCAGGAAATTTCTCCCCAGTTCTAGGCTGGATCTCTCTTTAATAAGCTTCCACCCATTGTTTCCTGTCCTGCCCCAAGGTGCTTTGTAGAATAAGTTTATCGTTTTTTCCTCTGTGACAGCCGGTCAAGTACTGGAAGACAGTTATCATGCCCCCCTCCCCCCAAAAAACCCCTTCTCTTCAATAGGCTGGACATACCTAGCTCTCTTTTACTCCTTTCTTATCTTTGGAAAACCAAGCAAGTTTACTCATTCCCCACTCAGGGAACTGGAGGCTGCAGGGAGATCATTAGGACACCAATTGACATTAATCAGTGCTTTGTACGATCCCAGTGAGAAATTTTCTAGAATATTTTACAGTGACGTAAACCTGGGTCATGGGGAAAAAAAATCATCCGGCAATGTGAATTTGGATACATTTCAGTTTGGATATTTTGAGATATGTCTGAATCATTCTCAGTTTAGAGAACTGGTTTAACACAAGAGTGAGTTTTTTTTCCCATTATGCCTGTTATTGGTAATTAAGTTATTGATGCTGTGTGACATGGTTCCGATAAATGAGACAGTTCAAACGAAATGCAGGCAGGCATATTATTTATCTAAAAAGTCTTAATAATGAAACGAAACATCGGCACTCATGGAGGGAATGCCAGAATCTGAAATCTCCTCCCCCCACAAACCCATTGTAACACACACACAACCCCTGCCCTTATCTACACGTTATAAATCACATTGTCCAATAAGTTTTCCATATGAGGTTTCACTTCCCATTCTGCAAACATTGACACCGTGCTGTAGTGGAATGTAGCCTGGATTCCCAGAAGGGAGGGGCTGCATTACAGCGGGCAAAAAGGGCTTGGACTGTCTGGTAGGCATGAAGAGGGGTAAAGCAGCTCCTCCATACTGATTCTTGGACTGTATCTAAAAGGTAAAGGTAAAGGTTCCCCTGCACATGCGTGCTAGTCGTTTCTGACTCTAGGGGCCAGTGCTCATCTCCGTTTCAAAGCCAAAGAGCCAGCGCTTGTCCGAGGACGTCTCTGTGGCCATGTGGCCAGCATGACTAAATGCCAAAGGCACACAGAATGCTGTTACCTTCCCGCCGTAGTGGTCCCTATTTTTCTACTTGCATTTTTTTACGTGTTTTCGAACTGCTAGGTTGGCAGAAGCTGGGACGAGTAACAGGCACTCACTCTGCTATGCGGCACTCGGGGTTCGACCCGCCAAACTGCCGACCTTCTGATCGACAAGCTCAGCATCCTAACCCACTGAGCCACCGCGTCCCTTCTGGAGTGTATCTATAGTTATGTAAATAACTGCTTTAGTTTGGCAAGATTTTGCCTACAGAAGAACACTAGAAGAAACTACTCAGAACTTATTCCATGTATCTTTCTTGGTTTCTTGGGGAGATCTGACCCACTCCTTATAAATTCATATAAATACATCAGGAACAATCTCCTTTTAGATTTATACTTTAATATTGAAGAATTAAGGACCAAAACTCTCCAGGCCTTCCATTTTCAAATTTTAAAATGTCTACATGATGTGTATTTTTTTTAAAAAAATAAAAAATAAAATCAGATTCAGAAGCATCCATGCCTTATTTTCTGGGCTCCGTATCTTTCTGTTTTTTGCCACATTATGGCCACTAAATTCTCAAAGACAATTTGAGGAACAATTTCCGAACCAAAGTGCTTCGGTCTTTGAGGACAAGTTTAATTACTCTAATCTATACAGGCTGGAAAACATTGTGCTTAATGGGGTAATCTATTGAAGAGCATGGGATTTTAAGCAGCATAGACTCACAAGGCTTCGGAAGTGTCTCTCCCTCCTTGCACAGCGGAGAGACAATAAAATATATATTTTTTTAAAAATGTAAGTGGCATCAGAAGGAAACTTCAGATGTTCATAAATCCATCTGACAAAACCTCGTGTAACCACGTCGAGAGTTTTATGTTGCACATGGAATAGACTGTTTGGAAGTTGACGATGGGCCTCGACGGAGTACCGTATTTCTTTTATGCACTTTAATTGAAGCGTGTTTGCATAGCAATGGCTGGCACGCCGCACTCTGAGTTTGTGGGCTATAAAGCCATGAGCATCGCTTGCCCTCTGGGTCCACAGATGAAAAACGTAATAGCACCACAGTGTGATCCACAAAGCCGCTGGAAAGGCTGTTGATTTGATATTCGTTCACTCTGTATTTCCAGCCATTAACAGTTTCTATGTGTTTTTTTTTTCCTCCAGAAGGTAAATGATTAACCTCGGTGACCCAGCCAAGGTCCAGTTGGGATAATTATATCCTGTCTCCTTAACAGAATCCAGCTGCCTTTTTTTTAAGAAAGAAAAAATATCCATAAACTCTTTTCATATTCTTTCAGCTGGCTTTTAACTGATTGAAGCCATCACTTGACTTTTGGAATTTCATTCTGGTTTTCTTCTATTTGTCAATGATATTCCTCTCTTTTTATCTTCATATTATGCTTTAGTTAGTTAGCTGAATTTATTGGTTTCCCAGATACAATGGACTATTTGTGTGTATAATCCATCTATTCTATAGGATATGATAGGAGAAGGAGGGAGCGGCAGAAGAAAAGCAAGATCATGGCATCCGGCCCTCTCAATTCCTGGTAAATAGATGGGGAAGAAATGGAGGTAGTGACAGATTTGATTTTCCTGGGCTCCAAGATCACCACAGACGGGGACTGCAGCCAAGAAATTAAAAGACCCTTGCTCCTGGGGAGGAAAGCCATGGCAAATCTAGACAGCAGACTAAAAAGCAGAGACATCACCCTGCCAACAAAAGTGCGTATAGTCAAGGCTATGGTCTTCCCAGTTGCAATGTATGGCAGTGAAAGTTGGACCGTAAGAAAGGCTGAGCGCCAAAGAATTGAAGCCTTTGAACTATGGTGCTGGAGAAGACTCCTGTGAGTCCCTTGGACTGCAAGGCATTCAAACCGGTCAGTCCTAGAGAAGATCAACCCTGACTGCTCTTTAGAAGGCCAGATCCTGAAGCTGAAACTCAAATACTTTGGCCACCTAATGAGAAGGAAGGACTCACTGGAGAAGAGCCTAATGCTGGGAAAGATTGAGGGCAATAGAAGAAGGGCACAGAGAATGAGGTGGCTGGATGGAGTCACTGAAGCAGTAGGCGTGAGCCTAGATGGACTCCAGAAGATGGTGGAGGACAGGAAGGCCTGGAGGAACGTTGTCCATGGGCCGCGATGGGTCAGACATGACTTCATAGCTAACAACAACAACAAGCCTAGAATCTTTACACAGCCACAAAAGAACTAAATCCAACCACTCTTGAATTCCATTGAGCCTTATCTTATTCCAAGCGGGTGCTAGCTGTTAGCTGAGAAAATTCCTGCATATAGACGTGACCCGGTCTTTCATGCCTGACATCAATAGTCTCAACATATGGTTAACACCTGCTTAGGGTTAGAAAAGAGTCAACAGAATTCAAGAAAGGTTGGAGTTTGTTTGCTTCTGGTTACATAAAGATTCCAAGCTAATCCCTCTTTTCATTCCAGCCCCAGGTTCTGCCACCCTTTGTTCTATAGATGTGCTGCCACAAGATGTCAGGATATGTTGCTGCCGTCTAGTGTGAATGAGATTCAAGAATAGAACAGAACAGAACAGAATAGAATAGAGCTGGAAGGGACCAGCCCACTTCTCAGGCAGGAGGACCTATACCACCTCAGACAGGTGATTGTCCAGTCTGTTTTTAAAAACTTCCAGTGATGGAGCACCCATGTTTTCTGGGGGTAAGCTGTTCCACTGGTTGGTTGTCCTCACTGTCAGGAAGTTTCTCCATAATTCCAGGTTGCTTCTCTCTTTGATCAGCTTCCAAACATTGTCCTTCCCTCTGGTGCTCTGGTGAACAGCCTGACACCCCTCTTCTTTGTGACAGCCCCTCAAATACTGGAATACTGTTATCATGTCTCCCCTATTTCTTCTTTACTTTAGACTGGTCAAACCCAAGTTCCGCAGCCATTCTTCGTACCTTTTGGTCTTCATTGCTCTTCTCTGAATTTTTTCCAGACTCTCAACATCTTTTTTTTTTTGTGATATGGTGACCAAAATTGGCTGCAGTATTCCAGGTGTGGTCTCACTAGGGTTTTGTAAAGCGGTACTAATGCTTCACGTGATCTTCCTTCTATGCCTCTGTTTTTACAACCCAGGATTGTATTAGTTTATTTGGCGGCGGCTGCACACTGCCGGCTCATAGTTATGTGATCGTCCACTAGGACTCCAAGGTCCCTCTTGGTCTGGACAGCTTCCCAGAAGTCAGATCTGTCAATGGTTATTTTTTAATTAATTTTATTAGATTTATATACCGCCCTTTCCCGAAGGACTCAGGGCGGTTTACAGGGTATTTTAAAATCACACCAATACAAAATACAAAAGTTAAAAAACAATTAAAAAGATTAAATTATCCCTGAAAATAAAAGCCCCAGTTAAAAATTCTCAGCCTGGGCCAGAGAGCTCAAAGAGCCAAGTCTTCAGGTCCCGGCGAAATGAATGCAGGTCAGGGGCAGTCCTGAACTCCACGGGCAGCTGGTTTCAGAGGGCAGGCGCACCCACAGAGAAGGCCCTCCCCCTGGGTGTTATCCACTGGCAATCTTTTACCGGCGGCACCCTGAGAAGACCCTCCCTGGGTGAGTGCACTGGACGAAGGGAACTTGATGCTGGCAGCAGGTGTTCCCTCAGATATCCCGGACCCAAGCCATTCAGGGCTTTATAGGTCATCACCAGCACCTTGAATCTCACCCGGAGGGCAGCCGGAAGCCAATGCAGCTCGCGGAGTAGAGGTGTTACATGGGAGTATCGGGAGACCCCCATCACAACTCACGCGGCTGCATTCTGCACCAGTTGAAGCCTCCGAGTGGTCCTCAAGGGCAGCCCCATGTAGAGAGCATTGCAGTAGTCTAAATGGGAGGTCACGAGCGCATGAGTGACTGTGCGTAGGGCATCTCGGTCCAGGTAGGGTCGCAACTGGCGCACCAGGCGAACCTGGGTAAAAGCCCCCCTTAAGGGTTATGACCTTAAGGACTGGGTGCTACTTGGGACAAGCCACCGCTCCATCCTAAATGAACCATGCTCATTCTACAGTTGACACAGCCATGACAATGGAAAAAGAAAGAGGTCTTCATTTCCTGCCCAAAGCTTCCTAAATGAACCTAAGAGGGTATCATGTGAGATAAAATGCTGGCTATATCTGATCCAGTCTGATTGCATAGCTGTGTAGTGCTTTGGTCTTTTTTTGTTTGTTTCTTTTCTTTTTCCAAAAGGCAACTGGACTTTGTCTTTCCTTGAAGACGTTTCACTTCTTATCCAAGAAGCCTCTTCGGCTCTCACTGAATGGTGGAGGACAGAAGGATTTATATTCCTTGCAGTCATCTGGTCCTTAGTACTCTCTCTGAGAATCACTGAGGCCTCTTGGAGGTTTATCTGTGTCCTCTGGGTCACCTGAACAGGGCAAAGAGGTGTGGAAAACTCCTGGAAATGCCGGAAGGACTGTGTTGTAAAGAGGAGATAGGCAGTGTACCATCTCCAAATGATAATTCACACAACGTAATGGCACCTCCCTGCAACATTTTCAAGTGACCATGCCTTTTGCCATGTTTATATGGCTGCTGTGAAGTCTTGAAAGTGTTGCAGACCAAAACTTACAGAAGGTCTCCCTTGTGCACAGTATACATATGTATAAATGCTTATGTAACAACAACAACAATAATAATAAAAATAATAAAAATAAAAGTTGAAAGGAACATTGGAGGTCATCTAGTCCAACCCCTTGCTCAGACAGGAAACCCTATACCATTTCAGACAAATGGCTGGCCAGTCTCTTCTTAAAAACTTCCAGTGTTGGAGCATTCACTGCTACTGGAAGCAACTTGTTCCACTGGTTAACTGTTCTCACTGTCAGGAAATTTCTCCTTAGTTCTAGGTTGCTTGATTAGTTTCCATCCGTTGCTTCTGGTCCTGCTTTCAGGCGCTTTGGAGAATAGCTTGACTCCCTCTTCTTTGGGGCAGCCCCTGAGATATTGGAACTCTGCTATCATGTCACCTCTCACTCTTCTCTTCGTTAAACTACACATACCCAATTCCAGCAGCCATTCCTTATATGTTTTAGCCTGCAGACCTCTAATCGTCTTTGTTGCTCTTCTCTGTACTCTTTCCCAGAGTCTCAACATCTTTTTTGCATCGTGGTGACCAAAACTGGATGCAGTATTCCAGGTGTGGCCTTACCAAGGCATTGTAAAGTGGTGTTAACACCTCACATGATCTTGATTCTATCCCTCTGTTAATATAGCCTAGCACCGTGATGGCTTTTTTGGCAGTTGCAGCACACTGCTGGCTCCTATTTAAGGGATCATCCACTAGGAGTCCGAGATCTCTCCCTGCATGAATGCGGGGAGTTCCAAATTTCAAAGGCATGCTTCCTTCTCAAAAACGCCTTGAGGAAACTTGTTCTGTGGCATTTCGTTGCACAGCATCATGGGTCCCAGTTTCCAAACAAAGGAAATCTTTAACGCATAGCTGATCGATAGATCATACCCACACAACTTTCTGGAAAGTTGAAAATAATGCCGAGTTGATGGCTTCTGGTGGTCATTATTTCCAGATCTTCATAACTTCCAACTTGGAAGTCTCCCAAATTTCCCTGGATCTCTGCAGCCTTGTGAATGAACAATAATCAGGAAAGGTAGTGCAGAGTCTATAATTCGAGACACAGATATTCATCTAAAGCAGCAGTTGGAATGTGGGACTTTGCAGATGTTGCTGAACTGCCATAACCCTCACTATTAAGGAGCGATGTGGAAGTTTTGGAAGTGGGAGTTCAATAACATCTAAGGGGTTTTGATGCTCACTATGTTTCATTTTTCTATCTTTCAAGAAAATGCTTTCTAGTAACTTACAGGGCCAGAGTACTCACTAGCTCTAAGGCTGAAAGGAGAAAGTTCAGTTGTCCTTGCTGAATTTGAAAACAGGTAAGTTCTTACTGTAGTCCTTGGCATTAAGGATGGGGGAAATTCAGGTTTAATGAAATGTACATCATCTACTCTTCATAAACCCACTAGCAAAGAAGGATATGCTCAGGTTCCAGCCCTATTCTTTTCAGAATATTGTGGAACAGTTTGCATTTCAAAAATTGCATTTACAAGGGGAAAGTGCCTGTGGTCACGAAAAAGGAAGGGAGGAAGTGAAAGAGGGAGGGAGGAAGAAAGGAAGGGAGGGAAAGGGGGAGGGAAGGGAGGGAGGGAGGGAGAGAGGGAGGATAGGAGAGAGAGAGAGAGAGAGAGAGAGAGAGAGAGAGAGAGAGAGAGAGAGAGAGAGAGAGAGAGAGAGAGAGAGAGAGAGAGAGAGAAGAAAGAAAGAAAGAAAGAAAGAAAGAAAGAAAGAAAGAAAGAGAAGAAAGAAAGAAAGAAAGAAAGAAAGAAAGAAAGAAAGAAAGAAAGAAAGAAAGAAAGAAAGAAAGAAAGAAAGAAAGAAAGAAAGAAAGAAAGAAAGAAAGAGGGAGGGAGGGTTAGCAAGTGAAAAGGTGAAAACTTCCATCTAGATTTGATTAGGAAAAATTGCTTCCAGACCTCCATTCAATATAGTCAAAGCAAGAGATAAATTTCAGGAGTCATGACACTATTGCAGTGAATGGAAACTAAGCAAGGAGACACCCAACCTAGAAATAAGGAGAAATTTCCTGACAGTGAGAACAATTAATCAATAGAAGGGCTTGCCTCCAGAAGTTGTGGGTCCTCCAACAGTGGAGGTCTTCAAGAAAACAAAACAGAACTGGACAACCATTTGTCCAGTATCTGGTATCTGGTCTCCTGCTTGAGCAAGGACCTAGACTGGAAGACCAACAAGGCTCCATCCAACTCTCTTATTATTCTGTCATTCTGCTATTCTGTTTGGTTGGATTCTGCTCCACTTGTATATTGTTACTGCAAAAATAAACAAACAATGTCCTGACTTTACTAAGCCAGCAAACTCAAGTTCCATTGCAACCTAGGTAAGACCACACCTAGAATACAGCAGCCAATTTTGGTCACCTTATCACAAAAAAAGATGTTGAGAGTTTGGAAAAAGTTCAGAGAAGAGCAACTAAGATGATCAAAGTTCTGGAAACTAAAACATAGGAATAATAGCTGTGGGGTTTGGCTAGTCTAAAGAAAAGAAGAAACAGGGGTGACATGATAGCACTGTTCCAGTATTTGAAGGGCGGCCACAAAGAAGAAGAGGTCAAATTATTCTCCAAAGCACCAGAGAGCAGAACAAGAAACAATGGTTGGAAACTGACCAAAGAGAGAAGCAACCTGGAATTAAGGAGAAACTTCCTGACAGTGAGGACAGTCAACTAGTGGAACACAAGTTGCCACCATAAATTATGGGCGCTCCATCACTGGAGGTTTTTAAGAAGAGACTGGACATTCACCTGTCTGAGACAGTGTAGGTTCTCCTGCTTGAATAGGGGGATGGACTAGAAGACCTCCAAGGTCCCTTCCAGCTCTATTCTATTCATATTTTGCAACTTGCACTGCTGAATCTTACAAAGACACCAGCCATGCGTTTTTTTGTTTTTTAAAAAAATCAGGTTCACTTCTACTATGGTTGAAACCCTGATGCCAGTCATTCATCTACTTTTGGTGCCACATTATTTAAGGATTTTAAAGAAGTTTCCATGAGTCAATGGTTGGTGTCTGGGGAATAGTAGTTCCTGTGCTGTCTACATGAGTGACCACAGGCTAATTGTTCCAATTAACCTCTGGATTTCTAAATGTTACAGCTTGTGAATTAATGTAGCTTTTCCTTCACCCCCCCACCAAAAAAAATTGAAATAAAAATAAAAATAAAAAGATTGTCCTTTGGAACAGGAAGGCCACGGCAGGACCTAGGTATTGAACGAATCAGCCCATGATGCAGCACGAAGGCTGTCTTCAAGACAAATTCATCAATGTTCAGCAGAAGGTCTTGTCCTCAGCCAGATGGACATGCCTAAGAAAGAACAGGATAGGCAATTGCTCAGTGGTTATTTTATTTTCCTTGGCCTTCTTCCAGGATGATGCTGGGGATGGGGATGGGGAAGGAGGAGGAGCAGGAAGAAGGAAGAGGAAGAAGAGGAGGAAGAAGGGATGAAGGAAGGAAGGTGTCATGGTTCTGACAGATGAAACTGTTCAAAGAACTTCGAGGCATAGTTTACCTTAAAGAATCTTTATTTGAGAAGCATAGCATCGGCACGTACATAGTTGAAGCCGAAATCTGAATTCCCCTCCCCTGAACCCATATTATCAAAGCACAATTCCCTCCTCCAATTAAGAGTCATAAATCACATTCTCCAATTAGTTTGAAATGCAGGGTCTCCCTCCAGTTCTCCAGCCCACCAATTCTTATCCTCTCTTATTTCATTAACTTTGGTTCTCACACTAGGTCCAATATTGTTATGTCTAACTAAACTCTCATGTACATTCCTCTCCCCGCCAGCATCATCTACTCTAAAAGTAAAACATAAGAAGAAAATGGTTACATCTCTAATTGTTGTCAAAGCAAAAAAAATCTGATTTAGCAGCATTGATGGAAGGAAGGAAGGAAGGAAGGAAGGAAGGAAGGAAGGAAGGAAGGAAGGAAGGAAGGAAGGAAGGAAGGAAGGAAGGAAGGAAGGAAGGAAGGAAGGAAGGAAGGAAGAGGAGGGGTTAGTAACAAGGTTGTTAAGGAACCTGGCTCCCCTACTAACTTTGCTTGTCAGAAGTTTGCAAAAGGTGGTTACATTAGGTGAGACCAAGCTCAAAAACAGTAAGAGGGACCTTGGAATCCTAGCAGACGATCATTTGAATATGAGCCAGCAGTCTGCAGCAGCAGCCAAAAAAGCTAATGCAATCCTGGGTTATATAAACAGAGGCATAGAATCAAGTTCACATGATGTATTAGTACCGCTTTATAAAACCCTAGTAAGACCCCATCTGGAGTACTGCAGCCAATTTTAGAATAACAATATAGAATAACAGAGTTGGAAGGGACCTTGGAGGTCTTCTAGTCCAACCACCTGCTTAGGCGGGGGGGGGGGGGTTGGACTAGATTTTTTGGTCACTGCACTACAAAAAAGATGTTGAGACTTTGGAAAGAATTCAGAGAAGAGCAACTAAGATGATGAAAGGTCTGGAGACTAAAAGATACGAAGAATGGCTGCGGGACTTGGGTTTGGCTAGCCTAATGAAAAGAAGAAATACAGGAGACATGATAGGAGTGTTCCAGTATCTGGAGGGCTGCCACAAAGAAGAGGGGGTCAAATTATTCACCAAAGCACCTGAAGGAAAGACTAGAAACAATTGTTGGAAACCAATCAAAGAGAGAAGCAACCTGGAATTAAGGAGAAACCTCCTAACAGTGAGGACAATTAACCAGTGGAATGGCTTGCCTTCAGAAGTTGTGGGTCCTCCATGAATGGAGGTTTTTAAGAAGAGACTGGACAGTCACCTGTCTGAGATGGTATAGATTCTCCTGCTTGATCAGGGAGCTAGACTAGAAGACCTCCAAGGTCCCTTTCAGCTCTATTCTATTCTAACATGTCTCCAGAACACTGCAACCTTCATAAAGATGAGTTAGTTGCCAGGCATCTGAATTTTGATCCCAGGACCGTGAGGATGCTGCAAAGGTCATAAGTGTGAAAAATGGTCATAAGTCACTTTATTTAGTGCTGTTGTAACTTCCAAAGGTCACTAAATGAAGTATTTTAAGTTGAGGATTATGTGTGTGTCCAAGCGACGATGAACCAAAATCAATAACTCATTCTGTAAAGCAATGGCATGTTATTAGTGGTTGTGTGTCTGTGCATGAGAGAAAGAGAATGTGTTCCTGAGTTGACAGTTTCATTCAAAGAAATCTCCCTATATTCCAAGCAATACATCTGAAGCTCTCAAAATCTTCTTAATGTCATGGTTCCGACAGATGAAACTCTTCAAAAGAACCTCGAGGCATTGTTTACCTTAAAAGAATCTTTTATTCAAGTAGCATAATATTGGCACTTACATAATCAAAGCCAAAAATTGAATTCCCTTCCCCTGGGCACATCGTATCAACAAAGAGCAATTCCCTCCTCCAATTTACTGTCATAAATCACATTCACCAATTAGCGTGAAGCGAGGGCTTCCTCTCCAGCTCTCCAGCCCGCCAATTCTTTATCATCTCTGATTTCAAACACCTTGATTCTCACGCTAGGCTCAATGTTGTTATGTCTAGCTGGACTCTCATGCACATTCCCCCCACCCCTCCCCAGCATCATCTAACTCTAAAAGCGAAAGGAAGAAAATGGCTGCATTTCCATCTGTTGTCAATGCAAAAGCATCCGATGTTAGCAGCGTTGACATCTTCTTCATATTAAGTCCTCCTATTTTTAAGCCCCATCCTTGTTGGCTTTATCCTCTATGGGAAGGCAAGAAGGTAACAACTGAAGAGGATTGTAAAGGGCCTTGTCGAACCGTGCCAATTTTCCTAAAAATAAATGAGTCGGGTGATTGAGCTTATCTGTTGGGTCAATCCACAACTAGCTGGAGTGCATTGGGGACTTGCCCCAAAGTTGGTTCTCGTGCTCTCCTTCTCTCTGCTCCTCTCAGAGTTGCTTGGTCTCTAAATCTCTGGCTTCTTCAGCTTTCTCAACAGCTTGTGCATTTGGTAAATGCTGTCTTCTGTCACCATGGCAACAGTTAAAATTAAGGTGAGTGTGAGAGGAGCTGGGGACGGCATACTGGAAAAGCTGAAAGAATAAACTTTGGGATTTTTTTTGTCTTCTTCCGCATCACTGTTGCTATGGAATCAAAGGACCCCAGTGGTAATCAGACACATAGGATCTTCATGTGGAGATCCTCCAGAAACTGATTTACTGTAAAAGACTAGGTGTTGAAGTAGTGTGTCAACAGTCTTGCAAACCCCATATATTCCAGCAGATGAAAGGACAACTTCTTCCACTTAACAAGGTTCCGATATTCCACCTGTCCAATATTTTAGGGGCTCCTATCAAGATAACATGGTCAAACTATTTTCTAAAGCACCAAATGGCAAGACAAGAAGCCATGGATAGAAGCTAACCAAAGAGAAAAGCAATCTAGAACTGTGGAGAAATGTCCTAACGGTGAGAGCAATCAACCAATGGAAGAGCTTGCCTCCAGATGTTGTGGGAGCTTCATCACTGGATGCTTTCAAGAACAGACTGGACTGCCCTCGGTCAGAAATGGTGTAGGATCTCCTGCTTGGGTGGAGGGGGGATTGGACTAGATGACCTACAAGGTCCCTTCCAACTCAATTATTCTATGTCCCTTCCAACTCAATTATTCTATGTTCTAAGGTTATGGTGCTCAAGAGGAGACATGTTCATGGCTCGAGGAAAAACAAGCCAAAGTCTCCTTTGAATCAAACTTAATTTCTTGTTATTTTAGAAAGGTGACCCTGTAATTAACTTGACAAAAGTTTAGAAGTAATTCTTCATTAATTGCTTCTTTTCTCTTCTTTTTTTAATCTCACAATCTAGGATATAGATTGCTGACTCCTGTTTGTCCTCTATCAAAGTACTAACCCTGTCTGGCCCTGCTTAGTGTTTTGAGATTGGTGAAGGCAAGAAATGTGATATAAACCCTGCACTTCCTTACACTGTTGTTGTTACCTAGAATCAGTCGTGAAGAATCAGGACCACAGGTTAAGTTCCAGTTAAGCAGATTTATTCCTCGTGACTACACAAGAATCTGGTTAACTGCAGTTATATATATATATGCCTCCAAAAGAGGTACTGGGTCTTATTTTCAGGGGATGCCTTACCTGCTTACCTCAGGACCACCGCAGCTATGCCCTGACACCTGTTGTGTCACTGCCCGACTTCTGCAGCAACAGGGTCAACACTGCAACGATCTTGTCTGAAGCCATTTTTGCTTCGTTTTCAGTTGCCACAGTACTGGGAGGGGGGGATGAGTGGTTTTAAGGTTAGACTAAACAATAAATTGTCCTGTGGGAACCAAGGTCATTGCTGCCTGACTTTTGGCAGGTTGAGCCTTCTGTTAGAAAAATCCACCCAAGTATTCTGTTGGGGAACATGGATAATGACCTAATGCTGCGGTGGGAAGTTCAACTTTGTAACATTGTAACACTTGGGAGGGAACTCCAGATTTGGTTTCAGTTTTGACTTTGTAGATAATAATAATAATAATAATAATAATAATAATAATAATAATAATAATAATAATAATAATAATAATAATAATATTAATAATAATAATAATAATAATAATAATAATAATAATAATAATAATAATAATAATGATGATGATGATGATGATGATGATGATGATGATGTTGGAAGGGACCTTGGAGAGAAAAAGAAAGAAAGGTTTAGGTTTAGGTTTAGGTTTATTCAATTTCTATACCGCCCTTCTCCCAAGGGACTCAGGGCGGTTAACAGGGCATATATAAATAAATAACAGTACAAAAATTAAAAAGAGATTAAACCAATGCCCAATTAAAATACAATAACAATAAAATAATAAAAAACCCGTTAAAAAGACCCTCCCCATCAGGCCAGACCAGCTAGTTCAAAGAAGTGGGTCTTCAGCCCGCGGCGGAAGGAGCGGAGGTCCGGTACCATCCGGAGCTCAACCGGCAGTTGGTTCCATAGTGCCGGAGCACCCACAGAGAAGGCCCTCCCCCTGGGGGCCACCAGTCGACATTCCCTGACCGGAGGCACCCTGAGGAGACCCTCTCTGTGGGCACGCACAGGGCGGAGGGGAGTTGACGCCGGCAGCAGGTGGTCCTCGGGGTATCCCGGACCCATGCCATGTAAGGACTTGAAGATCATAACCAAAACCTTGAACCTCACCCGGAAGACAACTGGTAACCAATGCAGCTCGCGGAGCAAAGGTGTAACATGGGAGTACCGGGAAACTCCCAAGACAACTCTCACGGCTGCATTCTGTACCAGTTGGAGCCTCCGAGTGGTCTTCAAGGGAAGCCCCATGTAGAGAGCATTGCAGTAGTCCAGGCGAGAGGTCACGAGCGCATGAGTGACCGTACACAGGGCATCCCGGTCCAGATAGGGCCGCAACTGGCGCACCAGGCGAACCTGGGCGAAAGCCCCCCTAGTCACGGCCACTATATGATCTTCCAGAGTGAGTCGTGAATCTAGGAGGACTCCCAAGTTGCGAGCCCTATCCACGGGGGGTAAAGACTCACCCCCCATAAGAAGAGATGGAATATTTTGAATGTCCCGGGATGCCGGAATGCACAGCCACTCAGTCTTGTCGGGGTTGAGTTGAAGTCTGTTCCTCCCCATCCAGGCCCGCACCGCCTCCAGGCAACGGGACATCACATCGAGGGCATCACTGGGGAGGTTTGGGGTCGAAATAAAAAGTTGGGTATCATCGCCATATTGATGATACCCAACTCCAAAACCACGAATGATCTCACCCAGCGGTTTCATGTAGATGTTGAACAGGAGAGGCGAGAGGACCGACCCCTGAGGAACTCCACAAGCGAGAGTCCTAGGGGTCGACCTCTGCCCTCCTGCCAACACCGACTGCGAGCGGCCCAGGAGATAGGAGGAGAACCACTGAAGAACTGTGCCTCCCACTCCCAATCCCCTGAGACGCCGCAGCAGGATACCATGGTCGATGGTATCGAAAGCCGCCGAGAGGTCTAATAGGACAAGGACAGAGGAATATCCTCTGTCCCGAGCCCTCCAGAGATCATTCACCAGAGCGACCAATGCCATCTCCGTGCTGTACCCGGGCCTGAAACCCGATTGGAACGGGTCTAGATAATCCGCTTCATCCAGGACCAGGGGAAGCTGATGCGCCACCACACTCTCAACAACCTTCGCAAGAAAGCGAAGGTTGGAGACCGGACGAAAGTTGTTCAAAACAACTGGGTCCAGGACAGGCTTCTTGAGGAGAGGTCTCACCACCGCCTCCTTCAAGATGGCGGGGAAATTACCCTCACTCAAGGAAGCAGATATAACTGCCTGGAACCAGCCTCGTGTCCTCTCCCGGGCTGCATAAACCAGCCAAGAAGGGCACGGGTCCAATAAACATGTGGTGGAGCTCAGCCTCCCCATAATCCTGTCCACTTCCTCAGGGGTTACAGAATCAAACTCCTCCCAAATAACATCGACAAGACCGCCCGTGTCCTGCTCGTCAGACTCTGCCCAGTTGGAGTCCAGACCGGTCCGAATCCGAGCGATTTTATCCAGCAAATGTTGTCCAAACTCCTCGGCACGACCCTGCAAGGGATCCTCCCTCACCTCCTGATTAAGGAGGAAGCGGGTCACCCTGAACAGGGCGGCCGGGCAATTTTCTGCGGACGCGATGAGGGCAGAGACGTAATTACACCTCGCCGTCCTCATCGCTGCGAGATAAGACCTAATAAAGGTTCTTAGTCACAACCGGTCGGATTCGGATCGGCTGGACCTCCAACAGCTCCGACGCTTCATCTCCCGGAGCTCCGAGGAGAACCATGGAAAGAAGAAAGAAAGAAAGAAAGAAAGAAAGAAAGAAAGAAAGAAAGAAAGAAAGAAAGAAAGAAAGAAAGAAAGAAAGAAAGAAAGAAAGAAAGAAAGAAAGAAAGAAAGAAAGAAAGAAAGGTATAGATAGATGATATAGATGATAGATAAATAGACAGACAGACAAATATAGATAGATGATGATAGATATAGATAGAAAGATACAGAAGTTTAGATAGAAACGTATAAAGGTATAGATTGATGATGACAGGCAGACAAATGTTGTGAGCATTTGCAAGATTTCAGCATCCTCAGTAGTTCCTCAGATTTAGCTGTCAATGAGGGGGAAAAAATCTAGCTTTCTTCTTCCAGGCCTTTTTTTATGAAACCTATCACAGTTTTCTTACATACTGTGGCATCCTCCAGGGATGTCAATAAAACCATAAAGACAGTTACAGCAAGAAACTGAAGTCCCTCTGCACAGGTGTTCATATCACATATACGCCTATACAAAGAGGCAGGGCTACCATTAACATCGACATCCTACGCCTTGCTGTGACAAAGTATTGTGGGAAGTCAGCCCCCCAGAAAAGGAAATACTAAAAGGGCAGAAAAATATACTTCCTCAAAGGATCTTAAAGAGGCAGAAAGGCATGCCCAGTTTTTCTTAATAGCCCCAAGTCTCCCTTCCCCCAAGCAGAAACCCGCTCTGTAGAAATGCAGATGTAAATAATCCATTCAGGAAGGTTGGAAGCCCCTAGCTAGAAGATTAAGAAGACAAAAACAACTAAAATCTACATACCCCACCCAAACTCTAAGACAGGACACAATAGGATTAACTCATAGATGCCAAAGGGGCACACTCAGACTCAGGTCAAAGTACATGACACAGGAAATACAAAGCCTCAAACAGGAACAGGAAATAACTCCAAACAAAAGGCTCCAGAGGGTATAAAAACCCACTCCCTACATGTGCTCTCTCTCGTTTCTTCCAGAGCCATCTTCCTGTCTGACTCTCCTCTTCAATAAACTGCAACCTTCTTTCTAAAGCAGCTGCCATGTTGTTTATTCCCGGCTTGGACTGAACCATGATGAAGACTTTTCCCTCAACAGTATTGTATGTGACAGTTGTGATGGGAGAAAATTTCACCAACATTTTTTTTTTAAAAAAGCAATGGGAATTATGTCTTCACTATGAATTATCCTTCAGGTTGAAGTACAATTCATCCTTAACTATGCAACCATTCATTTAAGGATGGTTTGAAGCTAAAAGGGCACTGAAAAAAAGTAACATGACCAATCAGAATAGGGCTGGAAGGGGCCTTGAAGGTCTTCTAGTCTAACCCCCTGCCTTAGCAGGAGATCCTATACCATTTCAGACAAGTGACTGTCTAGCCACTTCTTAAAAACCTCCAGTGATGAAGCACCTACAGCTTCTGAAGGCAAGCTGCCCCACTGGTTAATTATTCCCACTTATAGGAAATTTCTCCTTAATTCCAGGTTGCTTCTCTCCTTGGTTAGTTTCCATCCATTGTTTCTCATCCTTCTCTCCAGTGCTCTGGTGAATAACATGGCCCCCTCTTCTTTGTGGCAGTTCCTCAGATACTGGAACGCTGCTATCATGTCCCCCCTAGACCTTCTTTTCTCTAGACTAGTCATATATAATCCTAAAACCATTCTTCATATGTTTTGGTGTTCAGGCCTTTAATCATCTTAGATGCCCTTCTCTGCACTTTTTTCCAAAGTCTCAACAACTTTTTTGTAGTGTGGTAACCAAAACTGGATGTCGGCCTTACTAAGACTTTATAAAGTGGCAATAATACTTCACCTGATTTTGATTCTATGCCTCTGTTTATACAACCCAGGATTGTATTAGCTTTTTTGGCAGCTGCTGAACTGGAGAACAAAAAAGGTCCTATAATGGAAACTAATCAAGGAGAGAAACAACCTAGAACTAGGGAGAATTCTCCTGACAATTAGAACAATGAATCAGTGGAACTACCTCCCTTCAGAAGTTGTGAATTCTCCAACACTGGAAGTTTTTCAGAAGAGACTGGACAGCCATTTGTTTGAAATAGTACAGGGTTTCATGCCTGAGCAGGGGATTGGACTAGATGACCTCCAAGGTCCCTTCCAACTCTTCTATTCCATTCCATGTTTTCTATTCTATTCTATTCTATTCTATTCTATTCTATTCTATTCTATTCTATTCTATTCTATTCTATTCTATTCTATTCTATTCTATTCTATTCTATTCTATTCCATCCCATCCCATCCCATCCCATCCCATCCCATACCATACCATACCATCCCATACCATCCCATCCCATTCCATTCCATTCCATTCCATTCCATTCTATTCTATTCTATTCTATTCTATTCTATTCTATTCTATTCTATTCTATTCTATTCTATTCTATTCTATTCTATTCTATTCTATTCTATTCTATTCTATTCTATTCTATTGCTAAGCACATTGGTTTGTGCTTAAATTGTAAGCCGCCCTGAGTCTTCGGAGAAGGGCGGGATATAAATGGGATTAAAATAAAAATAAAAATATTCTATTCTATTCTATTCTATTCTATTCTATTCTATTCTATTCTATTCTATTCTATTCTATTCTATTCTATTCTATTCTATTCTATTCTATTCTATTCTATTCTATTCTATTCTATTCTATTCTATTCTATTCTATTCTATTCTAGCCTAGCCTAGCCTAGCCTAGCCTAGCCTAGCCTAGCCTAGCCTAGCCTAGCCTAGCGTATTCTATTCTATTCTATTGTAAACCACTTGCCACATTTTGTCTAGACTTCTTCTATGCTCAGGCACAAGGCTGTTTGAAGAACTGCTAGACGTGTTTTTCAAACATGAATGTAGCACTCTTTCTAAAAAGTGCTAGACCTTTTCTTGACAAAAGAAGTCTAGCATTATCTTGGATACGTGTTAGTTCTGTGCTGTGTGCATAAATCCAATTCAAATGAGTTGGAATGAAAGATCCATATTTTCCTAAGGCCTGTTCTTAGTTTTGTCACATTCGACGTGTTATGGGTTTTCCATGCTTCTAGCATCCAGAGGCTTCATAGGGCAGCCTGTTTTACTCTTTTTATTATAGGAAGGAGGAGGAAGAAATGCAATTTTTGTCTATTCTACTATTAGCTTTTAGCAAGAGGCATGGTGCTTCAGTGGCTTAACGACTCTGGAGATGGTGCTGGCACCAATAGGGGGGATGGGGTGAGTGCCCATCACTTGCCTCAGCTTCTGCCCATCTAGGAGTTTGAAAGCACGTGACATGCAAGTAGATAAATGTCTTCTTCATGTCTTCTTCCCAAAGACATGCTTGGACATTCTTTATCTTGCCATTGCCGGACCTTCCCAGATGTGAAGTTTCTTGGTAAGACAACTTTGGCGCAGAGAGAAGACCCTGGATGATGGTGCAGGATGCTATTCCTCTTTCTTTCCAGCTTACCCACTGTGGTGCACCCAGTGGTGGGATTCAAATATGTAAACAACCAGTTCTCTGTGTGGATGCCACTTCCGGGAGTCCATTCTGGACCTGGGCAACAAAAGTGGTGCCGAAGAGGTGTGAACCGGCTGAATCCCACCACTGGGTGGACCTTGGAAAGCACTCAAGCATGAACCAAATGGGCTAGCAGTCATAGGCAGCCAAACTGGTACTCCATTTTTGTTGTTGTTGTTGTTGTTGTTGTTTTGTTTTTTTGCATTGAGGTCTCCTGGTTGATGCGAGAGCGTCACACACTAAATAAATAAATAATAGCCTTTTAGCACTAGTTGAACAGAAAGTTTGCTCATTGTGAGTCTCTTCCTTCCAATGCACCAGGTCTACTAGCCCAACAGGTACAGTAAATGAAGAATCATTTTGGAATGAGATGAGTGAGAAATAAATTTAATGATAAATTAGAATAGAATAGAACAGAGTAGAATAATAGAATAGAATAGAATAGAATAGAATAGAATAGAATAGAATAGAATAGAATAGAATAGAATAGAATAGAATAGAATAGAATAGAATAGAATAGAATAGAATGGAATGGAATGGAATGGAATGGAATGGAATGGAATGGAATGGAATGGAATGGAATGGAATGGAATGGAATAGAATAGAATAGAATAGAATAGAATAGAATAGAATAGAATAGAATAGAATAGAATAGAATAGAATAGAATAGAATAGAATAGAATAGAATAGAATAGAAAAGAAAATATGGAAATGAATAGCAACAGCAATAGACTTATATACTGATCACAGTGCTTTACGGCCCTCTCTAAGCTGTTTAAAAAGTCAGCATTTTGCCCCCAACAATCTGGGCCCTCATTTTACCAATCTTGGAAGGACGGAAGGATGAGTCAACCTTGAGCCAGTGAGACTCGAACTGCCGAACTGCTGGCAGCTGACAGTCAGCAGAAGTAGCCTGCAGTATGCACTCTAACCACTGAGCAACCACGACTCATGGAGTGGAACAGAACAGAACAGAACAGAAAATATGGAATAGAATGGAACGGAACAGAACGGAACAGAACAGAACAGAACAGAACAGAACAGAACAGAACAGAACAGAACAGAATAGAATAGAATAGAATAGAATAGAATAGAATAGAATAGAATAGAATAGAATAGAATAGAATAGAATGACAGAGTTGGAAGGGACCTTGGAGATCTTCTAGTCCAATCCCCTGCTCAGGAAGGAATACCATTTCAGGAAAAAATGGTTGTCCGGCCTCTTCTTAAAAACTTCGTGTCACCCCTAGTCCTTCTTCTCATTTTCAATCTATGAAACACGTGGAGAGGAAAGGTGTTAGTTAGAGCAGGAGGAAGATCTGCTGATGCATTCCATGCTATGTTCCTTCGCTGTGCTTGTGACCAGACAGCTCTGGCTATTCTGGGACAGAGACTGCACGTTCCTTCAAGAGAACAGTAGACTCATGTTCAGGAATAGCTTGGCAAATCACAGAAAAGTTCCTTTCGGGGAACTTGTCAGACAGCTATATTGGCTATTTAAAGCACCCGTTCATTAGTGCGCTTCACCAGGGTGAAAGGTTTGTGGACATGTTTCCTTCTAGGAAGACAATTCTGGGTCAGTTGCATAAAGCTACAGTAAATGTTTATAAGGGACACGGTGGTTCAGTGGGTTAGGACGCTGAGCTTGTCGATCAGAAGGTCGGCAGTTTGGCGGGTCGAATCCCGAGTGCCGCGTAACAGAGTGAGTGCCTGTTACTCGTCCCAGCTTCTGCCAACCTAACAGTTCGAAAGCATGTAAAAATGCAAGTAGAAAAATAGGGACCACTCCGGTGGGAAGGTAACAGCGTTCCGTGCACCTTTGGTGTCTAGTCATGCCGGCCACAGGACCACAGAGATGTCCTCGGACAAGCGCTGGCTCTTCAGCTTTGAAACGGAGATGAGCACCGGCCCCTAGAGTCGGAAACGACTAGCACGCATGTGCGGGGGAACCTTTACCTTTACCTTACAGTAAATGTTTACGGGGATTCTCAGGCATCCAGATCCTGCTTGCCCCGGAAGAAGTTGCCTTCTTTCAAAAGGCAACTGGACTTTCTTTGCATTTGTCCTTGAAGACATTTCCCTTCCCATCCAAGGAGCTTCTCCTGTTCTGGTGGAGGATGGAAGGATTCCTTCCGTTCTCCACCCTTCAGTCAGAAGCGAAAAACCTTCTTGGATGGGAAGCAAAATGCCTTCAAGGGAAGAAAAACAACAACAACAACAGCCCAGTTGCCTTTTGAAAAAGCACACTTGGGATAAAGCTACAGTAATTCACCCGTTGCTTCTCTTGCCCTGCTCAAAGTAAAGACAGCCTCACTCATTGTCTTCATAACTGGAGCATAGGAGGGTTCAGCTCTCTGGGGGCAATGAAAATTATGCTGGTCTACAATGGAGGGAAAGTAATCCAGGAGAGAAGCAACCTGGAACTAAGGAGAAACTTCCTAACAGTGTGAACAATTAAACAATGGAAAGGCTTGCCTTCAGAGGTTGTGGGTGCTCCATCACTGGATGTTTTCGAAGAAAAGACTGGACAGCCACTTGTCTGAAATGGGATTGACTCTCCTGCTGGAGGGTGGACTACATAACCTCCAAGATCCCTTGAAATTGGAGACATCTAGTTTAACGAAAAGTAGGAGTGACACAATAGCACTGTTCCAATACTTGAGGGGTTGCCACAAAGAAGAGGTGGGTCAACTTATTCTCCAGGAGGGCGGGACAAGATGCAACGGATGGAAACTCATCAAGGAGAGGACCAGTTTAGAACTAAGGAGGAATTTCCTGACAAGGAGAACCATTAATCAGTGGAACAACCTGCCTCCAGAAGTTGTGAATGCTCCAACACTGGAAGTTTTTAAGAAGAGACTGGACAGCCATTTGTCTGAAATGGTATAGGGTTTCCTGCCTGACCTCCAAGGTCCCTTCCAACTATTCTATTCTATTCTATTCTATTCTATTCTATTCTATTCTATTCTATTCTATTCTATTCTATTCTATTCTATTCTATTCTATTCTATTCTATTCTATTCTATTCTATTCTATTCTATTCTATTCTATTCTACTCTACTCTACTCTACTCTACTCTATGCCACATATTCTATTCTATTCTATTCTATTCTATTCTATTCTGTTCTGTTCTGTTCTATTCTACTCTACTCTACTCTACTCTACTCTACTCTACTCTACTCTATTCAGTTTTTAAGAAGAGATTGGGCAGCCATTTGTTTGAAATGGTAGAGGGTTTCCTGCCTGAACAGGGGGTTGGACTAGAAGACCTCCAAGGTCCCTTCCAACTCCATTCTGATGGATTACCTTTTTGGACCTCTTGGGGACTGCTTAACTGCACTTTCAATTTTAACATAGTTAATGGGTTGTGCCCCTAAGAATCTCATCCTGAGGAGAATTATGAAAAGCACCATTCAGTTCAATGGAATTGTCTCCTAAACGAAACAGAAAGGCAATTCCTGAGTTATGAAGACCAGGATTTCCATTGCTAAGTTAAGCAAGCTGGTCGGTAAGTGACTCAGGCTTGATTTCACCACCATTTTTGTCATCGTGGTTAAGCGCACCTCTGAAGTTGTTAAGTGAAACACACAGTCATTAAGTGAATCCAGCTTCCCTCAAGGTCACCAATGGTAGCCTCGTGTCCCCAGGATGCTATTAATTCCCCAAAAATCATGGGAGATGCTTTGTTGGTCATAAGTATGAGGACCCGTTATAAATCAGTTTTTCCCCCTTGCTGTTGTAACTTCTAAATGGTTACTAAATGGTTGCATGTTGGGGACTACTGATATAGGACTGTGACCAGTGGTTTCATTTGTATTTGACATTTCTGTTATTAAAACTTTCCACTTTTCTAATGAAATAGCCCCAGCCTTTAGTATCTCTCTGTACAAGCTGTAATTATCTCTGAAGGGATATTTATCTTCACAGCAGGGCCAGAGAGACAAATGCTAAAGTTTAAAATGCAAAAATGCTCCGCTAAGGGCACTTTTGAAAAGATAAACTTGATAAAATGAGCGATAAGCTGCCAAAGAAACAATCAGGATAGAGCTGGAAGGGACCGTGGAGGTCATCTAGTCCAACCCCCCCTGCTCCAGCAGGAAACCCTATACCATTTCAGACAAGGGGCTGTCCAGTCACTTCTTAAAGACTTCCAGTTATGAAGCACCTAGAACCTCGGTAGGCTGTTCCACTGGTTGATTGTCCTCACTGTTTGGATGTTTCTCCTTAATTCCAGGTTGCTTCTCTCCTTGATTAGTTTCCATCCATTGCTTCTTGTCTTCTAGCCCAACCCTCAGCTCAAGCAGGAGACCCTATTCCATTTCAGACAAACTGTCTGTCCAGTCTCTTCTTGAAAACCTCCAGTGATGCACCAGCCATAACTTCTTGAGGCAAGCTGTTCCACTGGTTATGTGTCCTCACTTTTCGGACGTTTCTCCGTAATTCCAGGTTGCTTCTCTCCTTGATTAGTTTCTATCCATTGTTTCTTGTCGTGCCTTCTGGTGCTTTGGAAAATAAGTCGACCCCTTCCTCTTCTTTGTGGCAGCCCCTCA
>NC_138203.1:6377219-6389719 GCF_964194415.1 Vipera berus
GAATAGAATAGAATAGAATAGAATAGAATAGAATAGAATAGAATAGAATAGAATAGGAGATGGAAGGGACCTTGAAGGTCTTCTAGTCCAGCCCCCTGCTCAAGCAGGAGAACCTACACCATCTCAGGCAGGTGATTGTCTATTCTCTTTTTAAAAATCTCCAGTCTCTTTCTTAAACAATCCCCATTCTTAGCAATGGACATTCTGATCCCAACGTCAAAGACTAGGCCCTATGTCTAACACCTACACAATCCTGATTAGAATGGGCAAAATAGCAATTTATAAGACAGTTTTAGACAGGGCTATTTTTTGTCATCAAATGCTTTTTTGGATGGAACCTTGTAGGGTAGGCAAGGCGGGTTGTATGACATGTGTGAGTTCCGGCACCTTATTCTTTTACAAAAGAATAGATAATGCAACGAAGGTTCAAGCTTTAAAATAACAATGTTTAGAATGGCTAAATGGCACCTTAAGAAAGTCCAAACGACCCATAGCTGTGAGGTTTTGGAGCCCATGGAGATCTATATGTAACACTTGCCTACAAATCCTTAAATCCCCGAACGAGATGAGCAGTCTGGAAAGATGAAAGATAAATGAAGAAACAAAGAAAATCGAACATGTGTTCTACTAAGGTTGTTTGGAGGTCAAGCACACAATCCCCGGAAGGACACTCTACTGAGGACACAACCCAAAAGTTAATTGTGGCTGTCTGCTGCCAAAAAACTGCTCCGTGCTTCTTTTCATTGTCGTTATTTATGAAATGCTATTCTAGGATTCCTTCTGACAGAAGTGAGGATGGATGCCTAGACAGGACTTTTCCACGGTGACGGGCAGTTGAGACAATAAATTCCCCACAGAGTTCCTTCCTTTTCTGAGTCATTTCAACCGGTCCACGTGTACAACTTTGTTGATTCGTAACTGTAAAGAACCAACATTTTCTCCAATTCTCTACAGCTACCATGCATTCTTTACTGGTTCATTGGCTGAGAGAAGCCCCCTTGCTCATTTTCTTACAGTTGGGGTGAGATATACTACTACTACTACTACTACTACTACTACTACTACTACTACTACTACTACTAATAATAATAATAATAATAATAATAATAATAATAATAATAATAATAATAATAATAATAATAATAACAACAACAACAACAACAACAACAACAAAGTTGGAAGGTCATTTAGTCCAACCCAATGCTCAGGCAGGAGAACCTACATCATTTCAAACAAATGGCTCTCCAGTCTCTTCTTAAAAACTTCCAATGTTAGAGCATTTACAGCTTCTGGAGGCAGGTTAATAATAATAATAATAATAATAATAATAATAATAATAATAATAATAATAATAATAATAATAATAATAATAATAATAATAATAAGAATAAGAATAAGAATAAGAATAAGAAGAAGAAGAAGAAGAAGAAGAAGAAGAAGAAGAAGAAGAAGAAGAAGAAGAAGAAGAAGAAGAAGAAGAAGAAGAAGAAGAAGAAGAAGAAGAAGAAAAAAAGGACCTTGGAGGTCATCTAGTCCAACCCCCTGCTCAGGCAGGAAACCCTATACCATTTCAGACAAATGGCTGTCCAGTCTCTTCTTAAAAACTTCCAATCTTGGAGCATTCACCACTTCTGGAGGCAGGTAGTTCCACTGGTTAGTTGTTCTAACTGTCAGGAAGTTTCTCCTTAGTTCTAGGTTGCTTCTCTCCTTGACTAGTTTCCATCCGTTGCTTCTTGTCCTGCTTTCAGGTGCTTTGGAGAATAGCTTGACTCCTTCTTCTTTGGGGCAGCCCCTGAGATATTGGAACACTGCTATCATGTCACCCCTCACCCTTGTCTTCGTTAAACTACACATACTCAATTTCAGCAACCGTTCCCTATATGTTTTAGCCTCCAGTCCCCCAATCATCTTTGTTGCTCTTCTCTGTACTCTTTCTAGAGTCTCGACATCTTTTTTACATCGTGGTGACCAAAACTGGATGCAGTATTCCAGGTGTGGCCTTACCAAGGCATTGTAAAGTGGTATTAGTACTTCACGTGATCTTGATTCTATCCCTCTAGTTAATTTTTCTGTCAGGAAGCTTCTCCTTAGTTCTAGGTTGCTTCTCTCCTTGATTAATTTTCATCCATTGCTTCTTCTCCTGCCTTCAGGCGCTTTGGAGAACAGCTTGACTCCCTTTTCTATGGGGCAGCCCCTGAGATATTGGAAGACTTGCTATCATGTCCCCCCTCATCCTTCTCTTCATTAAACTTTATCTAGATCCGTACCAATCGGGTTTCAGGCCCGGGCACAGCACGGAGACGGCATTGGTCGCGCTGGTGAATGATCTCTGGAGGGCTCGGGACAGGGGTCATTCCTCTGTTCTAGTCCTATTAGACCTCTCAGCGGCTTTCGATACCATCGACCATGGTATCCTGCTGCGGCGTCTCAGGGGATTGGGAGTGGGAGGCACGGTTTTACAGTGGTTCTCCTCCTATCTCCAGGGACGCTCGCAGTCGGTGTTGACAGGAGGGCAGAGGTCGACCGCGAGGTCTCTCGTTTGTGGAGTTCCTCAGGGGTCGGTCCTCTCGCCTCTCCTGTTCAACATCTATATGAAACCGCTGGGTGAGATCATTCGTGGCTTTGGAGTTGGGTATCATCAGTACGCTGATGATACCCAGCTTTTTCTTTCTACCCCAAACCACCCCAGTGATGCCCTCAACGTGATGTCCCGTTGCCTGGAGGCGGTTTGGGTCTGGATGGGGAGGAACAGACTTCAACTCAACCCCGACAAGACCGAGTGGCTTTGCATACCTTCATCCCGGGTCTATTCGGATATTCCATCTCTTTCTATGGGGGGTGAATTATTACCCCCCGTAGATAGGGCTCGCAACTTGGGAGTCCTCCTAGATTCGCGGCTTACCTTGGAAGATCATATGGTGGCCGTGACTAGGGGGGCTTTCGCCCAGGTTCGCCTGGTGTGCCAGTTGCGGCCCTATCTAAGCCGGGATGATTTATGCACGGTCACTCACGCGCTCGTGACCTCTCGTCTAGACTACTGCAACGCTCTCTACATGGGGCTTCCCTTGAGGACCACCCGGAGGCTCCAACTGGTACAGAATGCAGCCGCGAGAGTTGTGTTGGGAGTCTCCCGATACTCCCACGTGACACCTCTGCTCCGTGAGCTGCATTGGTTGCCAGTTGTCTTCCGGGTGAGATTCAAGGTGCTAGTAATGGTGTTCAAAGCCCTCCATGGCATGGGGCCGGAGTACCTCAGGGAACATCTGCTGCCGGCATCAAGCTCCCTGCGCCCTGTGCGTTCCCACAGAGAGGGCCTCCTCAGGGTGCCACTGGTCAGAGAATGCCGTCTGGTGGCCCCCAGGGGGAGATCCTTCTCTGTGGGCACCCCGGAGCTATGGAACCAGTTACCGGTTGAGCTCCGGACGGCGCCCGATCTGCGCTCCTTTCGCCGCGATCTGAAAACATACTTGTTCGAGCAAGCCGGCCTGGCCTGAGGGGGGATTGGTGGGGTTTTTTATCATTTTTATTGGGGTTTTTACTATGTATCAATTGTATTTTAATTGGGCATGCATTTAATTATCTTTTAATTTTTGTAAATTTCTGTGTTTTATTCTTGCCCTGTACACCGCCCTGAGTCCTTCGGGAGAAGGGCGGTATAGAAATGATAATAAATTAAATTAAATTAAACTAGAGATAGCCAATTCCAGCAACCGTTCCTTATTTCTTTGATATTAGTGTAACTCTTGTCCCACTGTGATTATCCTGTGGCGAGTTGCCCCATGGTGAGTTGGCCCTGTCCAGTTGGCCACAGCAAGAGGTTAATACAATCCTTGGTTGTATAAACAGAGACGTAGAATCAAAATCATGTGAAGTACGAGTCCCGCTTTAGAAACCCTTGGTAAGGCCACACTTGGAATACCGCATCCAGATTTGGTCACCACATTACAACAAAGATGTTAGAGACTTTGAAAGAAGTGCAAAGAAGACCAACTAAGAGGATTAAAGTCCTGGAAACAAAAAAAAAATATATGAAGAACGATGTCAGGATTTGGGTATGGCTAATCTAGAGAAAAGAAGGACTAGGGGTGACATGATAGCAGTATTCCAGTATTTGAGGGGCTACCACAAAGAAGAGGGGGGGTCAATTTATTTTCCAAAGCACCAGAAGGCAGGACAAGAAACAATGGATGGAAACTAATCAAGGAGAGAAGCAACCTGGAATTAAGGAGAAACTTCCTAACAGTGAGAACAATTAACCAAAGCTTGTCTTCAGAACTTGTAGATGCTCCATCACTAGAGGTTTTTAAAAAGAGGTTGGACAGTCAGAAATGGTACAGGGTCTCCTTCCTGAGCAGCGGGCTGGACTCCAAGGTCCCTTAAAGCTCTTTCCTGATTGAAAATCTATTTTTGTAGTCACTAGGACTCAGAAATGACTTGATGGCATATAATCAATCCATCCATCCATCAATCAAGTAGCACAATTAGTAGATCACCCTTCTCTGTATTAAAATTAACCACTGCAGCATGACAGAATAGAGAAATCAAATTTAGCAGGATCCTTCTCAATCAGTCTCATTGTTCTATAAATGTTATGTGTCTTTCTCTTTAGTAATATTTTTTTAAAAGGAAAATGTCAGCTCATCCATGCTAAATAACTCTTTGCTGGGATACCTTATTAGCATATATTCAATGTTTGAGAAAGATGGTGCATCAGGGAAGGAAAATAATTATAATTAATAGGGTCCATTCTTTACAATGTTTGCATTTTTATCTAACTACCCCAGATTGAGGCAATGGGGTTTAAATCTGATTTACAGTGTCTTGGGTTACTTCTACAGCAACTAAAAAAAAGTACAAGAGAAAATTACAGGAGACAGATCTCTTTTTAATTTATACATACCGGTATATCTCTTTGACAGAATATATATATATATATATATATATATATATATATATATATATATATATATATATATATATATATATATATATATATATATATATATATATATATATATATATATATATATATATATATATATATATATATATATATATATATATATATATATATATATACATTGTACACACACACACACATATATATATATTCTGTCAAAGAGACATTCCCCACCCCTCACTTTGCCCAAACATCTGAAGATTTCCATTCAAAAGAAAGCATTCATTTTGAATATAATCTCCCTTTGACAGCTCATGCCAAAATATGCTGAAATACATCCAAAGCATCTTTTAAAATTAGCAGCACAATGAACAGATATGCAATTGAAATCCAGCATGATCCAGTCTAATGTGGGTAATTTAGAATTCTTCTTGATAGCAGTTAACATCGGTACAGATGAGAGAGGACTCAACTTTTGAAGATGTTGTGAAAAGAGAAGAATTAAAGAAGATCAAGGCATCACTGGCCATCATTCTCCTGAATGCTACTTGGGTATACAAGGAGTCTTTGACTTGTGACCGTAATGGAGTCTGTCCATTTATGAGGATTTTACAACCTGTGTCCTCAGGATCCACAACATTTGCACTACTCGGATGACCTTGAGGACACAGATAAATCTCCAAGTGGCTTCATCGACTCTCTAAAAGAATGCAAATGACCAGCTGTCCGCAAGGGGTATAAATCCTTCCATTCCTCACCATCTGGTCAGAGCTGAAGAAGCTTCTTGGATGAGAAGTGAAACATCTTCAAATTTAAAAAAAAACATACAAAGAATGGCTGCAGGACTTGGGTTTGGCTAGTCTAAAGAAAATAAGAAATAGGAGTGACATGATAGCAACATTCCAGTATTTGATGGGCTGCCACAAAGAAGAGGGGGTCAAATTATTCTCCAAAGCATCAGAGGCCAGGACGAGAAACAATGGATGGAAACTGACCAAAGAGAGAAGCAACCTGGAATTAAGGAGAAACTTCCTAACAGGGAGGACAATTAACCAGTGGAACAAAAGTTGCCTCCAGAAATTGTGGATGCTCTGTCACTGGAGGCTTTGAAGAAGAGACTGGACAGTCACTTGTCTGAGATGGTATAGGATCTCCTGTTTGAGCAGGGGACTGGACTAGAAGACCTCCAAGGTCCCTTCCGGCTCTATTCTATTCTAAAAACAAGAAAGTCCAATCGCCTCATTAAAAAGCATCTTTAGGACTACCTGAATGTGTCCATTGGAATTAAGAGACTGACCCTTGCTTAATGACAAATAAAGCTCTAATTTAACAGACAACCATTTAATTGTCTTCGGATGAACAAACAACATGTTGAGCTTGTCAGCTGAAAGGCTGACAGCCTGGGTTCGGGACCCAAACACCAGACAATGGGGTGAGCTCCTGTTCCTTGCTCCAGCTCCTGCCCATCTAGCAGTTGAAAAGCGTCCAAGTGCCAGTAGATTAATAGGTACCATTTCAATGGGAAGGTAACAGTGTTCTCTGCACCTTGGCATATACCCACATTGACCACATGATCACGGAAAATGTCTTCGGACAATGCTGGATCCTTCGGCCAAGAACTACTACTACTACTACTACTACTACTACTACTACTACTACTACTACTACTACTAAAGTTGGAAGGGACTTTGGAGGTCATCTAATCCAAGCCCCTGCTCAGGCAGGATAGAGATGACCATTGCACCCTAGAGCTGGATACAATTGGAACAGGGAAACTTTATTCTGCAAAAATGAGAGACAAATCTACTGTATCCAAAATAGTTGAGATGAGGCGGTTTCTTTTAATTTTCTCTTACTTTACAATATCCACATTACTGTCTCAGCTCCATCAAGGTACATCATTTGTGTAATGATGCCATTATGCAAAATAATATACTTTGGGGTTTAATGGACTTTTGGGAATCACAGACAGTTTCTCTACCCAAATAGTCCATTCAAACGAGATTTTTTACCATATTAACACCATTACGGGCAGCACGGCCTGTCCAGATTTTTAAGTTGCAAGTTCTTGATTTTACTTGAAGATATTGGGGGTGAAATATAAGCTTTTTGTACTCATCTGGTGAGAAGTGTTCTATCTTTAACTTTAGAACTCTTCCAAGAACCTTGAAAATTATGCCAATAACGTGGTTTTGTAAGCGGTAAGAAATCTGTTGGGGACAATAGCATGACTTTTGAACGATTCTCAAAAAAATGTATGTGATCAAAACATCTCGGGAGGGTTTTTAAAGTTCCAACAGATATATCATGAGTTTGTTCCTGAGGCTTAGTTTTTAAGTTAGATTTTCTTTCTTTCTTTCTTTCTTTCTTTCTTTCTTTCTTTCTTTCTTTCTTTCTTTCTTTCTTTCTTTCTTTCTTCCTTCCTTCCTTCCTTCCTTCCTTCCTTCCTTCCTTCCTTCCTTCCTTCCTTCTTCCTTCCCTCTATTTCCACCCTGCCTCATTTCTTTCCCTCCCTTCCTTCCTTCCTTCCTTCCTTCCTTCCTTCCTTCCTTCCTTCCTTCCTTCCTTCCTTTCTTCTTCCTTCCCTCTATTTCCACCCTGCCTCATTTCTTTCCCTTCCTTCCTTCCTTCCTTCCTTCCTTCCTTCCTTCCTTCCTTCCTTCCTTCCTTCCTTCCTTCCTGTTTAAATAGTGGGTTCTTGGGTGCAGGAATGACAACGCGAGGCTGAGTACAGGATAACTCATACTTTTATTTCTTGCTGGAACTATACTGAAGCAAGGGCTGCAACCAGCCACAATATATAGTCTAGCCCCTAGGCGGCAGCCAATAGGTTTGAACCAACCATTGCCGCCTGGGGCTAGCCAATTGCAGGACAGGAGACAGTTAGTCTGGGTTGCTGGAGAGCTGTCAACCCATGTGGTGTAAAACAAGAGCCCAGTACATCTTCCTTCCTTCCTTCCTTCCTTCCTTCCTTCCTTCCTTCCTTCCTTCCTTCCTTCCTTCCTTCCTTCTTTTTCTTGTATTTCTGTCTCTTCCACCAAAACTATAGACTTATCAAGAGAACTGAGTTTTCACATAATGTGCCCCAAGTCCTTCTTTCCATCCATCCATCCATTCTCCCTCCCTCTTCATTCCTTCCTCTCCTTTCCTTCTCTTTCCTTCATTCTTTCCTTCCTTTGATTCTTCCATCCTTCTTCCCATCCTCCCTCCCTGTTATTTCTCCTTTCTTCCTTCCTTTACTTCCTTCCTTCCTTCTTTCCTCCCTCCCTCCCCTCCTTCTCCTTTTCCTCCGCTTTTCTTCCCTCCCTCTCTCCCTTCGTGGTTCCATTGGTTGGTTGTTCTCAGTGACAGAAAAAAAAAAATCTCCTTATTTCTAAGTTAAATCTCTCCTTGATCGGTTTCCATCCCTTGTTCCATATCTGGCCTTCGGGTCCTTTGAAAAATAGGTTGTCAGGGAATGTCATTAAAGAAGTGCCAAAATAACAACAACTGAAACTTCTTTAATAATCAATAAAAGCATGAAATCACATCCAAGAACGAGATGCCATGCTTATATCCAGACCACGATGCCTGGGTGATGTTTTCTAATCCATACTGAGTTAATTTAAAAATGCTTCCTTGGAAAAATATATATATATCTGAGGGGTGCTCTCTGAGCTTGCTTGTTTTCTTGCAGACGTTTCATTACCCAAACTAGGAAACATCGTCAGTGTTAGTAAGGAGTGGGGCTTGCAGAGAGGAGGAGGAGGAGGAGGAGGAGGAGGAGGAGGAGGAGGAGGAAAACTGTGGTGTCCTTGGGGCTCTCTGAGCTTGCTTGTTTACCTGCAGATGTTTCATGACCCAAACTAGGAAACATCATCAGTGCTAGTAAGGAGTGGGGCTTGCAGAGAGGAGGAGGAGGAGGAGGAGGACGATGACGACGATGATGACGACAATAACGACAATGACGACAACGACGACTCTGGGGTCCTTGGTACTCTCTGAGCTTGCTTGTTTTCTTGCAGACATTTCATTACCCTAACATCATCAGTGCTAGTAAGGAGGAAAAATGGGAGGAGGAGGATTATGGGGTCCTTGGTGGCCTCTGAGCTTGCTTCTTTTCTTGCAGAGATTTCATTACCCTAACTAGGAAACCGGTAGTAAGGAGTGTGGTTTGCTGTCAGTTTATATCCTGGTGTCTTGCCTGTCTCTGTGTGGTTGGGGCGGTCTTAAGGAATCTTTGGTTGTGCTGTTTACTAATGGCTCTGTGGCATTTTCTCGAGTGGGGTACTGCTTACTTGACTGTTGGTCGGAAGCTGACCTTGGAGTTAATCTGTGCTGATCTGGGTGCTGATTGCTGATGGAGAAATGCTGGAGTCCTTTTAATTTTAATTTTAATTTAATAACATTTATATACCGCCCTTCTCCCTAAGGACTCAGGGCGGTTCACAGGGCAGAATAAAATAGCAAATACAAACATTAAAAAAGATTAAACAATTGCCCTAGTTAAAAACAATATAGATACAACGCTAAAAACCCCCAGAAAAATTAAAAAGCGAAAGATAAAACAACCCCAACACAACCCCCCTCAGGCTAGGCCGGCTTGTACAAACAAAAATGTCTTGAGATTTTCTCTTTTGGGCTGGTTGATGGTCTCTTTTACAGAGTCTATATAGACGTTGTTTATCTCTATATGCCTGTTGATGGCTGACTTGTCAGAGTGCCAGGCTTCTAGAAATCCCCTGGCATTTTTGGACTTGGCCTGGTCTAGGATTGTCACATATTCCCAGCTGAAACTATGGTTAGATCGGTCTCTGTGTTGTGAAATTGAAGAATTTTCATCACGCCTTTTGACTGCCAGTTGGTGTTCATGGATGTGTCCTGCCAGTTTTCTGCCTGTTTGTCCTACATAGTGGCTGTTGCAGTTCTGTATGTTGTTGATGACTCCTGTTATTTTCTTCTGGGATTGCTGTGTCTTCTGCTTTACTTAGGATGTTTGGGGGGGATTTTAGTTGGCTTATGGGTCAAGTAAGCAATACCCCAGTCAAGAAACTGCCAAAGAGCCATTAGTAAACAGCCCAATGGAAGAATCCCTAAGATGGCCACCACCCTCCCAGACAGGCAAGACATCGGATATAAACTGACAGCAAACCACACTCTTTACTAGCACTGATGATGTTACCTAGTTAGGTAATCAAAAGTCTGTTAGAAAACAAGCAAGCTCAGAGAGCACCAAGGACCCCACAGTTCTCCTGCTCCTCCTCCTCCTCCTGCTCCTCTCTGCAAACCACACTCCTTACTAGCACTGACGATGTTACCTAGTTAAGTAATCAAAAGTCTGCAAGAAAAAGAGGAAGCTCAGAGAACACCAAAGGCCCCACAGTTCCCCTCCTCCACCTCCACCTCCTCCTCCTCCTCCTCCTCCTCCTCCTCCTCCTCCTCCTCCTCCTCCTCCTCCTCCTGCTCCTCCTCTCTGCAAACCACACTCCTTACTAGCAGTGATGATGTTACCTAGTTAAGTAATCAAAAGTCTGCAAGAAAAAGAGAAAGCTCAGAGAGCACCAAAGGCCCCACAGTTCCCCTCCTCCTCCTCTTCCTCCTCCTCCTCCTGCTCCTCCTCTCTGCAAACTACAGTCCTTACTAGCACTGATGATGTTACCTAGTTAAGTAATCAAAAGTCTGCAAGAAAAAGAGGAAGCTCAGAGAGCACCAACAACCCCACAGTTCCCCTCCTCCTCCTCCTCCTCCTCCTGCTCCTCCTCCTGCTCCTCCTCTCTGCAAACCACACTCTTTACTAGCACTGATGATGTTACCTAGTTAGGTAATCAAAAGTCTGCTAGAAAACAAGCAAGCTCAGAGAGCACCAAGGACCCCACAGTTCTCCTGCTCCTCCTCCTCCTCCTGCTCCTCTCTGCAAACCACATTCCTTACTAGCACTGACAATGTTACCTAGTTAAGTAATCAAAAGTCTGCAAGAAAAAGAGAAAGCTCAGAGAGCACCAACGACCCCACAGTTCCCCTCCTCCTCCTCCTCCTGCTCCTCCTCCTCCTCCTCTCTGCAAACCACACTCCTTACTAGCACTGATGATGTTACCTAGTTAGGTAATCAAAAGTCTGCTAGAAAACAAGCAAGCTCAGAGAGCACCAAGGACCCCACAGTTGTCCTCCTCCTCCTCCTCCTCCTCCTCCTCCTCCTCCTCCTCCTCCTCCTCCTCCTCCTCCTCCTCCTGTCTGCAAACCACACTCCTTACTAGCACTGATGATGTTACCTAGTTAAGTAATCAAAAGTCTGCAAGAAAAAGAAAAAGCTCAGAGAGCACCAAGGACCCCACAGTCCTCCTCCTCCTCCTCCTCCTCCTCCTCCTCCTCCTCCTCCTCCTCCTCCTCCTCCTCCTCCTCTCTGCAAACCACACTCCTTACTAGCACCGATGATGTTACCTAGTTTGGGTAATGAAACGTCTGCAAGGAAACCCACAAGCTCACAGAGCACCAAGGACCCCTCATTTCAACCCTGAGCTAGAAATATTCTTCAAAAAATACATATCTGAAATATACAGTATATTAGTTCCCTAAGTGTTCTTCGGGGTTGGGCAAGAAGACTCCCAAGGTCCCTTCCAACCTTATTATTCTGTGTTCTATGGTTTTCGTTCTGGAAGGAAGGAACACGAACTAAAAATAATGTCCTCTTTTCTCTCTGTGTCTGCTCCCTGGTGTTTGGAGACATACTAGCTGCAAATACGGAGGAAGTTCGGAAGTGTTAAAGCCTGTTGAGATGCAAAATGTTGGCAGCTTCATTTTTTTCCCATGGGAGATTACACACACACGCAGACACAGACACAGACACAGACACACACTCCTTTTATGCACACACACAAACATGCGGATCATTCTTGGGTTGGTGGTTGTTTTTATTGCCTATAATAATAAACAAATGCTTACTTTTGTGAATATCCTCGGGGAAAATTCATTACAAAGAAAGGAAGAGAGAGAGAGAGAGAGAGAGAGAGAGAAAGAGCAGGAATGAAAATGCCAAGAGAGAAATGGTTATTACTACTTTGCGTTTTTGGCCATATAATATGCAGAATTTAATTTGGTTGCCTAACAGTACACGCAGACGGCCACACAAATGCACACACACGCACACACACACACACACACACACACAAATGAAAAAAAAATAATCAGAGCCAGAACTTGAAAGCCACTCTCATTTGTAACAATAGTTCAATGATTATTGTTATAATTATTTTATTGAAGTTGTTTAGCCTTCGTAACCTGGCCTGCCTTCCTTCCTTCCTTCCTTCCTTCCTTCCTTCCTTCCTTCCTTCCTTCCTTCCTTCCTTCCTTCCTCCCTCCCTCCCTCCCTCCCTCCCTCTTTCTTTCTTTCTTTCTTTCTTTCTTTCTCTTTTTATTTCTCTCTCTCTTTTTCGTCTTCCCTCCCTCCCTCCTCCTCCCCCTTTTCTCACTCTCTTCCTCCTTCCTTACTTCTTTCCTTCTCCTTCCCTCCCTCCTATCTTATTTTCTTTTTTATTCTTTCTTTCTCTTTTTTCTTTCTTTCTCTCACTCTCTGTCTTCCTCCCTCCCTCCTCTTCCTCCCCCTTTTCTCCCTCTCTTCCTCCTT
>NC_138203.1:6394719-6410235 GCF_964194415.1 Vipera berus
AGCACGCATGTGCGGGGAAACCTTTACCTTTACCTTTATGTACTGTATTTATGCCCCTTTAGATCTTTTTAAATGTTAATGAATCTGAATAGAGCTGGCAGGGACCTTGGAGATCTTCTAGTCCCACCCCTTGCTCAAGCAGGAGAACCTATACCATTTCAGACAAGTGGCTGTCCAGTCCCTTTTAAAAAACCTCCAGTGATGGAACACCCACAATTTCTGGTGGCAAGCTGTTCCATGGGTTAATTGTTCTCACTGTTAGGAAGTTTCTCCGTGGTTCTAGATTTCTTTTCTCCTTGATTAGTTTCCATCCATTGTTTCTCGTCCTGCCTTTGGGAGCTTTGCAAAAAAAAGTTGACCCCCTCTTCTTTGTGGCAGCCCCTCAACTACTGGAATGCTGCTATCATATCCCTGCTAGTCCTTATTTTCTCTAGACTGGCCAAACCCATTTCCTGCAACTATTCTTCATGTCTTTTAGCCTCCAAGCCTTTAATCATCTTAGTTACTCTTCTTTTTATTTTTTCCCCAAATGCTTTTTTTTTTTGGTAATGTGGTGACTTAAAATAGATGCAATAACCCAGGTATGGCCTTACTAAGGTTTTAAAAGCAGTACTAATACTTGACGTGATTTTGATTCTATGCCTCTGTTTATATAACCCAGGATTGCATTAGCTTTCTTGGCTAATGCTACACATTGCTGGCTCATATTCAAATGATCGTCTAGTAGGATTCCAAGGTTCCTCTCACAATTACTGTTTTTGAGCCAGATTTCACCTCATCTGTAATTGTACCTTTGTTTTTTTTCCTGCCCAGGTGTAACACCTTGCTTTCCTCCCCATTAAATTTCATGTTGTTGGAAAGGGCCCATTGTTCAAGTCTGTCAAGATCTTTTTGGATCCTGAATTTGTCTTCTGAGGTGGGTTTTTTTTGGGGGGGGATATTTTGTTCATTGGAAATTGTTGTTGTTGTTAGCTGAGAAGTCGTGTCCGACCCATCGTGACCCCATGGACAACGTTCCTCCAGGCCTTCCTGTCCTCTACCATCTTCTGGAGTCCATTTAAGCTCACACCTACTGCCTCAGTGACTCCATCCAGCCACCTCATTCTCTGTCGTCCCCTTCTTCTCTTGCCCTCCATCTTTCCCAGCATTAGGCTCTTCTCCAGTGAGTCCTTCCTTCTCATTAGGTGGCCAAAGTATTTGAGTTTTGGCTTCAGGATCTGGCCTTCTAAAGAGCAGTCAGGGTTGATCTCCTCTAGGACTGACTGGTTTGATCGCCTTGCAGTCCAAGGGACTCGCAGGAGTCTTCTCCAGCACCATAGTTCAAAGGCCTCAATTCTTTGGTGCTCAGCCTTTCTTATGGTGCAACTTTCACTGCCATACATTGCAACTGGGAAGACCATAGCCTTGACTATACGCACTTTTGTTGACAGGGTGATGTCTCTGCTTTTTAGTGTGCTGTCCAGATTTCCCATGGCTTTCCTCCCCAGGAGCAAGCATCTTTTAATTTCTTGGCTACAGTCCTCATCTGCAGTGATCTTGGAGCCCAGGAAAATAAAATCTGTCACTACCTCCATTTCTTCCCCATCTATTTGCCAGGAATTGAGAGGGCCAGATGCCATGATCTTGGTTTTCTTAATGTTTAGTTTCAAGCCAACTTTTGCACTCTCCTTCTTCAACCGCAACAAGAGGCTCTTTAGTTCTTCTTCACTTTCTGCCATTAGAGTGGTATCATCTGCATATCTTAGGTTGTTGATATTTCTTCCGGCAATCTTAATTCCAACTTTTGATTCATCTAGCCCTGCCTTTCTCATGATGTGCTCTGCATATAAGTTAAATAGGCAGGTTGACAGTATACAGCCTTGCCGGACTCCTTTCCCAATTTTGAACCAATAAGTGGTTCTGTGTCCAGTTCTCACTGTTGCTTCTTGGCCCACCTATAGTTTCTCAAGAGACAAATAAGATGGTCTGGTACGCCTATCTCTTTAAGAACTTGCCACAGTTTGTTATGATCCACACAATCAAAGGCTTTAGCATAGTCAATGAAGCAGAAGTAGATGTTTTTCTGGAACTCTGTAGCTTTCTCCATGATCCAGCGTATGTTGGCAATTTGATCTCTAGTTCCTTTGCCTCTTCGAAATCCTGCCTGTACTTCTGGTAGTTCTCGATCCATATACTGCTGGAGTCTAGCTTGTAGGATTTTAAGCATAACTTTACTAGCATGAGAAATGAATGCAATGGTGCAATAGTTTGAACATTCTTTGGCACTGCCTTTCTTTGGAATTGGAATGTAAACTGATCTTTTCCAATCCTGTGGCCACTGTTGAGTTTTCCATCGTCTTTTAAGATTTTGAATAGCTCAGCTGGAATACTGTCACCTCCACTAGCTTTGTTGTTGCTCAGCTTTTCTAAGGCCTACTTCACTTCACATTCTAGGATGTCTGGCTTGAGGTCAGTGACCACCTCATTGTGATTATCAGGGATGTTAAGCTCATTCTTGTATAGTTCTTCTGTGTAATTTTGCCACCTTTTCTTAATCTCTTCTGCCTCTGTTAGGTCCCTGCCATTTTGGTCCTTTATCATGCCCATTTTTGCATGAAACGTTCCCTTCATCTCTCCAATTTTCTTGAAAAGATCTCTGGTCCTCCCTATTCTATTGTTTTCTTCTATTTCTTTGCCCTTTTCATTTAAGAAGGCATTGTTATCTCTTCTAGCTATTCTCTGGAATTCTGCATTCAATTGGGCGTATCTTTCTTTTTCTCCCTTGCCTTTTGCTTCCCTCCTTTCTTTTGAATCGTTTATGTATGGAGCTTATCTCAGTGGGCCTGTGGATAACTAATTCAGCAGAATGTGTCAGGCATGAAAGAATCAGGACCACACAGTTAAGCTTCAGTTAATCTGCTGTATGGCTCATGTCTATGCACAAGAACCTGGTCGACTAACCATCAGCACTACATTGGTGCTAGATATGAGTCAATGGAATTCAAGAGGTAGAGGTTTTGGACTGTTTGTGGGAACATAATGATTCCAAGCTGATTACTCTCTTTACTCTGCCCCCAGGGTCTGCCTGTCCTTGACCTACACCATGCCAAACATCTAGCAATTGATTTGCATTCTTAGACTGAGTTCTCCCAATGAAAATATGGTTAAGCTGGTCTCCTATCTCAGCTTGCCACTAGAAATCATGGGTGCTCCATCACTGGAGATTTTAAAGAAGAGGCTAGACAGTCACTTGTCTGAGATGGTAAAGGTTCTCCTTCTCAAGCAGGGGGCTGGACTAGAAGACCTCCAAGGTCTCTCCCAGCTCTATTCCATTCTAAATTTAAGGCATTTTCAATCTGTCTTCTGACTGCCGATGGATGTTATGTACATATTCTGATAGGCTTCTATTAAGTTTGTCCTACAGAGTAGTTTTCATTTATATGGAATGTTGTGTATGACTCCTTGTTTTGTCTTGTTTGAGTATGAGATATCTGGGGATGTTTAAGATACCTTTGGAGGAATTTTGTAGTCTATAATGATGGCACAGGTTTATGAGAATTTGTTATTTGTTTCTAAATTGCTTTAATGTATGGAAGAGTTGTGCCAGTAGGTTTTGACAGTTGTAGTCTGGATCCGTGAATGGATACCTTTTAATTTTAATTAAAATGCCAGCTGCCTGCAATTAGTGCAGGTTCGAGTCCCACCAGGCTCAAGGTTGACTCAGCCTTCCATCCTTCCGAGGTAGGTAAAATGAGGACCCAGATTGTTGGGGGCAATAAGCTGACTTTGTAAGAATGCCGCTTGGGGGCCCCCCAAAAGCCCTAATAAGCAGGCATATACATAGAATGAAGGCTATTGCTAAGCACATTGATTTGTGCTTCTTAGATTGTAAGCCGCCCTGAGTCTTCGGAGAAGGGTGGGATATAAATGGGATAAAAAAAAAAATTATAGGGATTGTCCATTGCATTGAAAATGGTTTGTTTAGCTAGAATCTAGATCGTAAAAGAGTGTCTGTTTGTCTTTCAAATGAGAACAGGTGTTTTAGAGAACTTTTCATAGGTGGAATCTGGTATGTTATGTTTATACGAGTCAGTTGTTAAGTGACAAGTTATCCAGTGTGTTGGTTCAATCGTTTCTCTAGAGTTGTGTAATCTCCCTGGAGTTTCACACTTCTGTTCAATTGCAAAGGGAGAGATCAAGAGAGAGTCTAGGGGGATTCTCAGTCCTCCAGGTCATGGTTGCCCCAGAGGTGCATTTGGCAAAAAGCAACTGGGCTTTGTTTTCCCTGAAGCCTGTTTCTTCCTTGAAGACGTTTGGAAAAGACCATTTGCATAAGACTGAACAGCCCTCTCTCAACAGAGGAGGAGGGATAGAACACCACCTATCTCCTGTTCACAACACAGTCCTTTCAGCACTTCCAAGAAGGCTTTACCCCTGCTTGCACTATTCAGGTGACCCTGAGGGCACTGATAAATCTCCACGCCTCTCAGAGGGAGTACCAATGACCAGATGACTGAAAGGAATATAAAACTTTTCATCCTGCACTGGTCAGTCAGAACCGAAGAAGCTTCTCAGATGAGAAACAAAACATCTTCAAGGAAAAACAAAGGAAGTCCAGTTGCCTTTTGAAAAAAAAAAACAACAACAACACACCTTTGGACTTGAGCTGGTCCTGACTGTGGACAGAGTTAGCCTGCAGTTTTGCATTTGAACCTCTGTACCACCGTGGTTCTTAGGATCTTTGAAACTCTTTAAAATATTGATCCTCTCTGTCTACAATTTGAACCTTGCTATCTTCAGAACAGTGACCCTTTGTCTTTCTGATGCAGAATCCTGTGATGTTGTTGCTAGGCCCTGCTGAGTTAGCAGTTGGTGTAATCACCTTTGATTTTCCAAGTTCAACCAACCATCATCAGTCCCTTAAATAGGAGCCAGCCATATGTTTGCCACCACGGGTATAGGGTTTCCTGCCTGAGCAGGGGGTTGGACTAGACGACCTCCAAGTTCCCTTCCAACTTTATTATTATTATTGATCATCATACAGTAAGCCAGATGTTCAGACTGGATTTGGAATTTTTTGTCTACCTATTGAGTCCTTACCAAGGACCTGCGATGGGCAGATGTGGATGTTTGATGGTATTACAGATATTGTCGCAGGATGGAAGCAGTTCCTAGTAAGGCCGCCTTTTGCAATTGACTAATGGCAAATTTGTCAATGCCGATGATGGTGTTCAAGTGGTGCTCCAGTTGTTTTGGGATTGCACCCAAGGTGCCTATTACCCTTGCTTGCCTTTGCCACAGTCTTTCTATTTCTATTTGTAGGTGTTTGTATTTTGTTATCTTCTCCAGTTCTTTCTCATCTATTCTGCTGTCTCCAGGCACTGCCATGTCCACTATCCAGACTTTTTTGTCTTTCTTATCGACAATTGTTAAGTCCGGGGTGTTAGGTTGCAGGTGCTTGTCTGTTTGAATAATAATAATAATAATAATAATAATAATAATAATAATAATAATAATAATAATAATAATAATAATAATAATAATAATAATAATAATAATAATAATAATAATAATAATAATAATAATAATAATGATGATGATGATGATGATGATGATGATGATGATGATGATGATGATGATGATGATGATGTTGTTGTTGTTACCATCTCATCATCGCTACGATGAAATAGACCCTTCTGGAAAGTTTTTCCAAGACCCAAAGTTTTGATTTTCACTGTTTGCTGCTTTTCCGTTACCTCTCTCACCTCCACAGCAAAGAAAGAATGACTGTTAGAAGAAGCCTCCGTGGGGTAGTGTATGACTTAAGGTCAGGTAGTGTGTGGTTTTAAGAATGAGTTAGCTGTACATTAAGTTACACCAAGCTGATAACAAGATGGATATGGAAAGTGATGAGGAGCAACAGAGAACACGTGTACTTTAAAGCAGATGACAGGAAATTGAAAACATGACTGAGACTTATAAAAGATTGATTTTGTTTTCCCCCAGACAATCCTTCCTATTGTTTCACACACACACACACACACACACACACACACACACACACACACACATGTTAATAGTAACACAAGGGGAAACAACCTAGAGCAGACATGTCAAACACAAGGCCCGGGGGACAGATCCAGCCCGCGAAGTGGTTTCATGCGGCCCGCGAAGCCATCCCGGAAACAGTGAGGGTACGGCCCCCTCTGCCTTGGCCCTGGCCCAGAGACCCTCCTTCTGCCAGAGACCCTCAGATCTGTCCCACTCCTGCCCAGGCCCCCATAGGCACCCTTGATGCGAAGGATGTAGAGCTGGCCACGCCCACCCAGTAGGCCATACACACTCTAGCCATGCCCACCCAGTAGGCCACGCCCACCCTGGCTATACCCACCCGGCCCCTTGAGGCCAATCGCAATGCTGATGCGGCCCTCAGTGAAATTGAGTTTGACACCTAGAGGGATCAGATTCTCAAAGTTGAGAAGGGAAGGTGTCAATGCAGCATTCTTGGATCAATGGGGTGGCTGATAGTTTGGCTGGCCTTGAACCAACATTCTGCAAGTCCTGAAGGATGTCTATTGAGCGTAGAGATTCTTGTAAATTTGTGGCCTCCTCCACAAATCAAATTATGAGCTTCCAGTTTTAACAAGTGCTCTCTGATTAACAAATGACACTTTTTTTGTTTTGCAACGGGCAATTCAACGTCTGATATTCAAAAATGTCACTGAGTTAATAAGGGGCACATCTTCATTTGACCAGACTCCGTTTTAGCAACATCAGAAAATGATAATGTTCAGCAAAATGGAACTCTTGTGATTTGAATATGGACTCTCTCTCTCTCTCTCTCTCTCTCTCTCTCTCTCTCTCTCTCTCTCTCTCTCTCTCTCTCTCTCTCTCTCTCTCTGTGTGTGTGTGTGTGTGTGTGTGTGTGTGTGTGTGTGTGTTGCAATTATAGATTTCAGGTATGTGTGTACACCAATCAAGCATTTGAAAATGCATGGAACTTTGCTCACTTCATCCATGACAGTCCTTCACCTTAACAGAATAACAGAGTTGGAAGGGACCTTGGAGGTCTTCTAGTCTAACCCCTTGCTGAAGCAGGAGATCCTCTACCATTTCAAACAAGTAGTTGTCCAATCAGTCCTTAAAAATTTCCAGCATTGGAGCATTCACAACTTCTGGAGGCAAGTTGTTCCACTCATTAATTGTCAAGAAATTTCTCCTTAGTTTTAGTTTGCTTCTCTCCTTGGTTAGTTTGCGAAGATCTGACCTGGAAAGTTAATACAACCCAGGTGGCCAGAAAGGCCCAACAGAGACTTCACTTTCTCAGGGTCTTGCGGAAGAACAGGGTAGAACAACGGCTAATGACCCTCTTTTACCGGTCTACTTTAGAGAGCGTCCTCTTGTACGGTATTGTGGTTTGGTATGCTGGTCTGACAGCTGCGGATAGGAAAGTATTACAGAGGGTGGTGAGCACAGCACAAGACATTGTGGGCTGTTCCCTGACACCACTGGATGACCTCGCCAGGGCCCGCTGCCTTGGAAGAGTGAGGAAGATTCTCAGGGATGATTCACACCCTGGACGGTATCTCTTTACTCTCCTACCATCCGGTAGGAGATATAGGAGTATAGCCAGCTGCACCAACAGGCTGAAAAACAGCTTTTATCCGTGGGCTGTTAGGCTTTTGAATGGGAAATAATTTTATAAACTTTATGCATGATTGACTTGCGAGGCCGGTGTTAGTTCACATGGTGTAATAAGATGGAGGGTTTGTTGTCACTGTGAGTTGGGGGGTGGGAGCACGAAGGGAGGCTCAGCTAATCTCAATGTATACAGGGTTGTACTTTGACAATAAAGGTTCATTCATAGTTTCATCCGTTGCTTCTTGTCCTGCCTTCAGGTGCTTTGGAGGATAGCTTGACTCCCTCTTCTTTGGGGCCGCCCCTTAGAAATGGGAAGATTGTTATCATGTCACCTCTAGTCCTACTTTTCACCAAAATAGACATTCTGGACATTGTTCTTCTAATTTTTTAGCTTCCAGTCCCCCAAAGTCCACTTTCCGTTTACTTTGCAAAATAGTAATTTTGCAATATAGGCCAATACCTCCCATCCAACTTAGTGTTAAGAGAGAAAAATAAACTTGCTTCTGGTTTATGTTCCAGACCCAAAGAATATTCAACAGAGCTGACATCTGATTGTTGATGCATCACCAGCATTTGAAGCTTCTGAGCTTCTGAGCCATCAATCTGACACTGTGGGTCACACCATCTTTGACAGCTCTCTACTTCCCATAACTATTTTATATTTCTGATGGGCCATAAAGCACTCCCAATAATTTATGTCATCATATATCCAGAACTGGGAATGCAAAGATAGGAGAACACAATATTCATTAAAAGGTTTGGTGACTTCTCCACCATCAAAAAAAACCTGGTCAGTCCTAGAGGAGATCAACCCTGACTGCTCTTTAGAAGGCCAGATCCTGAAGCTGAAACTCAAGTACTTTGGCCACCTAATGAGAAGGAAGGACTCACTGGAGAAGAGCCTAATTCTGGGAAAGTTTGAGGGCAAGAGAAGAAGGGGACGACAGAGAAGGAGGTGGCTGGATGGAGTCACTGAAGCAGTAGGCGTGAGCCTAAATGGACTCCAGAAGATGGTAGAGGACAGGAAGGCCTGGAGGAACATTGGCCATAGGGTTGTGATGGGTCAGACACAACTTCACAACTAACAACAACCCACCATCAAAATGCCTTAAATCTTGTGACATCTTGGTTTCTCACCCCAAAGTTTCAGGAGATTTAATGGGGGGGGGAAACACCACCCAAGATCTTGCAAGAATCTTTTGTGAAATGTTCTCCACTTTGGCAACTACGTGCCTGTGCATTTCAACTTGCCTTTAGATTAAGTGTGTGTGTGTGTGGGGGAGGTGTTACTTTCAAGTGGGTAAGAAGGAGAAACAAAATTTCTTCAATTCAGCTGAAGACCATGGGAGCCTGAAGCCTTGTCAAGGACACCAGAACAGATGTGGATTTGAAGGAGACAGTTCCCATAAGCAAGTGAACTTGTTGATATGGATTATATAAGACATTGGGGGTTTGGCTTGGAAAACTATTGTTTAAGTCTACGAATTGGTGTTGGAACCTCAGAGTTAATTTGACTTTGACATAACCATGCAGTGTATACAATAAACAGTAAACTTTTTGGAAATGAAATGAAACTGGAGTTTTATTTGGATTCTCAAGCTGGATGTTGACAATTCATTAAAAACAACATTCCATTTCAATTAACCAACATATAACCATCTGTCAACTGGAAGGAGATGATGATGATGATGACAATTATTACTACTATTATTATTATTATTATTATTATTATTATTATTATTATTATTATTATTATTATTATTATTATTATTATTATTATTATTATTATTATTATTATTATTCCAACCCCTGCTCAGGCAGGAAACTCTAAACCAGGGGTAGGCAACCTTGGCTCTTTTATGACTCCTGGACTTCAGCTCACAGTATTCCTGAGTCAGCCATGCTGGCTGAAGAATTCTGGAAGTTGAAGTCCATAAGTCATAAAAGAGTCAAGGTTGCCTACCCCTGCCCTATACCATTTCAGACAAATGGCTGTCCAATCTCTTTTTAAAAACTTCCAGTGTTGGAGAATTCAGGGCTTCTGGAGGCAGGTTGTTCCACTGGTTAATTGTTCCCACTCTTAGGAAATTTCTCCTTAGTTCTAGGTTGCTTCTCTCCATGATTATTTTCCACCGTTGCTTCTTGTCCTTCCTTCAGCGGCTTTGGAGAATAGCTTGACTCCCTCCTCTTTGTGGCAGAGTGAGCGCCTGTTACTCATCCCAGCTTCTGCCAACCTAGCAGTTCGAAAGCACGTAAAAATGCAAGTAGAAAAATAGGGACCACGACAGTGGGAAGGTAACAGCGTTCCGCGCGCCTTTGGTGTCTAGTCCTGCCGGCCACATGGCCACGGAGACGTCCTCGGACAAACGCTGGCTCTTCGGCTTTGAAACGGAGATGAGCACCGGCCCCTAGAGTTGGAAACGACTAGCACGCATGTGCAGGGGAACCTTTACCTTTACCTTTCTAGGTTGCTTCTCTCCATGATTATTTTCCACCGTTGCTTCTTGTCCTTCCTTCAGGGGCTTTGGAGAATAGCTTGACTCCCTCCTCTTTGTGGCAGCCCCTGAGATACTGGAACACTGCTATCATGTCTCCCCTAGTCCTTCTCTTCATTAAATTAGACATACCCAATTCCACCAACCATTCCCATATGTTTTAGCCTCCAGTCCCCCAATCATCTTTGTTGCTCTTCTCTGCACTCTTTCTAGAGTCTCAACATCTTTTTTTACATCGTGGTGACCAAAACTGAATGCAGCATTCCAAGTATGGCCTTACCAAGGCGTTGTAAAGTGGTATTAATACTTTTAGGGAGTCCTGAACTTGCAAGCATTCATTTAGCCATTGTTCAAAATTATAAGAGCTGTGAAAAAAGTGACTTATGTCCATTTTTCACACTTATGACTGTTGCAGTCTCCCCAAGGTCACATGATCAAAATTCAGGCATTTGGCAATGGGTTCATATTTATGACGGTTGCTGTGTCCCTGGGCGACGCAGTCCCCTTTGGGTGACCTTGAGACAAGCAAAGACAATGCGGAAGGCAGATCCACTTTACAACCGTGTTACTAACTTAATAACTGCAGCGATTCACTTAACAATGGTGGCCAGAGAGGTTGTAAAATGGGGCAAAATTCACTTAACAAAGGTTTCGCTTCACTGCAGAAATTTGGGGGTCCATTGTGATTGTACATCAAAGATTACCTATATTGCACACACAAATCTCCCATAAAGAGAAGAATGCTTAGAACCGGGAACTTTCTTTTTTTTAAATAATATTTTATTAATTTTCTAATTTTACATTTAAGTATTTAAAACGCAACGTGGTGGCTGGGTTAATCAACGGTACAATAACATACAAAATTCTTTAGTATGAATTACAAGATCAACTATTTCCTCTCTTTTTCCCTTAACATCTACTATCTTGTATTCAAGCTAATACGGTTCTTATTATATCAACTAAGTAAAAACATCATTATACATTTATCAATAAATTTTTAGCTTATACATATCTTAATTACTTTTACATGCAATCTTTATAGACAATCAATGTCCTGTTATTGGTTTCCCCCCCCAGTTTTTAGTTTCCCACCAATATTCAAATTTAACATTTGATATTTATAATTTCCAGGCTTTAGGTATCCAAAGTTTCCCTTATCTCAATTCATAACAGAATCTAATATTCAAAATACACACCTTATCTGTTTGAGTATAGTCTTGTTCTGTTTTCTAAAAGTTATCTATTTCCCACCATATTAAATCATCTAATAATATAATATCTTTAATAAATCAAAACCATTATTTAAATTGTCTGGGTTAATCAATAAGACAAATATTATTATTATTATTATTATTATTATTATTATTATTATTATTATTATTATTATTATTATTATTATTATTATTATTATTATTATTATTTATTATTATTATTATTATTATTATTATTATTATTATTATTATTATTATTTATTTTAGGTTTAATTTTTAAATATTAAACAAACAGAATCCTTATTTTCAACTAATTTCTAAACATTTTAAATTTAATGACCAAAATTCCCCTTCTCTCAACTTCTCCCTTTAACCCTCTAATTAGTAATATAAAATCACCTCTAATGAAGAGAAACTTTCAATAATAATAATAATAATAATAATAATAATAATAATAATAATAATAATAATAATAATAATAATAATAATAATAATAATAAAGTTGGAAGGGACCTTGGAGGTCATCTAGTCCAACCCCCTGCTCAGGCAGGAAACCTTATACTTTAATGAACAGCACATGAATTACAGAATGGGTTATAATGAATTAAGATTTGTAAAATTTTCCATCTCTAATATGATATTTGACCCTTTAGATTCCAACCAAAAGCAGAGTGTGATATTTGGAAAGGGATAAATGAATATTTATGTATCATGGTGATGATACCAGTAAGGGCTTTGTAATGTTAACCTGTCCAAAGGTTTTAATCATTACATTTTCATCTTGCATTTTACCTGGTAATTCAAGGGCAGTATAAATGAATTTTCCCCAAACAACATTTCATGAAGTAATAAAGGGAGAAACAACCCTAGAATTGAGGAGAAACTTCCTGACAGGACAATCAACCAGTGGAACAGATTGCCACTAGAAGTTGTGGGCGCTCAGTCACTGGAGGTTTTTAAGAAGAGACTGGAGATGTCTGAGATGGTATAGCCTGAGATGGTATAGTTCTCCTGCTTGGGCAGGGGGCTGGACTAGATGACCTCCGAGGACCCTTCCAGATTCTATTCTATTCTATTCTATTCTATTCTATTCTATTCTATTCTATTCTATTCTATTCTATTCTATTCTATTCTATTCTATTCTATTCTATTCTATTCTATTCTATTCTATTCTATTCTAGTTGAGAGAAATGTCTATGGAGATTCTCAGTCATCCAGGCCATGGTTGTCCCAAAGGTGCATTTTTAAGAGGCAACTGGACTTTTTTTTTGCTTTTCTTTGAATACATTTTGCTCCTCATCCAAGAAGCTTCTTCACTTCTACTGGATGGTGGGGGATGGAAATATTTATATTCCTTGGAGCCAGTTGGTCATTTTAGAGAGTCACTGAGGCCACTTGGAGATTTACCTGGGTCCTCAGGGTCACCTGAATGGTGCAAATGGGTGTGGAGCCTTGTTAGAACTATTTGAAAGGACTGTGTTGTAAACTGGAGATAGATGATGTTGTATTCCCTCCCCCTCTGTTGAGAGAGGGGCTGTTCAATTTTGACCTAGATGGCCTCTTTGATACTGTCTTCAAAGAAAAACAAGAAAATCCAGTTGCCTCTTGAAAAAAGCCCCTTTGGGTAGAGAGAAATGCCTGGCCCAAAGTCATGAAATGGTTGTGTGAACACAATACACTAACCCTGGTTACAGAACCAACAGATCCTTTGGCTTTTCCCAATAGTGTTCAGTCATAAACTTACCAGATGGGTCATGTTTGCCCAGCATATGCTTCACAAAACAAATAAATAATAATAATAATAATAATAATAATAATAATAATAATAATAATAATAATAATAATAATAATAATAATAATAATAATAATAATAATAATATTTTTTTAAAAAATATGTCAGCACTAATGAAACTGGGCATGATATGCAAATTACCCTGTTAGGTTTCTTCCTGATGTGGTTAAGTATGCTGTGTGAATGCCGCCATTACCCCACGTTGGATTTTAACTACCTGAGATCTAACACCAATTTTAAATTGAATGGAATCTCCAGATGCCATAGTTTATAGTTTTGTTGCTTAAGATCACCCAACTTGATCTGATGTTCTAGGTTTGTCTTGCACCTGAGAACTGGTTTCTGTCTGGAGACAATCCTATGAAATTCTGAAATATTGTTCATGTTTTCAGAGGTCCCAAGAAGTAATAAGATATGTTCCCTGTTGTATCAAAATTCTGTCATTAATCAGCATAACTAATGAAGACATGAGGCTATTTCTATTTCTCTTGCAATTGTATTATTAAACTGCAAAACACGTTCTAGGCAAAGAAAGAGGTTTTACTTCGAGAATTAATATGTCTCAAGTATATGATTTTCACCTCTAGGGAACATTCTCTTGTGCTACCAAAATTGCAGAGAATGAATATTCCAATAGAAGAGATGATGTATCACTCAGGGCTGAACTGTGGGGACTTTGGTGTGCTCTGAGCTTGGCTGTTTTCTTGCAGATGTTTCATTTCCAAACTCTAGAGACTCTAGAAAGAGTGCAGAGAAGAGCAACAAGGATGATCAGGGGACTGGAGGCTAAAATGTATAAGGAACGGTTGCTGGAATTGGTTATGTCTAGTTTAATGAAGAGAAGGATGAGGGGTGACAGGATAGTAGTGTTCCAATCTCTCAAGGGTTGCCACAAAGAAGAGGGAGTGTGTTGGAGGAGAAGGAGGAGGAGGAGAAGGAGGAGCTTGGTTGTTTTCTTGCAGCCCACATAACTCCTCAGCCCACATAACTTCTCCTCTAGGTAGTAAGCAGTGGGACAGAAACAACAACAAAAAAGTCATGCTTAAATCACTTTCTTAACTCCTGAATTTCAGAGGAGCATCACCGGGCTCTTGAATTGCGGTGTTTCTGTCACTGCACATAAAGTAAAAGTGATTATTATAATTATTATAATTCCATTTATATCCCGCCCTTCTCCGAAGACTCAGGGCGGCTTACAAGCTTAGCAGTAGCCTTCATTCTACAGTATGAATATGCCTGCTTATTAGGGCTTTCACACACACACACCCCAAGCGGCATTATTACAAAGTCAGCTTTGCTGGTCTTAGCATGCTTTTCTCGGCCAATCTCCCAACAATCAGGCTGAAAATTTGGAAGACAAGAGTCCATGAACGTCATTAAAAAAAGAGATAGAGAGAGCCAGTTTGGTGTAGTGGTTAAGAGGCTGGCCTAAAAACCAGGAGACAGTGATTTCTAGTCCTGCCTTAGACATGAAAGCCAGTTGGGTGAATCTGGGGCCAATTCCAGAAGACTGTGAATTCTAGTCCTGCCTTAGGCATGAAAGTCAGCTGGCTGATTTTGAGCCAAATACCTAGTCCCACCTTAGGCATGAAAACCAACTGAGTGAGTTTGGGTCAATCACCAGGAGACAGTGAGTTCTAGTCTGGCCTTAGGCATGAAAACCAACTGAGTGACCTTGGGCCAATCACCAGGAGATGGTGAGTTCTAGTCCTGCCTTAGGCATAAAAGCCAAATGGGTGACTTTGAGCCAATCCCCAGGAGACGGTGAGTTCTAGTCTGGCCTTAGGCATGAAAACCAGCTGTGTGGCTTTGGGCCAATCACTAGGAGACTGTGAGTTCTAGCCTGGCCTTAGGCATGAAAACCAGCTGTGTGTCTTTCGGCCAATCACTAGGAGACAGTGAGTTCTAGCCTGGCCTTAGGCATGAAAACCAGCTGTGTGACTTTGGGCCAATTACTAGGAGACAATGAGTTCTAGCCTGGCCTTAAGCATGAAAACCAGCTGTGTGACTTTGGGCCAATCACTAGGAGACAGTGAGTTCTAGTCTGGCCTTAGGCACAAAAATAAACTGAGTGACTTTGGGCCAATCACCAGGAGACAGTGATTTCTAGCCTGGCCTTAGGCATGAAAAGCAGCTGTGTGACTCTGGGCCAGTCCCTCTGTCTTAGACTAACCTACAGTAGCTCAGAGGGCTGTTGTTATGGGGAAAATAGGAGAATAAAGGAGCATTAGACATGTTCACCACTTTGAATTACTTATAAAGTAATAAAGGTGGGATACAAGTCTACTATTTTTTTTAAAAAAAGATCAAAATAAGATAAAATGTCAGCCTAAGAATTATTTCTATCTTCTTTGATAGACCTGTTGTCTACCAATGACATATTCACCCAAAGAAAAGG
>NC_138203.1:6412935-6477935 GCF_964194415.1 Vipera berus
ACAATCCTGGGTTGCATAAACAGAGGCACAGAATCAAGATCACGCAAAGTATTAATTTGTTGTTGTTGTTGTTAGTTGCGAAGTTGTGTCCGACCCATTGCGACCCTATGGACAATGTTCCTCCAGTATTAATACTGCTTTATAAAACACCTGGAATACTGCAGCCCATTTTGGTCACCACATCACAAAAAAAGATGTTGAGAGCTTGGAAAAAAATCAGAGAAGAGCAACTAAGATGATCGAAGGCCTGGAGGCTAAAACATACAAAGGACAGCTGCAGGACTTGGGTTTGGCTAGTCTAAAGAAAAGAAGAAAAAGGGGAGACATGATAGTAGAATTCCAGTATCTGAGGGGCTGCCACAAGGCAGAGGGGGTCATGTTGTTCACCAGAGCACCAGAGGGCAGGACGAGAAACAACGGTTGGAAACTGATCAAAGAGAGAAGCAACCTGGAATTAATTAACAATTAACCAGTGGAACAGAAGTTGCCTTCAGAAATTGTGGGTGCTCCATCACTGGAGATTTTTAAGAAGAGATTAGACAGTCACTTGTGTGAGATGATGTAGGTTCTCCTGCTTGAGCAAGGGGCTGAACTAGAAGACCTCCAAGGTCCCTTCCAGCTCTATTCTATTCTATTCTATTCTATTCTATTCTATTCTATTCTATTCTATTCTATTCTATTCTATTCTATTCTATTCTATTCTATTCTATTCTATTCTATTCTATTCTATTCTATTCTATTCTATTCTATTCTATTCTATTCTATTCTATTCTATTCTATTCTATTTCTTCCCATCCCATCCTATTCTGTTCCATTCCATTCCATTCCATTCCATTCCATTCCATTCTATTCTATTCTATTCATATTTGCATGCTTTGAAATGGCTGGAGGGCAGGAGCTGGAGCAAGAGACAGGAGCTCACACAATTGCACAGAGCTGATGTCTCCAACCCAGGCTTTGAGCTCTCCAGCTGATAAGCTCAGCATCTGTAATCACTGAGCCATCCTGCTTCCTTATCTGCCAGTATCCATGTAGAAATAGTTCTCTGCTCCAAAACAGTATATGAAAAGGCATTGTGGTGAATGCATTTTTTTTAAAAAAGCTGCATTAGATATACCTGAAAATTAAAATAAATTAAAAAATGGGCTATTAGACTTAACTGCAAGAAAAAGAAATTGCACACCACAGCTCATTTTAGGAAAAGAAACACGGCAGACGCATTTGCCAGCTCGACGGTTGGCAAATTTCAGGGATTGCTCTTTGCGAATAATAATAATAATAATAATAATAATAATAATAATAATAATAATAATAATAATAATAATAATAATAATAATAATAATAATAGCAGCAATAATAATAGCTGTTGTTGTTGTTATTGTTATTGTTGTTGTTGTTGTCATTATTATTATTATTATTATTATTATTATTATTATTATTATTATTATTATTATTATTTGGTGGAAAAGGTGAAAGTCTGAATGCAATTCTTTATCATCTGGACACACCTTGGAGAAAAGAGAAAAGAGAAAGGATCCGAAAGGAGGAAAAAAATCCTAACAATGAAAAGAAATCTAGCGAAACCACCTTTCCAAATCCAGTTTTAGAAGGAGCTGCAAAGAGTTAACAGCGGACGTCATTTTGCTTCAGGCACAAAAATTCTATTACCCCAGCTGTGGTGTGTAGTTGGGACTTTGACCTTTGAACTCTTTGCAAACTGCAGAGACCTGACATTCTAACACATACAAGCCAGGTGACTCTCTGGAACAAGCACTGTGACAGCTCTCTTGCCCTCATCATTTCCCAGGGTGCCTTGTGTTCACCACCTCAGCCGACATTGGTACTTAGCAAAACAAATCTTCTGCAGGGAAGAGAGTAGCCACTCGAAAAGAGGAGGAAAAGGGGAAGAGAGGGAATGGATTCATCAACAGGAAAGCTGGACAATTTGCAGACAATTCATTTAACATCCCAGAACTGTGAGGGAAAGAAAATTTTATTCTCATTTGTATTGGCTTGGGAAAAATATGAAGGCATCTTTCTCCTCCTCCTGCTCCTCCTGCTCCTCCTGCTCCTCCTCCTCCTCCCCCCTTCTGTATTACTTGTGAATCATCTGTATCGTTGTCAATAGCAAAAGAGTGCAAGCATGTCATCTTATGGCAGAAGAGAAGAGAAGAGAAGAGAAGAGAAGAGAAGAGAAGAGGAGAGGAGAGGAGAGGAGAGGAGAGGAGAGGAGAGGAGAGGAGAGGAGAGGAGAGGAGAGGAGAGGAGAGGAGAGGAGAGGAGAGAAGAGAAGAGAAGAGAAGAGAAGAGAAGAGAAGAGAAGAGAAGAGAAGAGAAGAGAAGAGAAGAGAAGAGAAGAGAAGAGAAGAGAAGAGAAGAGAAGAGAAGAGAAGAGAAGAGAAGAGATCTGGAAGGGACCTTGGAGGTCTTTTAGTCTAGCCCCCTGCTCAAGCAGGAGAACCTATAGCATTTCAGACAAGTGACTGTCTAGTCTCTTCTTAAAAATCTCCAGTGATGGAGCGCCCATTATATCTGAAGGCAAGCTGTTCCACTGGTTAATTGCAACAGTTTCTTTAGTACTTCTCTCACTAGTTTTACGTGGTCAGCCATATTAGTGCTGTATATCAGGATGTCATCAAGATACACCAAAACCCCTTTGAATAAATAGTCATGTTGTGCCTGATTGATCAACTGCATGAAGACAGCTGGAGCCCCCTGTAGTCCAAATGGCATGACTTTAAATTGGTAGCTCCCCATGGGACAGTTAAAAGCAGTCTTCCACTCATTTCCCTCCTTTATCCTCACCCGGTAATATGCCTCTCTCAAGTCCAACTTAGTGAACACAGTCCCCTTTGCTAGGTGGGTTAGTAAGTCCTTCAGGAGGGGGAGGGGTTTTTTCCCCCACGGTCACAGCATTCAGACCTTGATAATCCACGTAGAGACGAAATGACCCATCTTTCTTTTTTTTTAAATAACACCGGGGCTCCAACGGCAGTCTTGGGTCATTCGATAAATCCCCTTGCTAGGTTCTTGTCCACATACTGCTGCATCTCCTCCATTTCTAGAGGAGACATAGCATACATTCTTGGTCGTGGGAGTTTGGCTCCTGATAACAGTTTGATAGAGCCATCATTGGGTCGGTGGGGAGGCAGGGTGTCACATTCTTTCTCACTAAATGCCTCTGCTAGGTCCCGGTACTCGCTGGGGATGAGCAGCTTGGCTGGTTGAGACAAGGCAGCTATTTGCGCTAGCTCATTAGGTGGGCTAAGTTCTCCTGTAACGTCCATCGAGTTAAGGGGGTCTTGGATCCTATAGGTAACCTCACAGTCCTTGTTCCCTTCTCTCAACAGAGAAACAGCTTCCATTTGTCTAACCAGGCTAGCCCTAGGATCACGGCCTCAGTCATTTCCAGAGCTACCATGAAACAAATGAACTCCCAGTGCTCACCTATTTCTAAGCGTAGGGGTTCAGTTAATTGTGTTAAAGTGGAAAAATACTAGGGTGTCTGCGAAATGAGAAAAACAAGCTGGACACCTGAAAATGTGCTGAATGTGCATAAGATATTCCTGTCCTTCAGACAGATGCTGAGCCAGATAACCATATCTTGTATTTCCAAATGTATGTACTCCTCTGCAACCATTGTGTAATTATATCCTGTTTTTCAATTGTGGTTTGTGCACTGTATAGGATATGACCAAATAAGGAACAATGTACAGCCAGGACATGAGGGGTATAAATATGTATGATCATGAGCCCCTCGGGGTTCAGACCCTTGTACTCATTTTTACTCTCTGAACCTGCGCATTAAACTTTCCTTCTTTGAAGAGCTGGCGTGAGTCTCTCCACAACAGTGTGATTAAAGTTACTCCCATTAGGGAGCCATCGGCTTGCTCAAACCTCATGACATGCCCATTTTCATGGCATAAGCTAATAATGTACTGGGAGCATCCGGAGTTGACTAGTACTTTCAAATCTACCTGTGCTCCCGTCTTAGGGATTATGAGTTTGGCAGGTAGTGAAAAAGGTGGAATGTGTTGACTCACCATCAGGTCATTCTCTCCTTCATTGTCGCTGTTGTAGGAGGGTAGAGCGGCAGCAGGTCCAGCTTGGGTCTTGGCACTCTCCTGCATGGGGGACGTGACTTGGGCAACAGGTTCCTGCACAATCCAGTTGGATTTCTCTTTCACTGGCTGCTGGCCTGGTTTCTTTCTTGCTGGTGATCCCAGTCTATTCTGCTATTGAGGGTAAGGGACTGGACAACTCACTGCTCAATGTCCCTGTTGTCCACTTCTGAAGCACTTGATTGGTGGGCCTGCAGGTGGACTGGGATTTTCAGTTGCCACAGCGGTTGGAGACTTTTGAGGGGTTGGCTGCCATTTGAGTTGATCTGGCCTCGCCTCGGCTTCTTATTGGGGGCAAGCTGGTTGTGGCATCCCCAGTTGTTGTAAGCCCCCCTGTGGCCCAGGAGGTGGTTTGTTGCTGGATCCCCATTGGTTGTGGGGCCCTCAGTGGTTGCCGCATGTTCAGAGATGGCAGCCAGCCCCACTGCTGTTGCTGTACTCCCAGCAGTTGCTGCCACCCTGGTGGCTGCATCATCCCCAGTTGCTGCAAGGCCTTCATCTCCTGCTACACATTTGGGGGCCATGGCCACCCCCAGTTTGGTTGCTGCACCACCAGAAACTGCTGGCCTCCCATCTGTGGGGGCTGCGACATCCCCCATTGCTGTATGGTCCCTGGGCTGGGTGGCCAGTAAGCACATTGATCTGGGTTTCGGCTGTCCTGGTCATGGCTTGGGCTCTTATCTCGCTGGCGGCAATCTGGCCTTTTGGAGGGGCGACAACTGGAGCTGTTTCTCCCCACGGGGTTGGAGGCCAAGGTAGGTGGCTTCAAGGAAAGGAAAGCTGCTTGACCTGTGCAGGTGGGACTGGGGCTTCCCCTTGGCATGAGTTGGTGGCTACCTCACCGATCATCATGATAACTCATATGGAGAACAGGAGGGTTGTTCTCCACTTTTCATCTCTAGCTCCTCAAATCTTTCCACCAACTTGTTCACTGATTGACTACAGACTGCTGACAGGTACTTCCACTCACCCGAGTCCTCAGTAGTAGTCAATTTTGTGGTTCTCCACCGGTCCGGGGAATGCGACTTATGGGAAGCCCCTCTTTGCAGCTCGACCTCATTCGCCTTTGAAGCACTTGATTGGGGCAAGGCCGTCTTGAGGTGTCTAGAGTCTCCACTGGGCAAGGTCCATTCTGATGATCAGATCTGCTGTCCTTGTGGCTTGGGTCTTGCCCCCATCTGAGAGACCTGAAAGAGTTCCTTCTCCACCGGCGTGCTGGCCAGCACTCCCTCATCTGAGGTAGCAGCCACTGCCAGGGTGCTGGTTTCAGGCGCTTCTTCCTTCTCCATGTTGAGATCTTCCATGAATCTTTGTCAGTCTATCCCTCAATTCTAGGGACAGTGACTGGGGCTTTGGACTCTAGATAAAAAGGTAAAAATTGTAGTTTGGGTTTCATGTCATGGTTCCGACAAATGAAACTCTTCCAAAGAACTTTGAGGCATTGTTTACCTTAAAGAATCTTTTATTCAAGAAACAAAGTATCGGCACTACATAGTCAAAACCCAAAACTAAATTCCCCTCCCCTGGATACAAAGTAACAGAGCACAATTCCCTTCTCCAATAAATCGCATTCCCCAATTAGCTTGAAGCGTGGGCTTTCTCCCTAGCTCTCCAGCTGGCCAAAACTCTATCAACTCGGAGCCCAATGACCTTGGGTTCCCACGGCTGAGTTATTATTGTTATGACTAGCTGGACTCTCATCCACATTCCCCCTCCCAGCGTGAACTAACTCTAAAAGCAATAGTGGAAAATGGATGCATTTCCATCTGTTGTCAAAGCAAGAACATCGTATGTTAGCAGCGTTGACACAAGGACTGTATCAACTTTCTTGGCTGCTACCGTATACTGCTGGCTCATATTTAAGTGATCCTCCACTAGGACTCCAAGATCCCAACATGGCTTTTAAGCGACACAATTCTTGGTTTTGACATGTGGAATGAAAGAACATCTACAAGGATACAGATGCCATCCCAGCAAGATAACCAGAATTTTGTTTGCTAGGTTTAATCAACAATTAATGGTCCTCTTTTACAACCAAGTTATTCATTTCTTCGTTTTTGTTTTCTTTCTCCTAGAATTGCTTTCACTGCAATGAGATTCTTCCTTTGTTATCAAGCAATTATCTCAAAACGAAACCGAACAATAAAATATATGGATTATAGTGGGAAGCCTGTGGCAGTCCCAGGTCCTTTAACAAATGGTCCCTTTCTTTTCACTACTTCCTTTTATTGCAAAGAAATGCATCCTTATGAACCGAATCCATTCTCCAATTCTTGATTTCCTACAAATTCCTCCCTCCCTCCCTCCCTCCCCCTCATCCCTTTCCTCCCTCCCTCCCTCATTTCCTTCCTTCCTTCTTCCCTTTCTTCCTCCCTCCCTCCCTCCATGCCCCTCATCCCTTTCCTCCCTCCCTCCCTCATTTCCTTTCTTCCTTCTTCCCTTCCTCCCTTCCTTCCTCCCTCTCTCCCCCTCTCTCATCCCTTTCCTCCCTCCCTCATTTCCTTCCTTCCTCTCTCCCTTCCTCCCTCCCTCCCTCCCTCTTCCTCACCTCTTTACTCCCTCCCTCCCTCATTTCATTCCTTCCTCCCGGCCTCAGTAGCCCTTAAGGAAAAAAAAAATCACCTTGCATAGCAAGGGAGGGTTTTCATTACGCTTGATTGATGCCAACAGAAACCCTTTCAAAGCCTTGCTGAAGTTCACCGGATCTTTCCAAAGGGATCCTATCGTTAGGGGGAAGAAAGATCCCTCATTCTTTCTGCAGAAACATCTCAAAAGGTCCTCGCTGTGACAAGTAGGGTTCACAATGGCATCCAAAGGCAGGGGGGGAAATCACATGACCCCAGGGGACCGTCATAAATATGAACTGGTGGTCAAGTGTCCGAATTTTGATCCCGTGACCTCAGGGATGCTACAACGGCCTTACGTGTGAAAAGTGGTCCTAAGTCTCTCTTTTTTTCCCAACATCATTGGGACTTTGAGCAGTCACTAAAGGAACTGTTGTAAGTCGAGGACTACCTGTTCAAGCTATCTGAACAGGGGGTTGGACTAGAAGACCTCCAAGGTCCCTTCTAACTCTTGTTATTCTGTTATTTATTCGGCCTACTAGAGGGGGGCGAAAAACACGTTCTTAATTCTGATATCTTTTTTTTCCTCCTTCAGCCTAAGGAGAAGAAGGATGATCCGACACTGGGACTTTGCAAAAGAGGCAGAACGTAAGTGAAATCATTTTGATTCTTATTTACGTGTTTTCCTGTAGGCCAACCTGACACATCTGACCTTAAACAGTCCCCAAGACTATCAGCAAACTTCTCTGAATTTTATTTTTCATTGCTTTCAAAGCCTACCCAATATTTTAATAAGACTTTAATTTTCAGATGCAAAATGCTTCTAAATTTTAAAAAAAAATATTCCCTCTTTCCCTTAAAAAAAAACCGGACTCTTTTGAAAAGTTTAATAATCTTGGGTTCTGTGACAGAAAAGTGGCATCAATTCCCTTACTGGACATTGACTTCTTTTTTTTGCCAGACACCAAATGCTGGAAAACTTAGATGTTTTGGCTGTGATCAAGATAAACACTGAAGGCTTTATGCAAAAGTGAAGTCGCTATTCAGGGCCTTAAAATCACTTATGTGTGTAATTGCTTGCTAAGATGATGCTTTTTGCAAAAAAAAAAACAGGAAAAGAAAAAGAAAAAAAAGCAACCAACAAACCTTTAACCTAGATTGGATGCAATTATGCTTGCTATTTACAAGGTCACGTTGGCTAGTTGAATCTCCTGTGCTTGCCAAACTGTTACCCTTATGCACCAAAGATTTCCAAGTGTTAAAGCTTGAGAACGAAAATTTTAATTTGATTTAGTGCATGTGTTTGTGTGTGTGTGTCTGTGTGTGTGTGTGTGTGTGTGTATTGCATAAAGGGTCTAAATCAGGGGTGTCAAACTCAATTTCATTGAGGGCCGCATCAGCATTGCGGTTGCCCTCAGGGGGCCGGGTGGGTGTGGCCAGGGTGGGCATGGCCTACTGGGTGGGCGTGGCTAGAGTGCCTATGGCCTACTGGCTGGGCATGGCCAACTCTACATCGTTGGCATCAAGGGTGCCTATGGGGGCCTGGGCAGGAGTGGGACAGATCTGAGGGTCTCTGGCAGGAGGAGGGTCTCTGGGCCAGGGCCAAGGCAGTGGGGGCCGTTTCCTCACTGTTTCCAGGATGGCTTTGTGGGTGACATGAAACCACTTTGTGGGCCGGATCTGGCCCCCGGGCCTTGTGTTTGACATGTCTGGTCTAAATGCTAGTTCCACGCAACTTCACTTAGAGAACCCATTAAAGAAAATTAAAAAAACTGACTCATCTCTTCCGTTATGTTTTTCTTCAACTTTTTCCTCATCCAAGAGCATACTGTGGTGAGGAGAATTAAGAGTAGCATCAATTAATGCTACTTCAACACTGCTCAATGGGTTGAATGCAATGTATCCTGATCAAAGGATTATCTTGCCAAGGCCCATCCTGCAGAAAAGCACTGTCCTATAGTGAGAATCAAGGAAGTTAATATAACTGAATGACAGAACTGGAAGGGACCTTGCAGGACCTTTAGTCCAAGTCCCGGCTCAAGCAGTAGACCCTATGCCATTCCAGACAAGTGGCATCCCAATCTTTCATTAAAAGCCTCCAGTGACCCACAACTTCTGGTGGCAAGCCGTTCCACTGATCATTTGTTCTGTTAGGATATTTCTCTTTAATTCTAGTTTGCTTCTCTCCTCGATGAGTTTCCATCCATTGACCCCCCCTGTTCTTTGTGGCAGCCCCACAAATATTGGAAGACTGCTGACATATCACCCCTAGTCTTTCTTTTCATTGAACTAGATGAAATAGAATAGAATAGAATAGAATAGAATAGAATAGAATAGAATAGAATAGAATAGAATAGAATAGAATAGAATAGAATAGAATAGAATAGAATAGAATAGAATAGAATAGAATAGAATAGAATAGAATAGAATCTGGAAGGGACCTTGGAGATCTTCTAGTCCAGCCCCCTGCTCAAGCAGGAGAACCTATACCATTTCAGATATGTGACTGTCCAATCTCTTCTTCAAAATCTCCAGTGATGGAGTGCCCACAATTTCTGGAGGCAAGCTGTTCCACTGGTTGATTATCCTCACTGTTAGGAAGTTTCTCCTTAATTCCAAGTTGCTTCTCTGGTTGATTAGTTTCCACCCATTACTTCTTGGCCTGCCTTCAGATGCTTTGGCGAATAATTTGAGATGATGGTGGTGGTGGTGGTGGTGGTGGTGGTGGAAGGGACCTTGGAGGTCTTCTAGTCCAACCCCCTGCTCAGGCAGGAAACCCTATACCATTTCAGACAAATGGCTGTCCAGTCTCTTCTTAAAAACTTCCAGTGTTGGAGCACCCACAGGTTGTTCCACTGATTCATTGTTCTAACTGTCAGGAAATTTCTCCTTAGTTCCAGGTTGCTTCTCTCCTTGATTAGTTTCCATCCATTGTTTCTTGTCCTGCCTTCAGGTGCTTTGGAGAATAGCTTGACTCCCTCTTCTTTGGGGCAGCCCCTGAGATACTGGAACACTGCTATCCTGTCACCCCTTTTCTTTAGACTAGCCAAACCCAAGTCCTGCAGCTGTTCTTCATATGTTGTATTCTCCAAGCTTTCGATCATCTTATTTGCTCAATACTCAGTACCTACAAACATTCCTCATATGTTTTAGCCTCTGTTGTTGTAACTTCAAACGGTGCCAGAACGAATGGATGTAAGTCAAGGACTACATGTCCTATTTTTAAAAGTTTAGTCTTCTCGGCTCCATTTCAGGGTTTCCAAAGTAAGTAAAAAAAACCCTCGTCTCCAATCTTGCCCATTTCTGCTGACTTTTTATTTTTTAAAAAACGGGGCAGGACATTTGCTGAGTTAGAACCGTGCTCCCCAAAGCAAGCTATAAAACGGTGCAGATTTACTTGATGCCATTAACCTTTCTTCCCCATAAACTGTAATTAATAACTTTTCCCTTCTGCTGAATTTCAGCTCGACTTGCTTACCGTTCAGCAGCTCTCAGAAATTTGCATTCTTGTGCCTTTTCCGGCTCTTTGGCCAAGGTGGGACCAACAAACTCTGGTTCACTTTGCACCCAAAGGAACTTTTTTTTTCCCCTCTTTCTCTCCAGATCTCAAAAATGAACACGGTCCATTTGCAAAAGTGCAGAGAAGAGCAACTAAGATGATCCAAGGCCTGGAGACAAAAACATACGAAGAATGGTTGCAGGAATTGGGTTGTTGTTGTTAGGTGCGAAGTCGTGTCTGACCCATCGCGACCCCATGGACAACATTCCTCCAGGCCTTCCTGTCCTCTACCATCTTCTGGAGTCCATTTAAGCTCACGCCTACTGATTCAGTAACTCCATCCAGCCACCTCCTTCTCTGTCGTCCCCTTCTTCTCTTGCCCTCAATCTTTCCCAGCATTTGGCTCTTCTCCAGTGAGTCCTTCCTTCTCATTAGGTACAGCCAGTCTAAAGAAAAGAAGGACTAGGGGTGACATGATAGCAGTATTCCAGTATTTGAGGGGCTGCCATGAAGAAGAGGAGGGGGCCAACTTATTCTCCAAAGCACCAGAAGACAAGAAGCAATGGATAGAAATGAAAACCTGGAAGTGTCATGCCTCCTTCGGAGTCTGAATCTGCTGAGGAAAATGAGCTGGAAGGGGACCCTACGGAGGTCAAGGGAGAGTTGTCTGTGGCTGCAGAGGGATGTGGGGAAGAGCAGGCCGAGGCAGGCCAGGGCCCTTCAGGATTGGGACAGGATGAACAGGAGGGATAGTGTTGAGGTGATGAGCAAGGGCCACCCCCACCTGATCCTAGAGCACGGAGAGTGGACAGAAGGAGGGAACAATGCAGGCAGGCTCAACTACTCGGGAGGAGAGCATCCCGCCCCTCTCCACAAGACACACCTGGAGACTGAGACTTAAGGAGAGGCTGTGGGGAGGGGCATTTGTCAGGAACAAATGCTGATTCCTTGGAGTTTTGTGTGCTGTTGCTGATCTTGGAAGCAACTCTCTGATCTCTTATACTGTGTTGTGATTTCTACTTGGAAACCCGGAAACTCTGACCACTGGACTGACCAACAACGTTGATTGGGTGTTCAAAGACCTCGGATTGAATTTTGGCTTCTCTTCTGAAACTGCTCAGGCAAGCTTGTGTTTCCACAGACTCGTTAGATTTGGGATGTACATTTCATGCCTTGTTATCTGCGTGGACTTGAGTAAGTTCCTCTTCTAATCTGACTGTATGTGAAACTACTCGCAGCCAGAGGTGGCTGAAGGTGTGTGGGTTTGGGGGCTTGCCAGAAATGTGGGAGCATTGGGGGTGGAAATTGGAGCAATTAAAGGGCGGTTTGAATTGCCAGCTGACTGCATTGCCTCTGTGCTGCGCCCTGGGTCATCACAGGAACAACAGAGAAACTTCCTAATAGTGAGGACAATTAAGCACTGGAACAGAAGTTGCCTCCAGAAGTTGTGGGTGCTCCATCACTGTAGGTGAAGTTGTCTGAAATGGTATAGGGCAGACATGTGAAACTTAGTTTAATTTATTTTATTAGATTTATATACCACCCTTCTCCCATAGGACTCAGGGCGGTTCACAAGTTTTTTTTTTTTAAAGAAACAGTACCACAATTACAAAATTTAAAACAATTAAAATGATTATATTAAACCTTGAATATAAAAATCCTAATTAAAAACCAATTAAAACCCCAATTAATACCCTCAGTCCAGGTCAGAAAGCTCAAAGAGCCAGGTCTTCAGGTCCCGGCGGAATGAACGGAGGTCAGGGGCAGTCCTAAGCTCTACAGGCAGCTGGTTCCAAACTTGCAACATCACATGACATTGCGCAACGTATAGGGACATTTTTGCCATTGCCGGCAATGGGGTGGGTGCGGCTTCTGGATGACGCATCCGACCTGCGGGCTGGCAGTTTGACACCCCTGGTATAGGGTCTGCAGCTTGTGCAAGGAGTTGGATTAATGACCTCCAAGGTCCCTTCAAACTCTGTTCTAATTGATTGAGGGGTAGAGGAACATTTCCTTGTGGCTGAGATCAATGTTAAATCTCCCACTTTTTTCTCCCAATCCCCCAGGTGTTGCCAAACCCTTTATTTTAAAACAAGAATTTCTCCTGCCAGGAAGATATGAAATTGGGGAGAAGGTCACCTGTGAGACACAATGCGGGCAGGTAGGAAAGCCTAGGCATTCCAGCTCATAAACAGCAAGTTCAATGCATATAAATGTAGAATAATGACACTTAGAGACTAGAATAAAAGAACATAATACCTGCTTAATGGGAAGTTACCACCATATATTGACCCACACAGAGCAATGGGAATTATTTTAATAATAGAAGCTTCACCTACATTAAAGTCTTCTCTGAACTGTTAAAGCAATTGTATATATACTTTTTTATTTTCTGTTGGGGAAGACATCACCTAAAGCAACATGTACTGAATTATTTGAGTGTTGACAAGGCCACTTAATACAATAGCTGGAGGAAGAGGTATTTCTGCAAAGCTTTATTAGAGGTGGTTGATTTACATGGGGATCAGGGAAATATTGAAAGAACAGCAATAATTAAAGCTGCATGGGTTAATTAACAAATGAAACATCTTGTATAAACAATCAAGTTTTGCTTCCCTTCCCACCAAACTAGGGGCATCCAGAAGTACTAAAAAAATAATCAAGATAGTGACTGTAACAGTACAATCATGTGATCAAAGCCCTGCCTTTTTAATAAGTGCCAACAATGCCCATTGAAAGGAGTAGAGCCTCTGATGATACACTGATGGTGTTACCTAGTTGGGTAATGAAACATCTGCAAGAAAACAATCAAATTCAGAGAGCACTAAGAAAACCCCAGTCGTCGTCGTCGTCCTCCTCCTCCTCCTCCTCCTCCTCCTCCTCCTCCTCCCCCTCCTCCTCTTCCTCCTGCTCGCACTGATGATGTTTCCTAGCTGGGTAATGAGATGTTCAAGCAAACAACCAAGTTCAGAAAACACTAAGAAATCCCAAGTCGTCGTCGTCGTCCTCCTCCTCCTCCTCCTCCTCCTCCTCCTCCTCCTCCTCCTCCTCCTCCTCCTCCACATACTCTATCTCGCATTACTGATGGATAGATGGATGTACCCTTTTCCAAGTCCTCAACGTATGAGCACAATTGAGCCCAAAATTGCCACTGCTGACCCAGACAGGTGTTGAGTGAGTTTGGCCGCACTTTATGACCTTTCTTGCAACAGCTGTTAAGTGAACCATGTGGTTGCTAAGCGAACCTGGCTCCCCTCATTGACTTAGCTTGTGAGAAGCTGGGTGGGAAGGTTACCAATAGGTGAACACATGACCCTGGGAAAGAACTCCTGTCATCAATATACGCCACTTGCCCAGAAGGGTGATGGGGGACATGATAGACGTCTTCTAGTATCTCAGGGGTTGCCCAAAGAAGAGGGAGTCAAGCTTTTCTCCAAAGCACCAGAAGACAGGCCAGGAAACAAATTGATGGAAAATAATCAAGGAGAGAAGTAACCTACAACTAAAGAGAAACTTCCTGACAGTGAGAACAATGAACCAGTGGAACAATCTGCCTTCAGAAGCTGTGAATGCTCCAACACTGGAAGTTTTTAAGAAGAGACTGGACAACCATTTGTCCGGAATGGTATAGGGTGTCCTTCCTGAGCAGGGGGTTGGACTAGATGGCCTCCAAGGTCCCTTCCAACATTATTATTATTGTTGTTTGTTGTTTGTTTGTTGTTGTTGTTATTATTATTATTATTATTATTATTATTATTATTATTATTATTATTATTATTATTATTATTATTATTATTATTATTATTATTATTATTATTATTATTATTATTATTATTATTATTATTATTACATGAACCTCAGTCAACTGAACATTCAGATTGACTGGTGCTGATGGTTGACATGCGTTGTTACCAGCATCCTAGATATCAACTAGGTACCTCCTTAAAATGTAAGATGTTCCGAGTAGTGCAGTTTTTTTGCAGCATTGATGGAGTTATTGCAGGAAGCTGCAATTTCTTGATGTGTTTTGCAAACTTTTTGGACATAGTTCCCAGTGCCCCGATGACAATGGGTATCACTGTTGCACGTTTCATCCATAATTGAGCAGTTTCAATGGCCAGGTCGCGGTATTTCGTAATTTTTCCCAGTTCTTTTTCTTCGACTCTGGCATCTCCTGGTACAGCGATATCAATCAGCTGTATGCTTCGGTTCTCTATGACTGCGATATCTGGCATGTTGTGTTCCGAATGGCGATCTGTCTGTATTTGGAAGTCCCACAAGATCTTCACCCTCTCATTCTCAACAACTTTTTCCACCCTATGTTCCCACGACTTTTTGGACTTCATCATCATCATCATAAGAGCCTTGGTGGAGCAGTGGGCTAATGCCTCCTTAAGTAACACCAGCTGCCTGCAATTAGTGCAGGTTCGAGTCCCACCAGGCTCAAGGTTGACTCAGCCTTCCATCCTTCCGAGGTAGGTAAAATGAGGACCCAGATTGTCGGGGGCAATAAGCTGACTTTGTAATAATGCCGCTTGGGGGGGGGAAAGCCCTAATAAGCAGGCATATACATAGAATGAAGGCTATTGCTAAGCACACTGGTTTGTGCTTTAAATTGTAAGCCACCCTGAGTCTTCGGAGAAGGGCGGGATATAAATGGGATTAAAATAAAATAAAAAATCATCATCATCATCACCATCATCATCATCATTGAAAAATGGTCATCAGTCATTGTTTTCAGTACGTTGCAACTTTGAACGGTCACTAAACAGATAGTTGTAACTTGAGGATGACCTGTACCCTAAAGAAGAGGGGGTCAACCTATTCTCCAAAGCACCAGAGGGCAGGACAAGAAACGATGGATGGAAACTAATCAAGGAGAGAAGCAACCGGGAATTAAGGAGAAACCTCCTGACAGTGAGAACAATTAACCCGCTTGCCTACAGAAATCGTGGATGCTTCCATCCCTGGAGGTTTTTGAGAAGAGACCGGACAGCCACCTGTCTGAAATGGTATAGAGTTTCCTGCTTGAGCAGGGGGTTGGACTAGAAGACCTCCAAGGTCCCTTCCGACTCTTGTTATTCTCTTATTCAAAGGAGAAGAATGCCACCGTTGCATGTTGCTGGTCCTCCCTGAACTTTCCTTTGTCTGCAGAGGACACTGACGCAAATGGCAGTGGAAACTAGTGAACAGGTAGCTCCTTGATCCATCTGTGACTACCCTAACGAAGAGTTGCTAATTGGAGAGATGTGGAATGGGAGACTTATTAAAACGTTGAACCAGTTCCAGTAGAGATGGTTGCTGACACATTTTTCCCCTCAGTCTTTGAGAACTGTAGATGCTCCAAGGGAGGACATGTCCAATGAATTCCAATCCTGATCCGTTCTTTTGGGGATGACTGCTAAACTGGTAAGAACTGAGGCATGCAATGAAATTGGGTTCAGCCTCTCTCTCTCTCTCTCTCTCTCTCTCTCTCTCTCTCTCTCTCTCTCTCTCTCTCTCTCTCTCTCTCTCTCTCTCTCTCTCTCTCTCTCTCTCTCTCTCTCTCTCTCGTCTCTCTCTGTCTCTCTCTCTCTCTCTGTGTGTGTGTGTGTGTGTATTTCTCTCTCTCTCTCTCTCTTTCTCTTTCTTTCTCCTTCTCTCTCTCTCTTTCTTTCTCTCTCTTTCTCTTTCTCCTTCTCTCTCTCCTTCTCTCTCTCTCTGTCTCTCTCTCTCTCTTTCTCTCTTTCTCTTTTTCTCTCTCTCTCTTTCTCTCTCTCTTTCTCTGTCTGTGTGTGTGTGTGTGTGTGTTTCTCTCTCTCTCTTTCTCTTTCTTTCTCCTTCTCTCTCTCCTTCTCTCTCTCTCTCTCTCTCTCTCTCTCTCTCTCTCTCTCTTTCTTTCTCTCTCTCTCTCTTTCTCTGTCTCTGTCTGTCTCTCTCTCTCTGTCTGTCTCTTTGTCTCTCTGTCTCTTTTCTTTGTCTTTCTCTCTCTCTCTCTCTCTCTCTCTCTCTGTCTCTCTCTCTCTGTTTTTCCTACTTCTCGCTCTCTCATTTCCCCTGTTTTTCTCTTTCTCTCTGTTGCTTTCACTGCTTCTCTCTCTTTCACTCTCTTTCCCTACTTCTCTCTCTCTGTGTGTGTGTTCTTCCTACTCTCTCTCTCTCTGCCATTTTCCCTACTTCTCTCTCTCTTTTTCCCTGCTTTTCTCTCTCTGTGTGTTTTTCCCTACTTTTTTTCTCTCTGTGTGTGTCATTTCCCCTGTTTCTCTCTCTCTCTCTCTCTTTCTTTTTCCCTGCTTCTCTCTCTGAGTGTTTTTCCTACTTTCCCTCTCATTTTTTCCTGTTTTTCTCTTCCTCTTTTGCTTTCCCTACTTCTCTCTCTCTCTTTTCCCTGCTTCTCTCTCTGTGTGTTTCCTACTTCTCTCTCTCTCTCTCTCTCTTTCCATTTTTCGCTTTCTCTCTGTTACTTTCCCTGCTTCTCTCTCTCTGCCATCTTCCCTGATTCTCTCTCTCTTTCTCTCTTTCCCTGCTTCTCTCTTCGTGTGTGTTTTTCCTACCTTCTCTCTCTCTCTCTCCGCCATTTCCCCTACTTCTCTTTTCCCTGCTTCTCTCACTCTCTCTTTTCTCTGCTTCTCTCTGTGTGTTTTTTTCCTACTTTCTCTCTCATTTTTCCTGTTTTTCTCCTTCTCTCTTTTGCTTTCCCTGCTTCTCTCTCTCACACACACACACTTTCTCTCTTTCCCCTGCTTTTATCTCTTTCTCTCTCTTTCTCTCTCATGTGGGAAGACTGAGGGAAAAACCGCCGCTTCTATTAAGAAAGATCAGACTCCTTTTTTCTTCTTTCAAATGCCAGCCCTACTGACATTTCTGTGACCTTAGACGCAGCATAGTTGGGCAGTCATCCATCTGTTTTAGTGCGGTGGGAAAGCCATTGCCAAGATGTGGTAACAATGCCATAAAGCTCTCTGAAGTGTGGTGTTGATAAGTTCTCAAATAAAATCAGAAGAAGCCCAATAAACATTGGCTTTGGAGCAAATGAATCTTCCATGGAGGTAAATGTTCTTCCTGGTATACTCATCCTTCTAACGTAACTATGGAAGATTTACGGATAAGACCACCAAGGTGGAATCCATTCCCATTGTTGGGTGAAAGGGATAATGAGACTTATTATTATTATTATTACAGTACAGAATGCGACCGCGAGAGTTGTCTTGGGAGTTTCCCGGTACTCCCATGTTACACCTTTGCTCCGTGAGCTGCATGGTTACCAGTTGTCTTCCGGGTAAGGTTCAAGGTTTTGGTTATGATCTTTAAGTCCCTACATGTCATGGGTCCGCGATACCTCGAGGACCACCTGCTGCCGGCGTCGACTCCCCTCCGCCCTGTGCGCGCCCACAGAGAGGGCCTCCTCAGGGTGCCTCCTGTCAGGGAATGTCGACTGGTGGCCCCCAGGGGGAGGGCCTTCTCTGTGGGTGCTCCGGCGTTATGGAACCAACTGCCGGTTGAGCTCCGGATGGCATCAGACCTCCGATCCTTCCGTCGCGGGTTGAAGACCCATTTATTTGAACTAGCGGGTCTGGCCTGATGGGGGTACTTGGGTTTTTTATAGGTTTGTTTTATTATTCTGGTTTTAACTTGGGCATTAATTTAATTATCTTTTAATGTTTGTACTGTTGTTTATATTTATGCCCTGTGAACCGCCCTGAGTCCCTTTGGGAGAAGGGCGGTATAAAAATCTCAATAAATCTTAAATCTTAAAATCTTAAATAATAATAATAATAATAATAATAATAATAATAAAAAGGGACCTTAGAGGTCATCTATTTTAAAGAGGTACCTGGTTGATACCTAGGATGCTGAAAGCAACCAATGTCAACCATCAGCACCAGTCAATATGAATGTTCAGTTGACAGAGGTTCATGTTTAATGAATAAAAGATAATAACAATAACAATAATAAAGTTGGAAGGGCCCTTGGAGGTCATCTAGTCCAACCCTCTGCTCAGGCGGGAAACCCTATACCATTTTGGACAAATGGCTGTCCAGTCTCTTGTTAAAAACTTCCAGTGTTGGAGCATTCACAGCTTCTGGAGGCAGGTTGTTCCACTGATTAATTGTTCTCACTATCAGGAAATTGTACAGCTAGTTCTTGACTTCTGACTTGGTCACTTAGCCACCATTCAAAATTACGATGGACCCTGGAAAAAAAAACAACCTACCTACAACCTGGACTCAATGTTACCACGTCCATATACACACCCTGTGGTCATGTGACCTCATTTGAGCGCATGGCAACTGCCCCAAATTTAGCAAAAACTGGGGTTAACGTCTACTTTCCAGGGGGGGGAAAATGTCCCTAGCAAACAATGATTTTTTGCTCAACAATTGCCAGCTTCCCTTTAGCCATTGCAAAGCAAGATCATAAAATTGGGCAAGGTCAGGTGATTACCTGCTCAATGACCATCGAGACTTGCAACTCTATTGTTGGGCTCAACGAAGGCTGTAAGTTAAAGACTCTCTGTCATTAGAAATCAAGGGTTAGCTAAAACAACATCTGGACTAAGGTAAAGATCAAGGTTTTCCCTATGCAATCATGTCCATCTCTAAGGGCTGGGATTCATCTCTGTTTCCTATCTAAGGAAGCCAGCATTGTCCAAAGATGCTTCCATGGTCATGTGGCTGGCATGCCTCTACTCAAAGGCATAAAGAATGTTGTTATCTTCCCACCAATCTCTTTGCACTGGTGTATTCTTTCCAACTGCTAGATTGGCAGGAGCTGGGCCGAGAACAGAGCTCGCCCTTCAGAGTAACAGAACAGAATAACAGAGTCGGAAGGCACCTTGGAGGTCTTCTAGTCCAACCCCCTGCTTGGGCAGGAAACCCTATACCATTTCAGACAAACGGTTGATCTATCTCTTCTTAAAAATTTCCAGGGTTGGAGCATTCACAACTTCCAGAGGCAGGTTGTTCCACTGATTAATTGTTCCAACAGTCAGGATTTTTTTCCCTTAGTTCTAGGTTGCTCCTGGTTAGTTTCCATCCATTGCTTCTTCTTCTGCTTTCAGGTGCTTTGGAGAATAGGTTGAACCCCTATTCTTTGGGGCAGCCCCTGAGATATTGGAAGACGGCTATCATGTCCCCCCTCGTCCTTCTCTTCATTAAACTAGGCATACCCAATTCCACCAGCCGTTCCTTATCTGTTTTAGCCTCCAGTCACCTAATCATCTTTGTTGCTCTTCTCTGTACTCTTTCCAGAGTCTCAACATCTTTTTTTTTTACATCCTGGTGACCAAAACTGAATGCAGTATTGCAAGAGTGGCCTTACCAAGATGTTATACTAACACTTCATGTGATCTGGATTGTATCCCTCTGTTGATGCAGCCTAGAACTGCATTGGCTTTTTTGCTAGCTGCATCCTAGTGTCTGGAATCTGGGCTGTCAGTTTTCCAGCTGACATGATCAGTGTCTTTAATTGCTAACCACTGCACCTCCTAGCATCTGGATTAGTGCTTGCCAAATGAACTGTATTATGGAAAAAAGGAAAAGAATGAATTTTCTGAGCTTTCTTCTCAGCAACGTAGCAAAGGAGATCAGGGCTGACAAAGAATAGAATAGAATAGAATAGAATAGAATAGAATAGAATAGAATAGAATAGAATAGAATAGAATAGAATAGAATAGAATAGAATAGAATAGAATAGAATAGAATAGAATAGAATAGAATAGAATAGAATAGAATAGAATAGAATAGAAAATATGGAATGGAATAGAATGAAATGGAATAGAATAGAATGGAAAATATGGAATAGAATAGAATAGAATAGAATAGAATAGAATAGAATAGAATAGAATAGAATAGAATAGAATAGAATAGAATAGAATAGAATAGAATAGAATAGAATAGAATAGAATAGAATAGAATAGAATAGAAAATGTGGAATGGAATGGAATGGAATAGAATAGAATTGAAATGAAATGAAAAGGAATGGAACAGAACAGAACTGAATAGAACAGGATAGATCATTGGAGGTCATCTAGTCCACTTCAATGCTCAAGCAGCAGAACCTATGCCATCTCAGACAAGTGACTGTCCAGTCTCTTCTTAATGGCAGCAAGATATTCCATAGAGATCATGCCATAGAAATAATTTAGGAACCTATGAAAGATACTTGGCAGGGAAACTTCAGAGATTATACATCACCCTTTCCTTATTTCCTTAACTCCCCAGTTCAGCAAAATTGGGATCCTTCCATATAATTGATAAATGTTTGAGTAGGTTTCACTACAGATCATAAAGTGCAATTAATGGTGTGGTCTCAATCCACTTTTTTTATCTTCACTGCTCTTAACATTGATGAAGGGATATTATATGGAAATTAATAGTACTAGAAGTTGCTTCTGATTGGAAACCACTTCTGGACTTTGTGTTTGAGGTGGGGGGGGGGAACCTCCGAAACTTTGACTTTGGGTTTTGCTGATTAGATAGATTTACAGTTATAGAAATGGGAGCATATATCATTAAGTAAAAAAATTGAGGTTGAATGTTATTATCTTATTCCAGTGTTTACCAACTCTGGCAGCTGGATGTTGGGTGGATGTCAGCTCCCAGAATTCCCAGGGAGGGGGATTCTGGGAGCTGGAGTCCACCCATCTTCCAGCTATCAAGGTTGAGAATCTCTGCCTTATTCCACTGAGCCAAAAGGAGTCTGAAGTCAGTGCTTCTCTCTCTCTCTCTCTCTCTTCTTTCTTTCTTTCTTTCTTTCTTTCTTTCTTTCTTTCTTTCTTTCTTTCTTTCTTTCTTTCTTTCTTTCTTTCTTTCTTTCTTTCTTTCTCTCTTCCTTCCTTTTTTCTCTTCCTTCCTTTTTTCTCTTTCTTCTTTCTTTCTTTCTTTCTTTCTTTCTTTCTTTCTTTCTTTCTTTCTTTCTTTCTTTCTTTCTTTCTTTCTTGTTGGACAAACATCTTGCAAAAATTTACACAATAAATGGCTGTTTGCATCACAACTTTCCTACTAGTAAGTTAATATCCTCTTTACATCTTTGGGCAGAAAACAGACCTGGAAGTATTATAAGGTAAAGACCTGAAGCTCAGTTTGATGCCTGGTGTCTATATGAACATTAAGGTAAAGGTAAAGGTTCCCCCGCACATGCGTGCTAGTCGTTTCCGACTCTAGGGGCCGGTGCTCATCTCCGTTTCAAAGCCGAAGAGCCAGCGCTTGTCCGAGGACATCTCCGTGGTCATGTGGCCGGCATGACTAGATGCCAAAGGCGCACGGAACGCTGTTACCTTCCCACCATAGTGGTCCTTATTTTTCTACTTGCATTTTTATGTGCCTTCGAACTGCTAGGTTGGCAGAAGCTGGGACGAGTAACAGGCGCTCACTCTGCTATGCGGCACTCGGGATTCGACCCGCCAAACTGCCGACCTTCTGATCAACAAGCTCAGCGTCCTAACCCACTGAGCCACACCGCGTCCCTTTTATATGAACATTACAACAGGGCAGATCAAGTGGACAAATTTTGACTTTTGTCATTTATTTATTTTTTCAAATAGGCCTTTTATATATATTTTTAATTCTCACATTTTGCTGAATAAGTCAAATCATTAAAGTTTTAAATAACTTCAAAATTATTTTTGGTAGATGTTTCAAAAGAAAGATGAGATGAATAAATACAACTTGTATATATGCTTGTTAGGTCTCTCTTTGCGTAGATGGCTGCTTTGATAGTTGTTTTTCCCCCCTTTCCTAAGAGAGAGAAAGAACAATGTAAACTCTGCCCTTTTTAAGTTTCTAAGCCATTGTTATTTACCCAAGCATGAACTCATTTGTGCTTCCTTCTTTGAAACCATGCATAATAACGTTTTGGCTTTACAGACTCCCATTCGGTATACTGTTGCTCCTGTCTACTCTCCAATGGAGTTTGCCTTCAAGGGAATAAACTTTGTTATTGCTTTCTGTTTTAACTCCCCTTAGAAATATATGCAGTATATGTGTAAATGTTAAAATTAGATTTCTAAGAGAAGTCCCTGAATTTTATACAGCTAGAGGAAGGAAAAGGAAAAGAAAATGGAAAGAAAGAAAGAAAGAAAGAAAGAAAGAAAGAAAGAAAGAAAGAAAGAAAGAAAGAAAGAAAGAAAGAAAGAAAGAAAGAAGAAGAAGAAAGAAAGAGAAAAAAGGAAGGAAGGAAGAGAGAAAGAAAGAAAGAAAGAAAGAAAGAAAGAAAGAAAGAAAGAAAGAAAGAAAGAAAGAAAGAAAGAAAGAAAGAGAGAGAGAGGGGGGGGAAAGAAAAGATTTCTAAGAGAAATCCATATGGGTGAAGAAGGAAAAAGGAAAAGAAAAAGAAAGGGGAAAGAGAGGAAAAGAGAAAGAAAGAAAGAAAGAAAGAAAGAAAGAAAGAAAGAAAGAAAGAAAGAAAGAAAGAAAGAAAGAAAGAAAGAAAAAGAGAGAGAGAGAGAGAGAGAGAGAGAGAGAAAGGGGAGAGAAAAGATATCTAAGAGAAATCCATATGGGTGAAGAAGGAAAAAGGAAAAGAAAAAGACAGGGGAAAGAGAGGAAAAGAGAAAGAAAGAAAGAAAGAAAGAAAGAAAGAAAGAAAGAAAGAAAGAAAGAAAGAAAGAAAGAAAGAAAGAAAGAAAGAAAGAAAGAAAGAAATTTCTGAGAGAAGTCACTGAATTTTATTCAGCTACATAGATTAACTCCACATGGGAGAGGAATGAAAATAAAAAATAGAGACTGAAATGAAAGAACGGGAGAAAGAGAAAGAAAGAGAGGAATGACCGGAAGGAGGGGGGAGGGAGACGCAGAGGAATTCACATCTGTACTTTCCACATTCTAAGAATTCCCATAAATGAACCTGCAGTGTAGGACTCAATATTTCCATCTGCTGCATGGTAAATCAGAACTCAGTGCATGCAATGCTTCAAATTCAATTTCCGAGAGAGAGAGAGAGAGAGAGAGAGAGAGAGAGAGAGAGAGAGAGAGAGAGAGAGAGAGAGAGAGAGAGAGAGAGAGAGAGAGAGAGAGAGAGAGAGAGAGAGAGGGACAGAAAAGAGAGGAGAGAGGAGAGAGAGAGAGGAGAGAGAGGAGAGGGACAGAAAAGAGAGAAGAGAGAGATAGAGAGAAGTGCTTCGGTGCTCACAGGAGCAAGAACACAGCATCCGTCAGCCACACCTTCCAGGTAGCCACACACCTTTCCCCCAGATCACAACAGCTGCTTCCTGCAGCTGCCGCACAATCCAGGGGAAGAGATGTAGCTACTGTGTGGTGTTGCTAACAGGTGCTCACTTTGCACTCAGGGATTATCAACCTCCCTTTTAGAGTTCGGATCCAAAGCATGGAGAGATTTTTCCTTGTCCTTCCTTTGCGGCTTTACCTGAGTCACTTAATCCGTAGTTGAGCAAATGCAGCCCCCTAATTTAAGCACGTAGATTATTCCCAGGATTTCCTATAAGCCACACATTGAGCTCTAAGTAGCAAAATGAAATTCAATGTAGATAAAAGTAAGGTTTTATACATTTAGGCAAGAAAAGGGGGAAAATGTCAAGGTAATGATTTAAAAGCTAACCAGCTGATGTAACATAAGATGTAATGATGGGAATGACTCAGCAGGGTCTGCGTCTCTTTAAGAGCAAGCAGGGTCTGTGTCTCTTTAAGAGCCTTGTATAAAAGGGAAGGCTCCGCAGATGTTTCTCTCTCTTCCGTTTCCTGCTGAAACTGCTGTGTGTTGGATCCTGCTGCATTAACACATGTATGTATATTGTTCCTGGTGAATGATATTGTAGATAGATAAACCACCATTTAATATAGACCACTGTTTACTGTGTTTGCTCCTGGGTTATCTCGCACAATAAGACTGTATGCTCTGAGAAAAAATCCAAATGTACAGGTACAGATTGGGTGAAACCTTGTTCAGTAGTAGTAACTGTGAGAAGGGATCTTAGAGTCCTAGTGGACAATCCCTTAAATATGAGCCAGCAAAGTGCTGGAGCTGCCAGAAAAGCCAATGCAATCCTAGGCTACATTGATAGAGGGGCAGAATCAAGATCACATGAAGTATTAGTACCACTTTACAAAGCCTTAGCAAGACCTCACCTGGAATACTGTATACACTAATGTTCTGGTCACCACAATATAAAAAAGTTGTTGAGACTCTGCAAAAAGTGCAGAGAATATGCACTTTTGTGCAACAAAAATGATTAGGGGGCTGGAAGCTGAAACATCTGATGAACGGTGGCAGGAATTGGGTAAGTCTTGTCTAATGAAAAGAAGGACTAGGGGTGACATGATAGCAGTTTTCCAATATTTGAGGGGCTCTCACAAAGACAAGGAGGTCAAACTATTTTCCAAAGCATCAAAAGGGAAGAATAAAATAGAATAGAATAGAATCTGGAAAGGACCTTGGAGGTCTTCTAGTCCAGCCCCCTGCTCAAGCAGGAGAATCTATACCATCTCAGACAAGTGACTGTCTAGTCTCTTCTTTAAAATCTCCAGTGATGGAGCGCCCACAATTTCTGGAGACAAGTTGTTCCACTGGTGAATTATCCTCACTGTCAGAAAGTTTCTCCTTAATTCTAGGTTGTTTCTCTCTTTCTTTCTTTCTTTCTTTCTTTCTTTCTTTCTTTCTTTCTTTCTTTCTTTCTTTCTTTCTTTCTTTCTTTCTTTCTTTCTTTCTTAGATTTTTTACCGCCCTATTCCCGAAGGACTCAGGGTGGTTTACAGGGCAGCATAAAATACAATATAAAAATAATATAGAGTTAAAATACATTAAATTAATTAAGCCCAATTAAAACAACATTTAAAAAGCTAAAACCCCTTCAGTCCAGGCCTGATAGATCGAAAAGCCAGGTTTTCAGGTCCCGGCGAAATGAACGCAGATCGGGGGCAGTCCGGAGTTCCACGGGTAAGTCATTCCAGAGGGCAGCCGCACCCACAGAGAACGCTCTTCCCCTAGGAATAACCCGCCGGCATTCCCTAACCGGCGATATCCTGAGAAGGCCCTCCCTGTGAGAGCGCACTGGACAAAGGGAGCTTGATGCCGGCAGCAGGTGTTCCTTCAGATAACCCGGACCCAAGCCATTCAGGGCTTTATAGGTCATCACCAGCACCTTGAATCTCACTCGAAGATCTATATGATCTTCTAAACTGAGCCGTGAATCCAGGAGGACGCCCAAGTTGCGGGCCCTATCAACGGGGGGTAACACCTCACCCCCTGTTTCTCCCAATCCAGACCTGAACTCTTTGATCAGTTTCCAACCATTGTTTCTCATTCTTCCCTCTGCTGCTCTGGTGAACAACCTGACCCCTTCTGCCTTGTGGCAGCCCTCGGATACTGGAATTCTACTATCATGTCTCCCCTATTTCTTCTTCTCTTTAGACTAGCCAAACCCAAGTCCTGCAGTCATTCTTCGTATGTTTTAGTCTCCAGGTCTTTGATTATCTTAGTTGTTCTTCTCTGAATTTTTTCCAAACTCTAAACATCTTTTTTGTGATATGGTGACTAAAATTGGCTGCAGTATTCCAGGTGTGGTCTCACTAGGGTTTTATAAAGCGGTACTAATACTTCGTGTAATCTTGATTCTGTGCCTCTGTTTATGCAAGCCAGGATTGTATTATCTTTTTTGGCTGCTGCTGCACACTGCTGGCTCATGGTGAGCCTTGGTGGAGCAGTGGGCTAATGCCTCCTTAAGTAACACCAGCTGCCTGCAATTAGTGCAGGTTCGCATCCCACCAGGCTCAAGGTTGACTCAGCCTTCCATCCTTCTGAGGTAGGTAAAATGAGGACCCAGATTGTTGAGGGCAATAAGCTGACTTTGTAATAATGCCACTTGGGGGGGGGGCTGAAAGCCATAATAAGCCGGCATATACATAGAATGAAGGCTACTGCTAAAGCTTGTAAGTCGCCCTGAGTCTTCGGAGAAGGGCGGGATATAAATGGAATTAAAATAAAATAAAAAATGGTCAAGGGATCGTACACTAGGACTCCAAGGTCCCTCTCACAGTTACTGTTTTTGAGCCAGATCATGCCCAATCTGAATGACATAGCAAGCCACTTGTATCTAGTTAGAGAGGAAACCCCATGCTCTTCTAGCACTGATGATGTTACCTAGTTGGGTAATGAAATGTCTGCAAGAAAACAACCAATGTCAGAGAGCACCAAGGACCACACAGCTCAACCCTGAGCTGCAAATATTCTCTTTTGTTAGTAACGGTGAAACTAAACAAGATTGAAGACGATCTTTTGATCTACCACAGTCTCCAGAGAGCAGCTACATTAATGAAACCAGTTAATGGAATAATACAGCTGTTCTAGGAAAAGAGAGGGATAATCAGATTCCATTTTCATTGCAGTTTATGTCAGCATAAAAATCATGGCGATTGCCCGAAACAAAAAGAATGTGATATATAATCAGAGGAATAAGTGGAAAGAATAAATACTTACAGGGTTTTAACCACCCTTCTCTAAGCCATAGTCGACCCGAGTTTATGGCTTTATAACTCAGTCTGAGATGCTCTAAAGCTCTTCCTTTGCCAGAGAAGCTGCTGGGGGAAAAAGAAGAAGAAAAAAAGACATTCAAGGAGCTGTGTGCAGTTAGCTTGGTGCGAGGACCTCGTCGTAGTAGTAGAAGAAAAACAATGGAGTTCTGATTCAGGGATGGAAATTGTCCTCTTGAGAAGAAGTGTAAGTTAGACAAGGAAGGAAAGAAAGAAGGAAGGAAGATTGTGGTGCAAAAAATCAGAGAGAGAGAGAGAAGAAGAGGTCTCAGTGGGGATCAAAAGAGGAGAAATAAAACTAACAGATGTGGAAGGAGGTCCTTGGTGCTCTCTGAGCTGGGCTATTTTTTTGCAGATCTTTCGTTACCCAACCTAGGTAACATCATGAGTGCTACTCTGACGAACACTGATAATGATACCTCATTGGGTAATGAAATGTCTACAAGAAAACCACCAAGCTCAGAGAGCACCAAGGACCCCACAGTCCTCCTCCTCCTCCTCTTCCTCCTCCTCCTCCTCCTCCTCCTCCTCCTCCTCCTCCTCCTCCTCCTCCTCCTCCTCCTCGCCACAAACCCCACTCTCTTCTAGCACTGAAGGTGTTACCTTGTTGGGTCATAAAACATCTGAAAGAAAACAGCCAAACTCAGGAGCACCAAAGACACCACAGTCATCTTCCTCCTCCTCCTCCTCCTCCTCCTCCTCCTCCTCCTCCTCCTCCTCCTCCTCCTCCTCTCCACAAACCCCAATCTCTTTTAGCACTGATGATGTTACCTAGTTGGGTCATGAAACCTCTGCAAGAAAACAGCCAAGCTCAGAGAGCACCAAGGAACCCACAATCCCTTCCTCCTCCTCCTCCTCCTCCTCCTCCTCCTCCTCCTCCTCCTCCTCCTCCTCCTCCTCCTCCTCCTCCTCCTCCTCCTCCTCCTCCTCCCTGCAAACTGCGCTCCTTACTAGCCCTGATGATGTTACCTAGTTTGGGTCATGAAACATCTGCAAGAAAACCACCAAACTCAGAGAGCACCAAGGACCCCACATTTCAATCCTGAGCTGTAAATATTCTCCTTTATTGGTGATAGATGTTGATCAGGAAGTCCATCTGAAAAAGGGCTGGGAAAACAACAACAACAACAACAACAATATGCTGGTGAAAGCTAGAAAAAGATGGAAATATGTGAAAGAAGGCTACCTAGGAAAGATCAGCTTTTCAAAGTTGCTCAGACTATGACCCATGGAGGATGTAGTCTTCAACATACAACAACAGAATTTCGGTCATAAGTTGTTGTCGTCATCATAAGTTGAATTCACACTCCATTTTATTATTACAAGGGCCTTATAGTGGTGGGAAAAAAAACCCATTGCAAATTGTCTTCAGAAGTTGAGGGACTGGAACAATATATAGAGGTCCTTTCCAACCGTGTTTTTCTATGTTCTATTTAGAATTGGGGGAAAAAGAGCCTTGGTGGAGCAGTGGGCTAATGCCTCCCTAAGTAACACCAGCTGCCTGCAATTAGTGCAGGTTCGAGTCCCACCAGGCTCAAGGTTGACTCAGCCTTCCATCCTTCCGAGGTAGGTAAAATGAGGACCCAGATGGTTGGGGGCAATTAAGCTGACTTTGTAATAATGCCGCTTGGGGTGTGTGTGAAAGCCCTAACAAGCAGGCATATACATAGAATGAAGGCTACTGCTAAGCTTGTAAGCCGCCCTGAGTCTTCGGAGAAGGGCGGGATATAAATGGGATTAAAATAAATAAATAAAATAAATAAAATAAATCTGAATAAGAATTTTGGAGCTATAAAAGCAGAATGAGACTTCATTTTGGGGAGGCTTATTCTGTCTTCCCTATTTGGTCTGGAATAGTCATATTTACTTTGTCCTGATATCGTGAATAGATGCCTCGACCACTCAGGGGACTGGATGGATGTAGAACAACAGTTAAGGGGGAAAAAACCCCCCACAAAAACCTAAAAGTAGACTTGTTTGCGATACTTTTTGATCCTTGCCTGCGATTAATGTCCACATTGACCCGAATAAATGCGTTAGCAATATTTATCACAGCCTGGCTCTCCAAGAGAATGTGTGGGGTTTGAGGTGAGGCGGAAATTATCCTGGCATCTACGTTACATCTGCATTAATGTGCGTGTGTGTGTGTGTGTGTAAATGTATGTATTAATAAATACATACATTAATAATATATACATTAATATTGTATATATATATATATATATATATATATATATATATATATATATATATATATATATATATATATTAATATAACGGGCACCAAATTTGCTCAGAGGAAAATCAGTGGGGTTCATTAAAGCCAATTTGCATAATGGTTCCAGTTTGCATAATTACTCCATTTGCATAATTGATCTGGGTGGCAATTTAGTAACGGCAATGTTTCTTTGGCAGTTTATAAATGGACAAGATGCTTGACCTGCTCCTTCCGCTCCTGGACTTTGACTCCCACTTTAAACACGGGGAAACTGAGGCTGGCCTTAAAATGCTTCTGAAACCCCAGACCTCACGTTTTGTTTGCTTACGTTGTGATGTGCTATTCGCTATCCTCCGATCTCAATCGATAGCCGAATCTGGAGCTGGGTTCCGCCTCAGGTAACTTTCCCAATAAGCGACTGAGTGGGAAGGTAATTTAAAAGCAGTTTATTAAAATCAGAATCCGAACAGAGCTGGAAGGGACCTTGGAGGTCTTCTAGTCCAGCCCCTCGCTCAAGCAGGGGACCCTATACCATTTCAGACGAGTGACTATCCAATCATCAAAAAGCAGAAGAAGCAGATCCCGTGAGCGGGACAAATATAAATAAAATAAAGATGACAACTGCAGGGAAAAGATTCTAGATCATTCAGCCAGAGTTGAGCTGGAAGGGACCTTGAAGGACATCTAGTCCAACCCCTTGCTCAAGCAGGAGAACCTATACCATCTCAGATAGATGAATGACCAGTCTCTTCTTAAAAGCCTCCAGTGACTTTCCCACAACTTTTGAGGGAAAGCTGCCCCACTGGTTAATTGTCCTCGCTGTTAGGAATTTTTTTTCCTCCTTAATTCCAGGTTGCTTCTCTCCTTGATTAGTTTCTCGTCTTGCCTTCTGGTGCTTTGGGAAATAAGTTGATCCCTTCTTCTCTGTGGCAGCCCCTCAAATACTGCAATACTGCTATCATGTCTGCCCCCACCCAGTCCTTCTTTTCTCTAAACTAGCCAAACCCAAATTCTGCAAGCTATGTTTTTAGTCTCCAGGTCTTGGATCATCTTAGTTGCTCTTCTCTGATTTTTTTTTCCAAACTCTCAACATCTTTTTTTGTGATATGGTGACCAAAATTGGCTGCAGTACCGTATTCCAGGTGTGGCCTTACTAAAGCCTTATAAAGCGGTACTCATACTTTGTGCGATCTTGAGTCTATGCCTCTGTTTATACAACCCAGGATTGTATTAGCTTTTTTGGCTGCTGCCGCACACGGCTGGCTCATAGTCAAATGATCGTCCACTAGGATTGCAAGGTCCCTCTCACAGTTACTGTTTTTGAGCCAGGTTTCACCTAATTTTTCATGCCCAGGTGGTTTATTTTCCCCCCAATAAATATCCAAGTCAGAAGATCATTTAAAAGCAGCTTATTAGGGTACCCTGATAAAATGGGATCTCTCTATGAGACCCATCTTCCATTCCGTTTGATAGTTAATACAACAAAGAAAAAATGGAAGAGGAAAGTTGATTGGACAGGATAAACGTAACCGCCCCTTTGCATAGGAAATAACTTACATGTAGTCAAACATGTTACATATTTGCATCCCGTAAGTCACACGTGTTCATTAAAAGGAGGTCTCACATCAGAATGGCCATAATTCACGAGGTAAAAGTTGTTTAGAGTTCACGAACAGAGATTAAGCAAGACCCCAATTTGTACTAACAAACTTTTTTTTCTTATCTGGAGAAAGATATTATTATTATTATTATTATTATTATTATTATTATTATTATTATATTATTTTTCAGTTCAGGAATGTTAAATGCTATTCCTATTTTCTACAGAGAGTTGGGAAATGGTGTCTTCCCCCCCCTTTTTTTCCTCCCATTTTTTTGTATTACTTTTTTGAATTTCTCTTTGTAATTTATATTTTGATGAACTCATAAAAATGTGAAACTGACAATTTCTTGCAATCTTTCCAACATGGCTTTCTTTTCATGTGTGTGGTTTTTTTCTCTTGGAAAGTTACACCAATAGCTTCTTTGATATTTAATTTTTAACTTCTTTGATATATTTCACTTCTTTGATATATCCTGATATCCTTTAAAATTGAATAGAGTTTTCTCTCGTTTCAGTTTCACACCAAATCATTGAATGATACTTATTCCCCTTGTTACTCTCTTCCAAAACATTTCCTTATTTCTATCAAAATTACTCTGCATTTTCTCTCCCCCTTTCATTCTTAACTGTTCTGTAGTCCTTCGGCTTACATTTTTTGCAACTATCTTTTTTCTCAGGACACATCTTATACATAACTTTACATTTTCCCATTCTACTCTATAATATGATTCTTTTCAGTTTATTCCAAGCAGCCCTAAAATTTTAATAATAATCATATACTTGATGTTTATGTATTTGCCATCTGTATGTACAGTGTGAATAGATCTATCCAGTCATATGTTTTGAAATAAACAGATAAGCAGATACCAAAAAGAAAAAGAGCCTGAACATCATTTTAAAAGAGAGAAAATAAGTCAAAATAAAAAGTATGTTAATTAACTAATTACAAAATCCATGTCATGTGCCCCCACAATGCCCTTCTGCATCTTTTAAAGACTAGACTAGACTAGACTAGACTAGACTAGACTAGACTAGACTAGACTAGACTAGACTAGAATAGAATAGAATAGAATAGAATAGAATAGAATAGAATAGAATAGAATAGAATAGAATAGAATAGAATAGAATAGAATAGAATAGAATAGGAGCTGGAAGGGACCTTGGAGGTCTTCTAGTCCAGCCCCCTGCTCAAGCAGGAGACCCTATACCATTTCAAACAAGTGACTGTCCAGTCTCTTTTTATAAACTCCCAGTGATTTAGCACCCACAACTTCTGAAGGCAAGCTGTTCCACTGGTTGATTGTTCTTACTGTTAGGAAGTTTCTCCTTAATTCCAGGTTGCTTCTCTCCTTAGGACGCTGAGCCTGTCGATCAGAAGGTTGGCAGTTTGGCGGGTCGAATCCCGAGCACCGCATAACAGAGCGAGCGCCTGTTACTCATCCCAGCTTCTGCCAACCTAGCAGTTCGAAAGCACGTAAAAATGCAAGTAGAAAAATAGGGACCACTCCGGTGGGAAGGTAACAGCGTTCCGTGCGCCTTTGGCGTCTTGTCATGCCGGCCACATGACCACGGAGACGTCCTCAGACAAGCACTGGCTCTTCAGCTTTGAAATGGAGATGACCACCAGCCCCTAGAGTTGGAAATGACTAGCACGCATGTGCGGGGGAACCTTTACCTTTACCTTCTCTCCTTGATCAGTTTCCATCTGTTGCTTCTTGTCCTGCCTTCAGGTGCTTTGGAGAATAGCTTGACTCCATCTTCTTTGTGTCAGCCCCTGAGATATTGGAATGCTGCTATCATGTCACCCCTCACCCTTCTCTTCATTAAACTAGACATACCCAATTCCAGCAACCGTTCCTTATATGTTTTAGCCTTCAGTCCCCTGATCATCTTTACTGCTTTTCTCTGCACTCTAGAGTCTCAACATTTTAGGATCAAGTATCATTACTTGATGTTTCAAATCAGTGAGTCAAATTTCCTCAAACTGATTTTACCCTTTGAATCAATTCAATTTGGTTGAATCAAATGAAAGATTTAATTTGGATACTGGGTGGTTTGCATAACTGTATTATTTTTTGCCAAAGATACAGCTGGAGGAGTTTCAATCTCTCATTACGAAAAAGCCAGGCAAATCCTGTTCTTAAATATAAGACAGAGGCTTAAAAAACCAACAACCAAAGTCAGCATTTTCTCCAAGAAGAAGCACTTTGACTTTCAAAAGGAACTGAGAAAATTACCTATTAAATTACAATTTTGTGTTGCAAGGAACTGGGACGTTCTTTCTAAAAACCCACCTCAACTAGCCAACACCATTAAACACAACAATGTATTCCCAACTCTATTTAAAATCCAGCTTTCTGTTTTCACAGTGGTGTTTTGTTTTGTTTTTAATCTTTTGCGTACTTTTCAGGAATTCGATTTGGATGTTAGAGTTGACAATTCCATCTTTCTTTCCAGAATTTTTTTTTTAAAAAAAGAGCTTTCTTCGGTGACTTTGAAGATTTGATCAACTTACAAGAGTTCAGCAAAATGCCTTGAAACCAAGAAGTATTCCTTCAGTTTTCTTAATGGAATATTGTACTGGGAGGCTGGCTGAAGTGTGGTCGGGTTTTGGCTTAATAGCAAGGTTCCGACCGATGAAACTCTTCAAAAGAACTTGGAGGCTTTGTTTACCTTAAAGGATCTTTTATTCGAGTAGCATAACATTGGCACTTACATAATCGAAGCCAAAAAGTGAATTCCCCTCCCCTGGGCACCTAGTATCAAAGCGCAATTCCCTCCTCCAATTTACAGTCCTAAATCACGTTCAACATTTAGCTTGACACGCGGGCTTCCTCTCCAGCTCTCCAGCCTGCCAATTCTTTATTAGCTCTGGGCTCAGTAGCCTTGATTCTCACGCTAAGTTTAGCGTTGTTCTGTCTAGCTGGACTCTCATTCACATTTCCCCCTCCCAGCCTCATCTGACTCTATTGTCACTGCAAAAACTTCCGATGTTAACAGCATTGACAAAATACTGGAAATAAACATATAAATTGGAGATAATGGTGAATTTCAAGACCATCTGCTAAATTCTTCTCTTGGCCCCCAGACTGGAGGGAAGGACGTGAAACCTTCCTAATTAATACCATTTTAACTTTCCTATCAGTAGTTTAGTATTAAAACTGATTTTGTTTTGCTTATGGGAATATTTTATAGTGTTCTGTTTCTTCTTCTTCTCTCGCTACTCTAAACAATATGTTCCTTTTTTTCATGTGCAAAATTCTTAACCCTCCAGATGAAATTTTGAAAATTCTGGAGAATGTCAGAATATTGGGGGAGGGGCAAATGGGTCTGCATTGATTGTAATGGAATTCACTGCGAAATGCTTCTTTTAATTATTAAGTTGCATTGATGAATTGGCCGTTGGATTAATCAATTTCAAGTCAATTGGTTCATCTTTATTCGTGTCAGAGGCACAAATAAAGTATAGATATATAACACAAAATGTAGAAGAAGAGTGTTGGAAGGGACCGTGGAGGTCTTCTAGTCCAACCCGCTGCTCAAGCAGGAGACCCTACACCATTTCAAAGAAATGATGGTCCAGTCCCTTTTTGAAAGCCTCCAATGATGGAGCACCTACAATGTCTGAAGATTGTGGGTTCAACGTTCAACAATGAGCAAGTAAAATAAGTATAAAATAGGCCATGGAGAAATAACACATATAAAAAGTATGTAAAATAAATAGGATTAACGGTAGATAACATTCACCCAGTATTGGGCCATCTAGAACTAATGAGAAATTTCCTAACAGGGAGGATAATTAAACAGCGGAATGACCTTGCCTTCAGAAATTGCGGGTGCCCCATCACTGGAGGCTTTCAAGAAGAGACTAGACAGCTACTTGTCAGAAATGGTATAGGGGTCTCCTGCTCATGCAGGGACTAGATGACCTCCAACGTCCCTTGCAACTGTTATTCTATGTTCTATGTTCTATAAATGCATTCTAACCTATTGCATTTGTGTGTGGTTTGCCAACTGCACAACAGCAGGTAGGAAAGCATTCCATAGGGTCATTACTATCACCCAAAGGATTATTAGCTGCCCTCTCCTCCCTCCCCCTCGGAAAGAACTGTACAATTCCTGCTGTCTGAGGAAAGCTCAAAACATTCTTGAAGTCTCATCTCATCCCGGACATTCTTTTTTTTTTTGAACTATCACCATCTGGAAGACAGTACGGGATAATAAAAACAAAGACAAATAGGCTGAAAAATAGTTTTTATCACAGAGCTGTAACCATATTAAATACTACTTCATAGTGTAACATTAAAGTGCAATATTAGGAGCAGCGCAATGGTGAACAGGATGTGAAAAATGTTTGTATATAATGTAAGTTTTTATTTGTGGTTTTTACTTGTGTGTAGAGTGCACTGTGGACAGCACTTAATTCTGTTGTGAGATGCACAATGACAATACAGATATTCTATTCTATTCTATTCTATTCTATTCTATTCTATTCTATTCTATTCTATTCTATTCTATTCTATTCTATTCTATTCTATTCCATCTCATCCAATATATTATGTTCTGTTCCATTCTGTTCTGTTGCATTCCATGTATTCTGTTCTGTTCTGTTCCTATTCCATTCCATTCCAGTCTATTTTAGTCCATTCTAGTCTATTCTTAAATGAACCTTCTTAAATGAACAATGCAAAGAAATAGAAGAAAACAATAGAATAGGGAGGACCAGAGATCTTTTCAAGAAAATTGGAGAGATGAAAGGAACGTTTCATGCAAAAATGGGCATGATAAAGGACCAAAATGGCAGGGACCTAACAGAGGCAGAAGAGATTAAGAAGAGGTGGCAAAATTACACAGAAGAACTACACAAGAATGAGCTTAACGTCCCTGATAATCACAATGAGGTGGTCACTGACCTCGAGCCAGACATCCTAGAATGTGAAGCGAAGTGGGCCTTAGAAAAGCTGAGCAACAACAAAGCTAGTGGAGGTGACAGTATTCCAGGTGAGCTATTCAAAATCTTAAAAGATGATGCAGTAAAAGTGCTACACTCAATTTGCCAGCAAATTTGGAAAACTCAACAGTGGCCACAGGATTGGAAAAGATCAGTTTACATTCCAATTCCAAAGAAAGGCAGTGCCAAAGAATGTTCAAACTATCGCACCATTGCACTCATTTCTCATGCTAGTAAAGTTATGCTTAAAATTGTACAAGCTAGACTCCAGCAGTATGTGGATCGAGAACTACCAAAAGTACAGGCAGGATTTTGAAGAGGCAGAGGAACTAGAGATCAAATTGCTAACATACGCTGGATCATGGAGAAAGCTAGAGAGTTCCAGAAAAAACATCTACTTCTGCTTCATTGACTATGCTAAAGCCTTTGATTGTGTGGATCACAACAAACTGTGGCAAGTCCTTAAAGAGATGGGCATACCAGACCATCTTATTTGTCTCTTGAGAAACCTATATGCGGGCCAAGAAGCAACAGTGAGAACTGGACACGGAACCACTGATTGGTTCAAAATTGGGAAAGGAGTCCGGCAAGGCTGTATACTGTCGCCTTGCCTATTTAACTTATATGCAGAGCACATCATGAGAAAGGCAGGGCTAGATGAATCAAAAGTTGGAATTAAGATTGCCGGAAGAAACATCAACAACCTAAGATATGCAGATGATACCACTCTAATGGCAGAAAGTGAAGAGGAACTAAAGAGCCTCTTGTTGCGAGTGAAGAAGGAGAGTGCAAAACTTGGGTTGAAACTAAACATTAAGAAAACCAAGATCATGGCATCCGGCCCTCTCAATTCCTGGCAAATAGATGGGGAAGAAATGGAGGTAGTGACAGATTTTATTTTCCTGGGCTCCAAGATCACTGCAGATGGGGACTGTAGCCAAGAAATTAAAAGACGCTTGCTCCTTGGGAGGAAAGCCATGGCAAATCCTGACAGCACACTAAAAAGCAGAGACATCACCCTGTCAACAAAAGTGCGTATAGTCAAGGCTATGGTCTTCCCAGTTGCAATGTATGGCAGTGAAAGCTGGACCATAAGAAAGGCTGAGCGCCAAAGAATTGAAGCCTTTGAACTATGGTGCTGGAGAAGACTCCTGCGAGTTCCTTGGACTGCGATCAAACCGGTCAGTCCTAGAGGAGATCAACCCTGACTGCTCTTTAGAAGGCCAGATCCTGAAGCTAAAACTCAAATACTTTGGCCACCTAATGAGAAGGAAGGACTCACTGGAGAAGAGCCTAATGCTGGGAAAGACTGAGAGCAATAGAAGAAGGGGACGACAGAGAATGAGGTGGCTGGATGGAGTCACTGAAGCAGTAGGCGTGAGCTTAAATGGACTCCAGAAGATGGTAGAGGACAGGAAGGCCTGGAGGAACATTGTCCATAGGGTCGCGATGGGTCGGACACGACCGCAACCAACAACAACAAGAACAAGTCTATTCTATTTTAAACAGCATTTTATCTTGCCAGCAGGAGGTCTTCCCCTGTATGTGTTCAAGAACATCATATGCACCCTAGTATATGTGAGATGCATTGTTCTTCTCCAGATTCACACAATGCATCTTCTCTAGGGAAGCACCATTTTCTCAAGTTCCCACCCCAGTGTGCAGTCTATTTAGCAATTAGTGAATAAAGAATAAAGAAAATTAATCCAACAGGCAACAGATTATATAGCATAGTTTAGCATTCCTGTTGGTAGTGCGAGAGTGGCTGGCCCAAAGTTGACCAACATCAAGGGCAAAAGACCAGGTTCATATCAGAAGGTCCAAAAAACCTGATTTGTTGCTGAAAAGCCTATTCACAGGAATCTTCTCAATGAAGAGTTAGCACCTGCTTGGAGTTAAATCAGAGTCAACAGAATTCAAGGGAGGCTTGACTTCTCTTATGGCTATGTAGGGATTCTAGGCTCATTTCGCTTTTAACTCCACCCCCAGGTTCTGCCTCTTCCTCTGCAGCCAGTAAGCTTCTGTGGCTGAGGGTGGGCTAGAAGTTGCTTTCTATCATATTGGTCAAAAGTCTTCACCATTGTCTCATACTAACTTTCATCATCATTTTGATCATTAGAAGTTGGTTTCTATCATACTGATCAAAAGCTTTCACCATTGTGCCATATTAACCTTTATCATCAACATCGTCACAAGAAGTTGGTTTCTATCATACTGGTCAAATGTCTTCATCATTGTCTCATACTTTCTTCTTCTTCTTCTTCTTCTTCTTCTTCTTCTTCTTCTTCTTCTTCTTCTTCTTCTTCTTCTTCTTCTTCTTCTTCTTCTTCTTCTTCTTCATTTAATCATGCTAGGAGGTATACATCAATTGTGTCTATCTGTCCAGAAAACCTTTGTTACTGGGCGATTTAGGATTTTTTTTTAAAAAAAAAATAAAATTGCAAGCATTTCATCATTTCTCCACCCAATGCCCTATAAAACCTCTCCAGCACCTCTTCCTCATTTCTATTCATGTCAATAATAACTGGAGTTATTTATAAAACATAGGCCGTGAACCTAGAAAGACATCAATGAACTATCTTTTAAATTCAGGACTATCCTCCTCACTAAGTGAATGGGAAGTATAAACATGCAGTTTGGTATGTTGGATTCTTGACCTCAAGATATTTAACCTTTTCTAAGCTCACCTAGAAAAGATCACAGCAGAGTTGCAACATCAGCAGCTGGATGTTTTAATGAGAACATAAAATGAGGTTATACTGGCTTACGATTTATGCCAGAGAGAGATAAATCCATTAATTAAAGGTAGCAGGTAGATTCCAGCACTGGACAATTTAAAGTTTGCCTCCCCTGTTCCCCACAGCTTCAATTAAATGCTTTTAATTTTTCAACCTGGTGTACTTTCTTGTTAACATATGTAAATGTTACAAGCTTGTATAGTTAAGTGGCACAATTGACAGAGGGCAATTTTGCACAAGTTTTGCTTCTCTCTAGTTAGTATCATTATTCACAATTGACAGAGGGCAATTTTGCACAAGTTTTGCTTCTCTCTAGTTAGTATCATTATTACTGGTATCTGGTATAAATTAGACAAGTCTTCTTTGAAGAAAACAAGATGCGGGCACCTTTGAGTAGGCAAAATAGAGTCAAACAAGGTAATATAATAATAATAATAATATAATAATATAATATAAAGTTGGAAGGGACCTTGGAGGTCATCTAGTCCAACCCCCTGCTCAGGCAGGAAACCCTATACCATTTCAGGCAAATGGCTGTCCAGTCTCTTCTTAAAAACCTCCAGTGTTGGAGCATTCACCACCTCTGGAGGCAGGTTGTTCCACTGGTTAATTGTTCTAATTGTCAGGAAGTTTCTCCTTAGTTCTAGGTTGCTTCTCTCCTTGACTAGTTTCCATCCGTTGCTTCTTGTCCTGCTTTCAGGTGCTTTGGAGAATAGCTTGACTCCCTCTTCTTTGTGGTAGCCCCTGAGATATTGGAACACTGCTATCATGTCACCCCTCACCCTTCTCTTCGTTAAACTACACATACCCAATTCCAGCAACCGTTCCCTATATGTTTTAGCCTCCAGCCCCCTAATCATCTTGGTTGCTCTTCTCTGTACCCTTTCTAGAGTCTCGACATCTTTTTTACATCGTGGTGACCAAAACTGGATGCAGTATTCCAGGTGTGGCCTTACCAAAGCATTGTAAAGTGGTATTAGTATTTCACTTGATCTTGATTCTATCCCTCTGTTAATGCAGCCTAGCACTGTGTTGGCTTTTTTGGCAGCTGCAGCACACTGCTGGCTCATATTGAAGTGATTGTCTACTAAGACTCCGAGATCCCTCTCACAGTTACTACTATTGAGCAAGGTACCACCTATACTATACCTGTGCATTTGATTTTTCCTGCCTAAATGTAGAACCTTACTTTTTTCACCATTGAATTTCATTTTGTTAGATAGTGCCCAGTGTTCGAGTCTGTCCAGATCCTTCTGTATCTTAAGCCTATCTTCTGGAGTATTGGCTATTCCTGCCAGCTTGGTGTCGTCTGCAAATTTGATGAGTTCCCCATCTATCCCCTCATCCAAATCATTAATGAAGATATTGAAGAGCACTGGGCCCAGAACAGAGCCCTGGGGCACCCCACTACACACTTCCTTCCATGTAGATGCGGTTCCATTGAGGACCACACGCTGAGTACGGCCTGTCAGCCAGCTACGAATCCATCTGGTGGTAGTGCTATCTAACCCACATTTTTCTATCTTATCAAGTAGTAGGTTGTGATCTACTTTATCAAATGCCTTACTGAAGTCCAAGTAAATTATATCTACAGCATTCCTCTGGTCCACTAATTTTGTCACTTGGTCAAAGAATGTAATAAGATTTGTCTGGCATGCTCTGTTTTTGACAAACCCATGTTGACTTTTAGTGATGACTTTGTTTGCATCAAGGTGTTCGCTGATTTGTTGTTTGATTATCTTTTCCAGAATCTTCCCAGGTATTGAGGTCAGGCTGATAGGTCTGTAGTTTCCTGGATCTATTTTTTTCCCTTTTTTGAAGATGGGAACTACATCAGCTCTCTTCCAGTCTTCTGGTAGTTCCCCAGTGCTCCAGGATCTTTGAAGGTGTTAGAAGTTGTTCTCCTTAATGATATTAATGGGGGGAAAAGATATTTTCCTCCTACAAAACCATTTGTTTTTTCTACCATTTGCCCAGGCAGCTTGAGAATTTCTCTTGAATTTCTCTTTATACGTCATGAAGATTAGCCCCTTTTCCCCCTCTCAATCTTTATTATGAAAAAGGCCAACATCTAACAAGGGAGCAAAGGATTTTAGAAACAAACCACTGGCTTAAAATCTGGTGTCCTCAACAGAACTTCAGCTTCCTAGACCAGGGGTAGGCAACCTTGGCTCTTTTATGACTCATGGACTTCAACTCCCAGAATTCCTGAGCCAGCTTGGCTTGGAAACCTCTCCCTTTCCCCTCAGCATGGCTGGCTCAGGAATTCTGGGAGTTGAAATCCACGAGTCATAAAGCGGCCTAGGCCTAGGCCAGGGGCAGGCAACCTTGGCTCTTTTATGACTCGTGGACTTCAACTCCCAGAATTCCTGAGCCAGCCTGGCTCAGCTTGGAAACCTCTCCCTTTCCCCTCAGCATGGCTGGCTCAGGAATTCTGGGAGTTGAAGTCCACGAGTCATAAAAGAGCTAAGGTTGCCTACCCCTGTACTAGACCATGGTTTATATTACCTACATGAAGGGCTCCTGGCAAGGGATGGAGTCAACCTCCACAAGAACTAGAAAGAATATATTTGGAAAACGACTGGCTCAATTTATCAGAAGGGCTTTAAATTAAAATCGAGAGGGAGAGGGGGCCAATCTTCCAGACCTGTAGAACTTGATTCCAAGCATAAACCACTAGATTACCTGTCAAATAATGAGGTAGGTAGTAGAGAGAAAGAAGGAAAACTCACTTGCAAAGTACCATGTTTTCCAGGAAATTAGACTCAGCGGGAAAATAACTCCTAGCATGATTTTTCAGGATTGCTCGTAATATAATCCCCTCCCCCCCAAAATAAGCCCCATTTAAGATCGTTATCCGGATGGATGCATTTAGTACCCTATTTCCCTAAATATAAGCCCTAAGCCTTGGTGGAGCAGTGGGCTAATGCCTCCTTAACTAACACCAGCTGCCTGCAATTAGTGCAGGTTCGAGTCCCACCAGGCTCAAGGTTGACTCAGCCTTCCATCCTTCCAAGGTAGGTAAAATGAGGACCCAGATTGTTGGGGGCAATTAAGCTGACTTTGTAATAATGCCGCTTGGGGTGTGTGTGAAAGCCCTAATAAGCAGGCATATACATAGAATGAAGGCTACTGCTAAGCTTGTAAGCCGCCCTGAGTCTTCGGAGAAGGGCGGGATATAAATGGAATTAAAATAAAATAAATAAAAAAATAACATTCTTGAGGGGACACAAGGACAAAGACGAATTAAAAGATGGAGGGAAGAGACCATTCAGCAAGGAACAACATTAAAGGAGGATGTGGCTGAAGGATCGGACCTCCTTTATACTACTTGGAGGATCCTGAAGAGGTTGAGAGTTAGAAAGCCTAAATGTAAGACCATTATGTTCAAACGGAGGCTCTTGGCAGATAACACTGTATGAATGTAGAGAGATGCAGAGCTTGACCCATCTGCTGGTATCTCAGCTATTGCTGATATCTCAGCTACTGATCATGATTTATTTTTGACCAATGACAAAGTCAAGAAGGTGGCTTCATTTTGGCAGTTCAAAGTTTGATCTAGATGGGAAAGAAGAAGAAGAATCATAAAGAAAATCAACCCCAATTGTTCTTTGGAAGGACAGATAATTGAAGCTGAAGCTCAAATCTTTGGCCGCTGAATGAGAAGAGAGGACTCCTTGGAAAAGACCCTGGTGGTGGGAAGGATGGAAGGCGAAAGGAGAAGGACCCCAGAGAATAGAATAGAATAGAATAGAGTAGAATAGAATAGAATAGAATAGAATAGAATAGAATAGAATAGAATAGAATAGAATAGAATAGAATAGAATAGAATAGAATAGAATAGAATAGAATAGAATAGAATAGAATAGAATGGAACGGAACGGAACGGAACGGAACGGAACGGAACAGAACAGAATAGAATAGAATAGAATATATGGAATGGAATGGAATGGAATGGAATGGAATGGAATGGAATAGAGTAGAATAGAATAGAATAGAATAGAATAGAATAGAATAGAATAGAATAGAATAGAATAGAATAGAATAGAATAGAATAGAATAGAATAGAATAGAATAGAATAGAATAGAATAGAATAGAATAGAATCTGGAAGGGACCTTGGAGGTTGTTAGGCATATGGTGTTAGCCTACAATGTTGGGTTGAAAATATATTAACCATAATGCTATGTCTTTAAGTTGTTAATTGGCCAATGGGTGTGTAAGTGTTCTCATGGCCATAAGAGGAAGCTAGGAACGTAGCTTCTCTCTCTCTCTGAATTCACTGCTTTCTACTGTTACTGTTTTTGCTCTGCTGTTGGTTTACTACTGTTGTAAACCTGAACTGTGTATTGACCTCTGGACCGGTAAGAAGACTTTGTAGTTTGGATTACTCCTTGGACTGTTGCTATTGTTTATGACCTTGGACTGTTTATTTTTTGACTGTGCATTTTTGTTTTTACACCACCTCAAAGTAAAATACTTTTTGCTTTTAGAACTCAGTGTATTTCTGTGTGTGACTTTTACTGCTCTCAGTGCCCTTCCTTGTCTGTGCAACTCTTTGGTAGCACAAGGAGACCTCTGCACAACAAATTCCTTAACACTGGTTATGGGCCCAGGCCTGTACTGAGAGTAAGTACACACAGTATTCCTAGCTGAGTTTGTATTTGGTGTAAAATGGCACAGGAACTGTTGTCAGGCATCTCCTGGATAACCTGGTTGGATGGGACAAACTATGTTTCCTGGTCCACGAAATGCTGCTTGCTTTTGTGCAAGGAAGGACTATGGGCTGTTGTAAATAACCCACCAGATACTACTGCTTGGGATCCAGATGACGAAGAGGATGCAAAGAAGTTAGACAACTTTAAACGAAGCAATGAGAAAGCTCTTTGCATTATTGGACTAACACTGAATGACCAGCAGCTTGTCCATATTCGTGGTGAGGAGTCTGCTGCTAGGTGTTGGGATGTTTTGCGAAGGCTTTATGTTCGTGACAGTGTGGGTGCACATATACACCTTACACGTAAGCTGTTTAGGGCTCGTCTGCAGACGAATGGAGATATGCTGACCCATTTAAATTACATGAAGGCAACTTTTCAAGAGCTTCATGAAAAGGAGCTGATTTTTTCAGAGTTGCATCAGGTCTACATTATTCTGTCATCTTTGGATGAGAGTTATGATGGATATGTTTCTTCTTTGGAAGTCCTGACCAGAGAGGAACTGACATTGACTAACATTACTGGGAGACTGCTGGAAGAGTCCAGAAGGAGGCGTGACAGAGACCAGCTGAGAGAAACACAGCCACGAGAGAAGCAGCAATTCACCACTGCTTACAACGTCAAGAAATGTTATTCTTGTGGGGCTAGAGGGCATATAGCCAAATTCTGTAGAAAGGGTAGAAAACAGAATGTAAATAGCAGTGGGAAGGCTAAGAAGGGCATTGGTTTGGCTGTTTCAGGTGAACCAACATCCAGAAATAATGAATTGTGGGTTGTTGATAGTGGGGCTTCACAATGCATTACTAAAGAGAAAAAGAGGTTTGTTAATATGAAAAACAGCAACCAATATGTTTCACTAGCAAACGGTTGGAGGATGAAGGCCTCTGGTGAAGGTAATTCCTATTGTCCATGCATTGATGAACAGTTACCTATGTTATATATACCTAAGCTAAGATTCAACCTGTTATCTGTAAGGGAATTGGTTAAAGTTGGGTTTGTGGTAACATTCAGAGGGGAGCAATGCACTATTGAGAGGAATGGAACCTGTGTAACTGCAAATTTGAAAAATGGTTTATTCGTTCTCACAAGTAACCAGGTTAGTACAGTTAAAGCTAACTCGATATGTGAGAACAAGAAGCCACATGATGAATGTATACATTTATTGCATAGGCGGTTAGGGCATGTAAACTTTAACTCACTACGTAAAACAGTGGAATTAGTAGAGGGAGTTAAACTGAAGCCATGTAGTAAGTATTTGAATTGCAATGCCTGTAATCAGGAAAAGAGCAAGGCAACTCCTGCAAACAGGATAAACGGCTTCAAAACAACTGTTCCTTTGGAAGTTGTGTTTGCTGATTTAATTGGACCCATGAAACCAAGTTTAGGAGGGTCATGTTATGTTTTAAGTATATTGGACCACTACTCTAGATATGGTTTTTGTTATCTGCTTAAGTCAAAGGCAGATACTTTCCAACAATTTGCAAACTGGCTGAAGTTCGTGGAGAGAAAAACAAAGAGAAAGGTTCAGTGCATAATTACTGATAATGGTACTGAATTTACAAATAAGTGTTTTGTTGATATGCTACAATCAGCTGGCATTGAGCATAAACGTTCAGCCCCTTATAGACCTCAACATAATGCATTTGTTGAGAGACGTGGGCAAACGTTACAAGCCATGATGAGAACCATGTTAAGAGATTCTGGCTTAACAGATAGACTGTGGGGGGAGGCAGCAAAATGTGCAAACCATGTTCTGAATATAGTTGTTAATACTTCTACTGGTAAAATACCATATACTATATGGCATGGTAGAAGACCAAACCTTGATTACCTGCACACGTTTGGCACCCCAGCTTGGGTCCACATTCCTGCACAACTCAGGAGTAAAGGCCAACATAGGGCTAGGCAATTATACTTCGTAGGTTACGAAGCTAACCACAGATCCTATCGTTTCTGGGAACGAGGCACAACTAATGTATATAACAGTGCTAGTGCAAACTTCCTTGAGCACGTTGGTTGGGATAGGTTAGAGCAAGAAACTGTTAATACTGATCCTCTAGTGTTTGAGGACTCCTCTGATAACGTAACTAGTAATGATAATACATCTCCTGTAAATATAAAAGATGAAGAGGAGATAGGGGAGATAAAAGAGGAATCAGAGGAAGGAAAGGAGACAGAAATTCAAAGCCCTGTAATTCCTTGGCGTTCAATGCGTATCAGACATCCACCTGATCGCTATGAAGCTAGTATAGTATGTCAAGTTAGTGTAGAGCCATCTAACTATGATGAGATCAGGATGTATCCTGAAAAGGAACAGGCATCATGGAAAGCTGCAATGAACAGGGAGTTGAAGTCTTTGCAGGATCTTAAGGTTTATGTGAAAGCAAAACTGCCACCTGGTGAGCAAGCTATAGGTTGTAAATGGATATATAAAATAAAGAAGGGTGTAGACGGAACTATAACCCATAAGGCACGTTTGGTTGCACAAGGTTTTGCCCAAACTACTGAGGATTATGACGAAGTGTTTGCACCCAGTCTAAGGGCAACTACTTTAAGAGCAGCTTTAGTATGGGCGGCTAAAAACCAATATATAGTTAACCATGTAGATGTTGAAACTGCATATTTACATGCTCCATTGCAACATACTATTTATTTAAGAATACCACCAGGATTGACCAGTGATAGAAACCATGATTGTTGGGAATTAAAGAAAAGCCTCTATGGATTGAAACAATCAGGCTATGAGTGGAACAAATGTATAGTAAATGAGTTAAGTGCATTAGGTTTTGTAGCCAGTAATGCTGATCCTTGTTTGTTTAGAAGAGAACACAACGGAGCATTATCTTTTATTTTATTATTCACAGATGATATTGCAATAATAACAAAAACTGGGTTAGAAGCACAAACTATCATTTCAAGATTGCAAAATAAATTCACAATTAAAAATCTTGGGGAAATAAGCCACTATTTGGGGTTAGATATTGTGAAAACATATAGGGGTTTTAAGATTTCGCAAGCCAGTAAAATATCTCAGTTATTAAAGAGATACAATATGGAAATGTGTAAACCAGCAAAAACTCCGATGGCTATGGATTTTAAGGACACTAATGTTGAGAGTCCTGTATTTGATAAGACTATGTACCAATCTTTGATAGGAAGTCTTATGTATCTGAGTAATTGGACTAGACCTGATATTTCTTACTGTGTAAATCAATTAGCTAGGTACAACAATAATCCAACTGTTAGACACTGGCAATCAGCTAAACGAGTATTAAGGTATTTGAAGCAAACTATTCACTACTCGTTATATTTAGAGCCAAATCGTGAGTTAATCCTTACTGCATATGCAGATGCGAGTTTTGCCTCTGATTCAAACAGTCGTAAATCTACCTCAGGGTTGGCTGTAATGTTGGGTGATTCTTTGATTGGATGGAAGTCTATTAGACAAAAACACATAAGCTTATCTACAATGGAGGCTGAATTTTCATGTCTATCAGTGTTATGTACAGAACTGCTAGTGTACAAACAATTATTGTTAGATATGGGTTTAAATGTAAATGATCCATTCATTGTGTATGAGGACAATCAAGCTGCGATAAAGATGGCTAATAATGCTACAGTAAGAACAAGATCTAAACATACTGATCTTCGTTATTTAAATGTCAGACAATGTGTCAAAGATAAATTAATACAGTTAGAGTATTGTCCATCTGATGTAAATATTGCAGACCATTTTACGAAGGTACAAAGTGCTGTGAAACACAATGCTAATTGTGAAAGAATGTGCATAAGATTGTAAGAGTTATATATTATTCTACCCAAAGGGGAGAATGTTAGGCATATGGTGTTAGCCTACAATGTTGGGTTGAAAATATATTAACCATAATGCTATGTCTTTAAGTTGTTAATTGGCCAATGGGTGTGTAAGTGTTCTCATGGCCATAAGAGGAAGCTAGGAACGTAGCTTCTCTCTCTCTCTGAATTCACTGCTTTCTACTGTTACTGTTTTTGCTCTGCTGTTGGTTTACTACTGTTGTAAACCTGAACTGTGTATTGACCTCTGGACCGGTAAGAAGACTTTGTAGTTTGGATTACTCCTTGGACTGTTGCTATTGTTTATGACCTTGGACTGTTTATTTTTTGACTGTGCATTTTTGTTTTTACACCACCTCAAAGTAAAATACTTTTTGCTTTTAGAACTCAGTGTATTTCTGTGTGTGACTTTTACTGCTCTCAGTGCCCTTCCTTGTCTGTGCAACTCTTTGGTAGCACAAGGAGACCTCTGCACAATAAATTCCTTAACAGAGGTCTTCTAGTCCAGCCCCCTGCTCAAGCAGGAGAACTATACCAGCACATTCAGATGAATGTCTAGTCTCTTCTTAAAAACCTCCAGGGATGGAACGCCCACAACTTCTGTTGGCAAGCTGTTCCACTGGTTGATTTTCTTCACTATAAGGAAATTTCTCTTTAGTTCCAGGTTGCTTCTCTCTTTGATTAGTTTCCAACCATTGTTTCTCATCCTTCCCTCCGGTTCTTTAGTGAACAACCTGGCCCCCTCTGCCTTGTGGCAGCCCCTCAGATAGTGGAATACTGGAACACAATTCAGCAATGACCTGAGAATGACACGTTCCAAACACAGCAGCAGGTTTATCAGGGGGAAAAAAAAACTTTCAGAGAATCGAAAGACAGATTTCCCTGCCTTACTAATGGAACTGTTGGAGTCATAATACTAAATCCTGGGAATAATCAAGCACCCCTCTGGAGTAGGTCGGTCTGACAAAGAATGGGACTGGTGGAAAAGGACTTTTTAAAGCAAGAAACAGAATGCTGAACACAAGGGGATCATTTCCTTCTCCTGCTATTAATTCTGGAACAAAGGCCTGAAATAATGAAGAGATACACTAAGCTACCTGTCTTTCCTCAAGGCTGAGTTAAAGTGTTCTCCAGCCATCTGTGAGCCAACAGAAAACTCCACCTGTAGTAAATCTGGACTTCTGTCTGCTGATCCCTCTCCTGCATTGATTGCCTCTGTTTGCAAACCATTGCAATCCCTTGATGTTCCTCTAATGTTAGCAGATTTTATGCCTTGAAACTACACTTGAATGGGGTCAGAATCAGTGGAAACAAGATCTTCATGCTGGAAACAGGGATTCTTGCCCTGGTCATTTTTTGCGTAGACAACTGTAATGGACTGTCCATGGGGCTACACTTCAGGACAACGCAGAAGCTTCCAGTGGCCCAAACTGGGCTGCTTGACGGGAGAAGATGTAGCCATGCAGCATCATTATCTTGGTCATTGCATTGGAGACCAGCTTCTTTCCAGTGTGGGGTTTGTTTCCAGCTTGTTTCCAATACAGGTCCAATACGGGGTCCATTCAGAACTGTTCCTATAGCAGGTACATTTTAAATACACTTTAACCCAATAGCCCACCTCTCTTTACAGAGTATTACCGCATTATTAATTTAAATATCAGATCAACAGTATTGCATTAAATTATTATATAAATCAATAGATGACATTAAATACTTTAAATCCTCCTCCTCCTCCCTTCTGTATCACTGGTGTATCATCTGTATCATCTTCCATAGCAAAAGAGAGTAATCATGGCATTTTATGGCTATATTACATTTCTCCTCCTCCTCCTCCTCCTCCTCCTCCTCCTCCTCCTCTTCTTCTTCTTCTTCTTCTTCTTCTCCTCCTCCTCCTCCTCCTCCTCCTCCTCCTCCTCCTCCTCCTCCTCCTCTTCTTCTTCTTCTTCTTCTTCTTCTTCTTCTTCTTCTTCTTCTTCTTCTTCTTCTTCTTCTTCTTCTTCTTCTTCTTCTTCTTCTTCTTCTTCTTCTTCTTCTTCTTCTTCTTCTTCTTCTTCTCTCTTCTCCTTCTCCTTCTCCTTCTCCTCCTCCTCCTTCTCCTCCTCCTCCTCCTCCTCTTCCTTCATCTTATCTTCATAATCATCTGGCAGGGAAAGGTGCCTTTGATTAACAAGTTGGCCAGTTAGTTTCAAAAATGACTTTGGAAGGAAGGAAGGGAGGGAGGGAGGGAGGCAGGGAGAGAGGGAGGGAGGAAGGGAGGAAGGGAGGAAGGAAGGAAGGAAGGAAGGAAGGAAGGAAGGGTAGGAAAGAGGGAGGGATGATGCATGAAGGGAGGAAATGGAAAGAAGAAAGGAAAATGAAAGGGAAGGAAGGAAAGAGAAAGGAAGGAAAATGAAAGGGAGGGAGGGAGGTCTTCTAGAACATCACATGGGCAAAAATATGTTTAATATGCCACATAGTACCATCACGAGACAACTAGCCAACGCAGCCCTCTTATCTCCTTCCCCTTCAGATTGATGAGCAGCTTTCTGAATCGGCCCCAGGGACCGTCTTGAAGTGTGTTCAACAAAGGCAGGGCCAAGCAGCCACCCCACCGAGTCTCATTTCCCTGGCTTTAATGAAGAAGGAAGACGAAGGTGTATTAGCAATCGTTTTGCATGGCACTTCCAGCTTTGCTTCTTCGCCGCCGTGATGTACTGTCATCTTCGTCACAATTTGCCGAGAGATTGCTCCACATCATGTTGCATTATAACAGTCTTGTTTTTTCTTTTTTCTTTTCCAGAGGCATTAATTCCTAGCTGGACTCAAGTGGAAATGACAAAAGCTTCTGTCATTATGCACTCAGGAGCATCTCGTATACAAGGCAGAAGAACATTTGTACCGTTCTCGAAATTATTATGTGGTGCTTATATTTCCAGGAATGAATATTAAACAAGACATCGCCAATCGCTTCCCTTCCCAGACTATATTTTCATGGAACCAATCCGAGTCACCTGGGTAATTGAAAATTTTAAGCTCTGAAGCTTTTCTCTCTTCATCCATATGTCTGCTCATCCCTCTGCACCGAGCTGGGCCACACATTGGCTAAGATTGGAAGAGCCCCAGGCCTCAAATAACTATCAGAAATACGTGTGTGTGTGTGTGTGTGTGTATCTGTGTGTGTGATTGGGGGGTAAAATGTACACTAAAGGCAGAGCAGTGATATGTCAAGGAGGTTTCACAGGATATGGTTAAAAATAAAAAAAGTCAGCAATGCAATCAAAACCTGACCTGTTTGTTATATCTGTATCCTTCAATATCAATCAGAATGCAGCTGAAAGGGACCTGGGAGGTCTTCTAGTCCAACCCCCTGCTCTAGCAGGAGACCCCATACCATTTCAGACAAGTGGCGATCCAGTCTTTTCTTAAAAACCTCCACTGATGAATATCTACGGTTGTCCCAAAGCACCTTTGGGTGCTCCGGTGATGAAGCACCCACAGCTTCTGAAGGCAAGTTGTTCCACTGATTGATTGTTCTGTCAGAAAGCTTCTCCTTAGTTCTAAGTTGCTTCTCTCTTTGTTCAGTTTACATCCATTGCTTCTTGTCCTGCCTTCAGGTGCTTTGCAGAATAGCTTGACTCCCTCTTCTTTGGGGCAGCCCCTGAGATATTGGAAGACTGCTATCATGTCACCCCTAGTCCTTCTATTCCCCAGACTAGCCATACCCAATTCCTGCAATCCTTCTTCATATGTTTTCGTCTCCAGGCTATTAAACATCATAGTTGTTCTTCTCTGCACTTTTTCCAAAGTGCAAACTACAAAGTCTCCAATGGACCATACCATGGAGTATTCTATTCTATTCTATTCTATTCTATTCTATTCTATTCTATTCTATTCTATTCTATTCTATTCTATTCTATTCTATTCTATTCTATTCTATTCTATTCTATTCTATTCTATTCTACTCTACTCTACTCTACTCTACTCTACTCTACTCTACTCTACTCTACTCTATATTCTATTCTATTCTATTCTATTCTATTCTATTCTATTCTATTCTATTCTATTCTATTCTATTCTATTCTATTCTATTCTATTCTATTCCATGCTACTCCACTCTACACAACTCTACTCTACTCTACTCTACTCTACTCTACTCTACTCTACTCTACTCTACTCTACTCTACTCTACTCTACTCTACTCTACTCTACTTTCTATTCTATTCTATTCTATTCTATTCTATTCTATTCTATTCTATTCTATTCTACTCTACTCTACTCTACTCTACTCTACTCTACTCTACTCTACTCTACTCTACTCTACTCTACTCTACTCTACTCTACTCTATTCTATTCTATTCTATTCTATTCTATTCTATTCTATTCTAATAGCTTTTAGGTATTTCTCGGTGTGATGCATTAGGAGTTTTTTTTTTTTTTGCAACACATTGTAGTTCAATCTATCACTGGGATAGCCTGCCTTCAAAACTGTAGGTGCTCCATTACTGGAGGCTTTCAAGAAAAGGGGTCAACCTCTTCTCCAAAGCACTTAAAGGCAAACCAAGAAGCAACGGATGGAAACTAATCAAGGAGAGAAGCAACCTAGAACTAAGGATAAACTTCCTAACAGTGAGGACAATTAAGCAGTAGAATGGTTAAGTCCACTGGACAGGATGGAAGAGAGACACAGCTTCTCCTACTATCTTCCAGAACCAGTCTAACATAAGAAGTAAAAGTCCACAGAAAGGAAAACAGTTGTTGCTGCAATTATGATGGGCTTCTGCTGCTTTGGGTTTTGCTCAGATGGTTTTTTCAAGGATGTGGAGCCATATATTTATTCATTTATTTTAATTACTTTCGTATTGTAAGAGGCCTCTCTTTCTATTCACACGGAACTTCACTGCTCCCTTCACACCAGCGTTCATTGTAATTACTGAACATTTGACTGACAAGAAGACAGAGGGAGATATGGGAGAGAAATCAACAAGGGATGGATTCTATAGGCAATCCAATTTCTCCCTGCCCTGTCTTTAGTATTACAGTGTAAGCATCTAATAATAGGCACGTGTTCTCATTAAAACATTGACAATGAAAACTGAATCTTTGGAAGAAAAACAGAGAAGGAAGTAAGGATGGAGGGGGGAAGAAAGAGTGGAACACAGTAAGTGGCTTTGTTCAGGAAGCGGAATTCAATATCCATTTGTGGATTGGCACAATGAATGTAATAACTACCAGTTTGATTAAACAGACTTGGTAAAAAATTAAAAACAAAACAAAACCCAACTCCCTGGAATCTAGCTTGAATTCCACTGGAAACAGCAAAGAGAAGAACAACAAGAATGATTGGGGGTGGGTGTCTGGAGGCTAAAACCTATGGAGAACAGTTACAGGCATTGGGTATGTCTAGTTGAATGAAAAGAAGGACTAGGGGAGACATGATAGAGGTGTTCCAATAGTTGAGGGGTTCCTACAAAGACAAGGGGGTCAAACTATTTTCCAAAGCACCAAAGGGCATGATGAGAAACAATGGATGGAAAATAACCAAGGAGAGAAGCAACCTAGAACTAAGGAGAAACGGCCTAATGGTGAGAGCAATCAACCCGTGGAATAGCGTGCCTTCAGAAGTTGTGGGTGCTCCATCACTGGAGGGATTCAAAAAGAGACTGTTGTTGTTGTTAGCTGTGTAGTCGTGTCCAACCCATCGTGACCCTATGGACAACATTCCTCCAGGCCTTCCTGTCCTCTACCATCTTCTGGAGTCCATTTAAGCTCACGCCTCCTGCTTCAGTGATTCCATCCAGCCACCTCATTCTCTGTCGTCCCCTTCTTCTCTTGCCCTCAATCTTTCCCAGTAGTAGGCTCTTCTCCAGTGAGTCCTTCCTTCTCATTAGGTGGCCAAAGTATTTGAGTTTCAACTTCAGGATCTGGCCTTCTAAAGAGCAGTCAGGGTTGATCTCCTCTAGGACTGACCAGTTTGATCGCCTTGCAGCCCAAGAGACTCGCAGGAGTCTTCTACTGACCATAGTTCAAAGGCCTCGATTCTTTGGCGCTCAGCCTTTCTTATTGTCCAACTTTCACAGCCATACATTGCAACTGGGAAGACCATAGCCTTGACTATATGCACTTTTGTTGGCAGGGTGATGTCTCTGCTTTTTAGTGTGCTGTCTAGGTTTGCCATGGCTTTCCTCCCCAAGAGAAAGCGTCTTTTAATTTCTTGGCTGCAGTCCCCATCTGCAGTGATCTTGGAGCCCAGGAAAATAAAATCTGTCACTACCTCCATTTCTTCCCCATCTATTTGCCAGGAATTGAGAGGGCCAGATGCCATGATCTTGGTTTTCTTAATGTTAAGTTTCAAGCCAACTTTTGCACTCTCCTTCTTCACCCGCAACAAGAGGCTCTTTAGTTCTTCTTCACTTTCTGGATAGAGACTGGACAATCATTCATCTGAGGTGATATAAAGTCTCCTGCTTGAGCACGGGGTTGGACTAGAACAGGGCTCTTCAAACTCTGCTCTTTTATGACTTGTGGACTTCAGCTCCCAGAATTCCTCAGCCAGGCACGCTGGCTGAGGAATTCTGGGAGTTGAAGTCCACAAGTCATAAAAGGGCCAAGTCTGAAGACCCCTTGCCCAGAAGATCTCCAGGGCGCCTCCCAACTCTCTTTTTCTATGTTTTATGGTTTCATGGATGCATCCATTTAGCATTTCCAGCAAGAAGATGGAAATGATCTGCTTTCCTTCTAGGATGTCTAAAGCTTTGGCTGATTTTTGAGCCATCCAAGGATTTGCCGGGTCTTACACCTGCATAGATTTTAAAATTTTATTTTATTTTGGAATGAGTCCCAAACGAACCATCTGCCGGGCTGCTCAAGCTCGCTACAAAACTCCTAATAATAATAATAATAATAATAATAATAATAATAATAATAATAATAATAATAATAATAATAATAATAATAATAATAATAATAATAATAATAATAATAAAATGTCATCCAAAAGGAAGCAAACATTGTATGACCGTGGAATGCTTAAACTCTGTATTTTAATTAGCTTTACTGTGTAATCCCACCATTTCTCCCTCCTCCTTATGTTGTCACTAATGGTTTTCTGAGGTAGTGAAGACAACTGTTTTCGTTCCCCCTTGATGGCTTGTCTTTCAGAGAAGCCCAGAGGTACTTAAGAATGACAATAGAAAGAAATTTCAATGTAGATGAACCTTTTATTTAGGGGATTCTTCCAAACAAGAATTTGTGTTTGTGCGTTGCATGGGTGGGTGGGTCGGTGGGCTGTTGGGTTTGGGTTTTGTTTTGTAGACAGAATTCCTTCAGAAAAAGGGTGAGGAACATCTGTTGGGATCCTTGTCATGTAAGAACAAGTTAGTTGCACCCTCAATGGAATTGAAGGTCTTGAATTTTAATTAAACTTGTGTCAATTTGTCTTCTCTCTACCCAGGCACTGTGGTCAGTCGGCCAACAGTAAATCAGAGGAAACACACTAAGTGGGATAGCAAACAATGCTTGATTGACACACTGGTGCCTGTCAATCGTTTCAAAAGATTAAGTAGTCCCTGTGCTACAGACTAGCTTCCGGGTTAATCTTACAGGTAGAACAACAAAATGAGTGAAATCTAGCCTAACAGTTTGGATGTTAAATAATGCAGATGAGAATCTGAATTGTGGGCCTTTGTTGCTCTCCAACTTTGGCTACTTTATGGGAGACATTTCATTACCCAACTAGGTAACATCATCAGTGCACAGCCAAGCTCACAAAGCACCAAGGACCTCAGAGTTCAGCCCTGAGCTATATATATTCTTTTGGTCACCACGATGTAAAAAAGATGTTGAGACTCTAGAAAGAGTGCAGAGAAGAGCAACAAAGATGATCAGGGGACTGGAGACTAAAACATATAAGGAACGGCGGCTGGAATTGGGTATGTCCAGTTTAATGAAGAGAAGGACGAAGGGTGACATGATAGCAGCCTTCCAATATCTCAGGGGCTGCCCCAAAGAAGAACTTTCGGCTCAATTGCGGTTGTAAGTCAAGGTCTCCCTGTATTTGAGGGGCTGACACAAAGAACAGGGGGCTCAACTTATTTCCCAAACCATCTGAGGGCAGGACAAGAAGAAATGAGTGGAAACTAATCAAGGAGAGGAGCAAACAGGAATTATTTTATTTATTTATTTTATTTTAATTCCATTTATATCCCACCCTTCTCCGAAGACTCAGGGCGGCTTACAAGCTTAGCAGTAGCCTTCATTCTATGTATATGCCTGCTTATTAGGGCTTTCATACACCCCCCAAGTGGCATTATTACAAAGTCAGCTTAATTGCCCCCAACAATCTGGGTCCTCATTTTACCTACCTTGGAAGGATGGAAGGCTGAGTCAACCTTGAGCCTGGTGGGATGCGAATCTGCACTAATTGCAGGCAGCTGGTGTTACTTAAGGAGGCATTAGCCCACTGCTCCACCAAGGAGAAACTTTCTAACAGAGGGAACAATTAATCAGTGGAACAACTTGCCACCAGAAGTTCTGGGTGCTCCATCACTGGAGGCTTTTAAGAAGAGATTGGACAGTCACTTGTCTGAAATGGTATAGGTTCTCCTGCTTGAGCAGGGGGCTGGACTAGAAGACCTCCAAGATCCCTTCCAACTTCTATTCTATTCTATTCTATTCTATTCTGTTCTGTTCTGTTCTGTTCTGTTCTGTTCTGTTCTGTTCTGTTCTGTTCTGTTCTGTTCTGTTCCGTTCCGTTACATTCTGTTCCATTCCATTCCATTTATTAAAAATCTCAGCTTTTTTGTTTCTTCATCTAGCCTTGTTCTTCCCAGCTGCTGGCTAAGAAAGCTAGGCATCTCTCATTCCTCATTAGCATGCTTCAGAGTATGTGTTTTCTTCTGTAATTCTAGTCATTATGCTAGATGGATGTGATGGTGGCTAATTGTACCGAAAAAAATAACATCTTTGCCAAGACTCTTTCCATTCCCCTAACTAGCTGTTCCTCTAGCAATAAAGAGAACAGAGAAGTGATGTAAACATTACTTTATTGATTTGTTAGCTCTGAACGGATGGATCATCCTGCTCTGATTTCTCCAAACGGTGTTAGCAAACCCAGAAAAGGAATGGATTAAACACCAAGGTGCCATTTCAAGGAAACCACCAAATGAATGAGTTCCATTTTTCACTGAGATCACAAGGATGAACCTTGGGCATTTTAGAGAAAGAGTTCAGAACATCCACTGATAAGACATAGGAAAAAAGGAAGCTGTTTTCCTGTTTTAAGTTCATAAAATCTGAGTCCCCCAAATTCAGATGCTTCTATGTGGCAGCAAAGAGGAACATATTCTTTCCAGCTCTCTTCTCTTCTCTTCTCTTCTCTTCTCTTCTCTTCTCTTCTCTTCTCTTCTCTTCTCTTCTCTTCTCTTCTCTTCTCTTCTCTTCTCTTCTCTTCTCTTCTCTTCTCTCCTCTCCTCTCCTCTCCTCTCCTCTCCTCTCCTCTCCTCTCCTCTCCTCTCCTCTCCTCTCCTCTATTCTATTCTATTCTATTCTATTCTATTCTATTCTATTCTATTCTATTCTATTCTATTCTATTCTATTCTATTCTATTCTATTCTAATTCTAATTCTAATTCTAATTCTAATTCTAATTCTCTTCTCTTCCATAGTTTCTCTTCTCTTCTCTCTTCTCTTCTCTTCTCTTCTCTTCTCTTCTCTTCTCTTCTCTTCTCTTCTCTTCTCTTCTATTCCATATTTTCTCTTTTCTCTTCTCTTCTCTTCTCTTCTCTTCTCTTCTCTTCTCTTCTCTTCTCTTCTCTTCTCTTCTCTTCTCTTCCATATTTTCTCTTCTCTCTTCTCTTCTCTTCTCTTCTCTTCTCTTCTCTTCTCTTCTCTTCTCTTCTCTTCTCCTCTTCTCTTCTCTTCTCTTCTCTTCTCTTCTCTTCTCTTCTCTTCTCTTCTCTTCTCTTCTCCTCTCCTCTCCTCTCCTCTCCTCTCCTCTCTTCTCTTCTCTTCTATTCCATATTTTCTCTTCTCTTCTCTTCTCTTCTCTTCTCTTCTCTTCTCTTCTCTTCTCTTCTCTTCTCTTCTCTTCTCCTCTCCTCTCCTCTCCTCTCCTCTCCTCTCTTCTCTTCTCTTCTATTCCATATTTTCTCTTCTCTTCTCTCTTCTCTTCTCTTCTCTTCTCTTCTCTTCTATTCTATTCTATTCTATTCTATTCTATTCTATTCTATTCTATTCTATTCTATTCTATTCTATTCTATTCTATTCTATTCTATTCTATTCTATTCTATTCTATTCCATATTTTTTCTTCTCTTCTCTTCTCTTCTCTCCCATCCCATCCCATCCCATCCCATCCCATCCCATCCCATCCCATCCTATCCCTTTACAACTTTCCCAGCCATCTTCTGACAAGCAAAGTCAACATGGGAAGCCAGATTCACTTAACAACCGTGTCAGGAAAGATCATAAAATGGGGGCATGATTCAGTTAACAAATATCTATCTTAGCAACATTAATGTTGGGCTGAACTGAGGTTAGGACTCGAAGGTGACCATCATTCAGATTGTTTTACCATTATTCTGGATCACGTAAGAGTTTTCTAAAGATGACAATGGAAGGTGACCCCACCCTACAATGCCTACATTATAGGTGTACCTCAACCTAGTGCCACATTGCTACCCAGGATTTCTGTTGCAGATGTCAGGATTCGATTTTGCAACTGTTGCCATGACATGAATGTAAATGGCATCCCTGTGGCCATTAAGCAAATCTAACCAGACCAATTTCATTTCAGAAGCTCCAAGACGCTTCCATTTCTCCCTTTGGAGAGCCTTTCTGTGACCTTTGGGAAATTTGTAAAGATAGGGCACAACACAACGGAAGGGAGAAAGTGGAAAAAAAAGAAAGAAAGCAGAGCCTGGCAAGTGCAAATCGATCAGCCTGACGCAAAGACTGGGCAACAGCTTATTAATCATTCAGTTTGGGAGAATTTAGACAAGAAGGCACTGCTCGGTGTTAGCCAGCATGCTTCATCATGAATCCTCATGCAGGGACTAGCCCGTATCTCCTTGTTTGATAGACTGACCTCTTTAGTGGGCTGCAGGAATGGCGTGGAGATAGTGTATCTTGTCTTCGGCGAAGTATTTGACAAGATCGCCCATTAAATCCTTGTGGGCGAGAAGACAAAAGCCTTGCATTCTGGTCTGTAGATGGAGGCAGATCAGATCAAGCAATTGCAGCAAAGAGGGGGAAAAAATAAATAAATTAGTGATTCTACCTGGAGTGAAAATAATCTACTGATCTATTGAGGTGTCTTTTCATAGGCCTATTCACCATATTGATAAATTACACAACACCAACAGAATAGAATAGAATAGAATAGAATAGAATAGAATAGAATAGAATAGAATAGAATAGAATAGAATAGAATAGAATAGAATAGAATAGAATAGAATAGAATAGAATAGAATAGAATAGAATAGAATAGAACCTGACTTAAGCATGAAAGTCGGATGGGTGACTTTTAGGCAACCCATAAGAGATGTTGAGTTCTAGTCCTGACTTAGGCACAGAAGTCATCTGGGTGACTTTGGGCCAGTCCCTCTCTTTGCGAAGCTCAACCTTCCTCACAGGGTTGTTGTTGTGAGGAAAATAGGAGGAGGAGGAGGATTTGTTTGGATATGTTTTCCACAGGGGATGATTACAAGAAAGGTGGAATACAAATAAACTAACAAGCAAATGAAGATATGTTTGTCTCTGAAGCTGTTTATGAGATTTCTCAGGTTCCTATGTTGATAATCAATGTTTAGACATCGTTCTTGCTGTCTTGCTTGGCTACTATCCCAGGGAAGACTTACTAAAACAGAGTAACAGAATAAAAGAGTTGGAGGGGATCTTCAAGGTCTTCTAGTCAAACCCCCTGCAGATGCTGGAGATGCCATTCCATACAAGTGGCTGCCCAGTCTCTTCTTAAAAGCCTCCAGTGATGGAGCACCCACAACTTATGAAGGCAAGTCAGTCCACTGGTTAATTGTTCTCACCGTTAGGAAGTTTCTCCTTAGTTCCAGGTTGCTTCTCTGCTTGATTAGTTTCCATCCGTTGCTTCTTGTCCTGCCTTCAGATGCTTTGGAGAATAGATTGAACTGCTTGTCTTTGTGGCAGCCCCTCAAATCTTGGAACACTGCTATCATGTCACCCTTAGCCCTTCTCTTCATGAAACTAGACCTACCCAATTCCTGCAACCATTTTTCATATGTTTTAGCCTCCACCTCTTTAATCCTCCTGGTTGCTCTTCACTGCACTCTTTCTAGAGTCTCAGCATCTTTCTTATATGGTCAATAGTCCTCACTCCTTATTTATCCTGAATTCTAGATTCTCCCTCTCCTTGATTAGTTTCCATCCATTGCTTCTTTTTCCTGCCTTCAGTTGCTTTGGAGAATAAGTTCTCTTCTTACCACTAGTAGTAGCTCCTCAGATACTGTATTGGAATACTAGAGAAACAGATCAACACAATAAGTCCTATTCTTCTTTATTCCTCTAAGGAAGGTTTCCAGGTTGAACATACCTATCGTGCATGCTTTGGGAATAATGAAACCCATTAACAGATTGTTAATGTCACTTGGAAACAGACCAAGCAGAGGCTTGCAAAAACAGTCAAGCTTCCCAATCAATCTGATGTGTAACTAGGCACTGATGGAGCCTCTCACAAGCCAGGAGAAAACCGCTTAGAAAATAAAGGTCTCAACAGCCAAACTGGCTTCCATGGATAGATCTTAAAGGTAAAGGTAAAGGTTCCCCCACACATGCGTGCTAGTCGTTTCCTACTCTAGGGGCCGGTGCTCATCTCCATTTCAAAGCCGAAGAGCCAGCGCTTGTGCGAGGACATCTCTGTGGTCATGTGGCCAGCATGACTAGATGCCAAAGGCGCACGGAACACTGTTACCTTCCCACTGTAGTGGTCCCTATTTTTCTACTTGCATTTTTACGTGCTTTCGAAGTGCTAGGTTGGCAGAAGCTAGGACGAGTAACAGGCTCTCACTCTGTTACACGGCACTCGGGATTCGACCCGCCAAACTGCCGACCATCTCACTGACAAGCTCAGCATCCTAACCCACTGAGCCACCGCATTAGGAAATGCTAAAAGGTTGAATCTTGGAAACAGTTTTTGGGTGACAGAATGAAGAAAACCAAGATCATGGCATCCGGCCCTCTCAATTCCTGGCAAATAGATGGGGAAGAAATGGAGGTAGTGACAGATTTTATTTTCCTGGGCTCCAAGATCACCGCAGATGGGGACTGCAGCCATGAAATTAAAAGATACTTGCTCCTGGGGAGGGAAGCCATGGGAAATCTAGACAGCACACTAAAAAGCACAGACATCACCCTGCCAACAAAAGTGTGTATAGTGAAGGCCATGGTTTTGCCAGTTGCAATGTATGGTTGTGAAAGTTGGACCATAAGAAAGGCTGAGCACCAAAGAATGGAGGCCTTTGAACTATGGTGCTGGAAAAGACTCCTGCGAGTCCCTTGGACTGCAAGGCGATCAAACCGATCAGTCCTAGAGGAGATCAACCCTGACTGCTCTTTAGAAGGCCAGATCCTGAAGTTGAAACTCAAGTACTTTGGCCACCTAATGAGAAGGAAAGACTCACTGGAGAAGAGCCTAATGCTGGGAAAGATCGAGGGCAATAGAAGAAGGGGACGACAGAGAATGAGGTGGCTGGATGGAGTCGCTGAAGCAGTAGGCGTGAGCCTAAAAGGACTCCAGAAGATGGTAGAGGACAGGAAGGCCTGGAGGAACGTTCTCCATGGGGTTGCAATGGGTCAGACACAACTTCGCAACTAACAACAACAAAAATCCTACCCTGGATGTTGCTGGAATTTAATCATACCTAAGGCAGGTATTCTCCCTTCCCCCTTTAATGCTCAGGACTGCCTTGAATGGCGAGACTGGTGACAAATAAATTTGATAAACAAACAAGCAAGCAAACAAATAAAGAAATGAATGGCTTTTTGTACATAATGGTTTTGTTGCTACACTGGCTTCCATTAGTTAGGTATGCATCCTAGTTATTTCCTTCCTTCCTCCTTCCCTCCCTTCCTTCCTTCTTTTTTATTCATCCTTTTCTTTCTTTCACTCTGTGTCTTCCTTTTTCCTTGTTCCTTTCCCTTCCTTTCTTCCTCCCTCCCTCCCTTCCTCTCCCTCTTTCTTTCTTTCTTTCTTTCTTTCTTTCTTTCTTTCTTTCTTTCTTTACTTCCTTTCTTCTTTTTTCCCTCCTTCCTCTTTTTTCTATCTTTCTTTCTTTCTTTCTTCCTCCCTTCCCCCTCCTTCCCTCTTTTTAGCCACCCAGGTGGAGAAAGATGGAAGGGAAAGGAGAAGTAGAAGGAGAGAAAAGGAGAGAGGAAGAGCTAGACAGAAAGAGAGAGATGAGGAGTAATAAAGTTGAGAAAGAGGAACAAAGGGAAAGAGGAAGGTTGGGAGGGAGGATGGGACAGAGGGTGAGAGAGAGAGAGGGAGAGGGACCCTGTTTGACTAAGCTATTGTTAGTTTGCACCATTACAAAATAATTATATATTAATTCCTTATTTACCTTTGGATTTTCATAGGGCATTTAAATGATGTTGTATATAGACATTTCTTCAGCTGTTAGGAAAATGGCATGCACTAAAAAAAATCTACCGTATTTTCCGGCGTATAAGATGACTTTTTAACCCATGAAAATCTTCTCAAAAGTCGGGGGTCGTCTTATACGCCAGAAAATATGGTAGTCATATGAAAAGATAAAAAAGTAAAAGAGAAATGATATAACTTGCTTTGGGTTAGTTCAGGGATAGTTTCCAAAAATTGGAGGGTTGGATCCCTTTAGCTATTTGGTCTTTTTTTTTTTTTAACAGATAGGTGATTAGATAGATAATGTAGCATCAAGCGCTCTGCAAAACAGTCCTGATGCGTCCCATTTTCTTCTAATTCAAACCGCACAATTCCTACTGAAAGGAGAGGGAGGGGGGAAAGACAGATAAAGATTGTTTCTTTCTTCTCTCTTATTTTTTTTATTATACTGCTTGGGTTCATTTTTTAAAAAAAAAAACAGGTTAAAAAAAATAACGGTCAGCCCGTAATTAGTGGCTTTCTGAAAGTATCCATTAATATTACATAAATTGCAAGCTTAAAGAATTCAATTAGTAGACCAAGTTGTATTGGAACTAAATACATCATTTAATTTGAGGGCTGTGGTATGAAATGAGTTCTAGGGTAGAAATCAATAGAGACTGGGAGAGAGAGAGAGAGAGAGAGAGAGAGAGAGAGAGAGAGAGAGAGAGAGAGAGAGAGAGAGAGAGAGAGAGAGAGAGAGAGAGAGAGAGAGAGAGAGGTTTGTTTGTGTGTGTGAGAGAGAGACACCCTGCCTGATATTCCTTCTGTCTCTTTATCCAAAACTCTAAGTACATGGCAAAAATAATGAGAATAGAATAGAATAGAATAGAATAGAATAGAATAGAATAGAATAGAATAGAATAGAATAGAATAGAATAGAATAGAATAGAATAGAATAGAATAGAATAGAATAGAATAGAATAGAATAGAATAGAATATATGGAACAGAACAGAACAGGACAGGACAGAACAGAACAGAACAGAACAGAACAGAACAGAATAGAATAGAATAGAATAGAATAGAATAGAATAGAATAGAATAGAATAGAAGATAGGATAGGATAGGACAGGACAGAACAAAACAGAACAGAACAGAACAGGAATAGAATAGAGTAGAGTAGAGTAGAGTAGAGTAGAGTAGAGTAGAGTAGAGTAGAGTAGAGTAGAGTAGAGTAGAGTAGGGTAGGGTAGGGTAGGGTAGGACAGGACAGGACAGGATAGGATACAGAACAGAACAGAATGGAACGGAATGGAATGGAATGGAATGGAATGGAATGTCATACATACAGCATAACCATTCATTTACCAAGTTTCCCCCAAAATAAGATGAAGTCATATTAAATTTTGCTCCAAAAGATGCATTAGGGCTTATTTTCCAGTTAGGTCTTATTTTCGGGGAAATACGGTACCAAATGCATGCATCTGGCTGTTGATCTTAACTGGGGCTTATTTTTAGGATAGGGCTTATATTATGAGCATCCTGAAAAATCATGTTAGGGTTTATTTTCCGGTTGTGTCTTATTTTGGGGGAAGCACAATAGTAACAATTCAAAGTTACAATGGCACTAAAAAAAAAGTGACTTTTTTAAAAAATCCCATTTATATCCCGCCCTTTTCCGAAGACTCAGGGCGGCTTACAATCTAAAGCACAAATCAATGTGCTTAGCAATAGCCTTCATTCTATGTATATGCCTGCTTATTAGGGCTTTCGCCCCCCCCCAAGCGGCATTATTACAAAGTCAGCTTACTGCCCCCAACAATCTGGGTCCTCATTTTACCTACCTCGGAAGGATGGAAGGCTGAGTCAACCTTGAGCCTTATCATCAGTATTCACACTTAATGACCATCGTAGCCTCCTGGTGGTCACATGATCAACGTTTTAGGACTCGGCAACTGGCATGTATTTATGATGGTTGCTGTCAGACCTGCCTCAATTTCAACCTCGAAATAGAAACGATCCATTTGTTGACAAAGGTACAGTTTTATTAGAAGTCAAGTGCATGGCGGTAATTCATAGCCAGAACTGAGAATTCTGCACCAAAATCAACTTTTCTATCCCTTAAATGCCTTCCTTTGCTGACCCACCCCTTGACCGATCAGATTCAAGAAAGATGTTTTCACAACAGACTTCAAGCATTTCATTTTTTCTATCCTATCCTATCCTATCCTATCCTATCCTATCCTATCCTATCCTATCCTATCCTATCCTATCCTATCCTATCCTATCCTATCCTATCCTATCCTATCCTATCCTATTCTATTCTATTCTATTCTGTTCTGTTCTGTTCTGTTCTGTTCTATTCTATTCTGCTCCGCTCCGCTCCGTTCCATTCCATTCCATATTTTCTATCCTGGATGAGGAATTCTGGGAGTTGAAGTCCACAAGTCATAAAAGGGCCAAGCTTGAAGACCTCTGCCCCATAAGCATTGACTGGTCAACATGGCAACCAAAGAACTAGCATAAGGTTAATCTTTTCTTTCTTCCAGCAAGGCTCTCTGTTCTTAATCTAGGTATTATTTCGGGGTTTGTGTGATTCATCTCGGCTCCTGTTAAAATTCAGACCAAGTTTCTCTCTGTTCCTGTTGCCCTACTGCTGGGTGCTGACATTTCCTTTCAAATTGGCTTCAACTGTTTTTTTTTATGGGTGTGAAATACCCAGTCTATAAAAGATGCTCTCGTGCTGTCAAAAGGGCCTCCATTAATCCCAACGGCAGCCAAACTGTGAAAGCATTCCTGTGTGATGAATGGGACAATCAATGTGCAAGACACAGTGGATCCATCAGGATTCACAGGGGGCATCGATTCCTTTCTTTCTGGTCCTGCAAACAAAGTTGACTCTTCTTCTGGTCTGTCACCCCAGCTGACCCCTTTCCAGCTGGACTTCCATGCTCAAAAATATCATAACAGAATAACAGAGTTGGAAGAGGCCTTGGAGGTCTTCTAGTCTAATCCCCTTAAAACTTATACCACTTCAGACAAATGGCTGTCCAGTCTCATGTTCGAGCACCCACAACGGCCATTTCAATCAATCAATCAATCAATCAATCAATCAATCAATCAATCAATCAATTAGAATAGATCTGGAAGGGACCCTGAAGGTCTTCTAGTCCAACTCCCTGCTCAAGCAGGAGACCCTATGCCATTTTAATCAATCAATCAATCAATCAATCAATTAGAATTGATCAGGAAGGGACCTCTGAGATCTTCTAGTCCAACTCCCTGCTCAAGCAGAGGACCCTATGCCATTTCAATCAATCAATCAATCAATCAATCAGTCAGTCAGTCAGTCAGTCAGTCAATCAATCAATCAATCAATCAATCAATAATAGAACTGAAAGGGACCTCTGAGATCTTCTAGTCCAACTCCCTGCTCAAGCAGGAGACCCTATGCCATTTTCAATCAATCAATCAATCAATCAATCAATCAATCAGTCAGTCATTCAATCAATCAATCAATAATATAACTGAAAGGGACCTCTGAGATCTTATAGTCCAACTCCCTGCTCAAGCAAAGGACCCTATGCCATTTCAATCAATCAATCAATCAATCAATCAATCAATCAATCAATCAGAATAGAACTGAAAGGGACCTCTGAGATCATCTAGTTAAACTCCTTGCTCAAGCAGAGGACTATGCCATTTCAATCAATCAATCAGTCAGTCAGTCAGTCAGTCAGTCAATCAATCAA
>NC_138203.1:6482935-6530435 GCF_964194415.1 Vipera berus
GCAAGGAATTATCGCTTGGGGGGAATTAATTGTTCGTGGCACCAGGATAGAAACCTGTGAGGGCTAGTCGTGCCTTGTGCGTGAAATCCAGTTGGGTGACTTTGAGCCAATTCCAGGAGACGGTGAGTTCTAGTCCCGCCTTAGGCATGAAGCCATTTGAGTGATTTTGAGTCAATCACGAGGAGACGGTGCGTTCTAGTCCCGCCTTAGGCATGAAGCCATTTGAGTGATTTTGAGTCAATCACGAGGAGACGGTGCGTTCTAGTCCCGCCTTAGGCATGAAGCCATTTGAGTGATTTTGAGTCAATCACGAGGAGACGGTGCGTTCTAGTCCCGCCTTAGGCATGAAGCCATTTGAGTGATTTTGAGTCAATCACGAGGAGACGGTGTGTTCTAGTCCCGCCTTAGGCATGAAGCCATTTGAGTGATTTTGAGTCAATCACGAGGAGACGGTGTGTTCTAGTCCCGCCTTAGGCATGAAGCCATTTGAGTGATTTTGAGTCAATCATGAGGAGACGGTGTGTTCTAGTCCCGCCTTAGGCATGAAGCCATTTGAGTGATTTTGAGTCAATCACGAGGAGACGGTGCGTTCTAGTCCCGCCTTAGGCATGAAGGCCACACTCTGAGCGGTTTACGGAGTCAGCATAGTGAGCCCAACAATCTGGCCCCTCATTTTACTGACCTTGGAAGGATGGAAGGCTGAGTCAACCTTGAGCCAGTCAAGATCGAACTGTCACGTTTCCGACCTATGGGCTTTTCAAGTGACTCTGAGGCATTGTTTACCTTAAAAGTCCTTTATTCAACCTAATACACCGGCAAATGCTTGCTCGAAGGAAGTTGGAATCTGAAATCTCCGCCCCCTTGCACAATACAGTAAAACACAATTCTCCACCTTTCTAATTTTGTCATGAATCGTATTCTCCTATTAATTTAAAGAATCAGCTTCCCTTCCATTAGAAAACCCGCCAAGCTCTTATCTTCTTTAATTTCAGATGGCCTTGAGGAGTGCAATCCTCCTCTTCCCCCGCCTCCCAATCTCTTAAAGCAATACACAAGTTTAACATATGAAATGGCTACTTCTTCATCTCTTGTCAAGCAATAACATTCGGTGTTAGCAGCGTTGACACGAACTCCAGGCTGTGGGCAGAGTTAGCCTGCAATACTGCAATCAAATCACTGAATTAGCAGGGCACCTGAAATTAGATTTCAGGGGTGACGGCAGAGTTCCCTGGTATTGTTCAGTTGCTAACACATGTCCAAATCATCACAAACCCATGGACCATAGAACACCAGCCCCAGCCCCTCCATCCTCCACTCTCTCTCAGAATTTGCCCAAATTCATGTTCATTGCCTCAATGATGCTATCTAACCATCTCATCCTCTTCCCTCTTTTGCCTTCCCTCTTTCCCAACATCAGGCTTATCTCCCAAGGAGTCTCTCTTCTCATTAGGTGGCCAAAGCATTTGAGCTTCATCGTTCCAAACTTCCAAAGAAGAATTGGGGTGATTTCCTTTAGGATTTACTCCTTCAGGAGTCTGCTCCAACAATTCCTTCTCCATGCACCAAGGCGACCGTGACGGCTAGCAAAAGGAAGCCACGGAGCCAAGGGCTGCCAGAGAAATAATTCAGCATATCTAAAGGGCAATTAACTTGAGTAAGGCTGACAAAACGAATGAGAATGGAAACGATGGAGCTGGGCAAGTTACTCAACAACGTTCTTGGGTTCAATTACGCTCACTTTTTTCTTCTTCTTCTGAGAAATCAACCCTGTTGGCATCAGAAGAAATTAATCTAAGGAGGCCTTCTCGGTATGGTGAGCCTTCAAGCTCGTTGAGAATTCTGAGATTTCCAGTCTCAAGTCTTGGAGTAAGAGAATAACAGAATTGAAAGGGACCTTGGAGGTCTTCTTCTAGCCCAACCACCATCACTGGACATTTTTTTTTAAAAGAGGCATTTGTCTGAAATGATATAGGGTAAATAATAATAATAATAATAATAATAATAATAATAATAATAATAATAATAATAATAATAATAATAATAATAATAATAATAATAATAATAATAATGATGATGATGATGATGATGATGATGATGATGATGATGATGATGATGATGGAAGGGACCTTGGAGGTCTTCTAGTCCAACCCCCTGCTCAGGCAGGAAACCCTATACCATTTCAGACAAATGTATGTCCAATCTCTTCTTAAAAACTTCCAGTGTTGGAGCATTCACAACTTCTGGAGGCAGGTTGCTCCACTGGTTAATTTTTCTAACTGTCTAACTCTTTGGTTCTAGGTTGCTTCTCTCCTTGATGAGTTTCCATCCATTGCTTCTTGACCTGCCTTTAGGGGCTTTGGAGAAGAGCTTGAGTCCCTCTTCTTTGGGGCAGCCCCTGATATTTTGGAACATGGCTATCCTGTCCCCCCTCATCCTTCTCTTCATTAAACTAGGCATTCCCAATTCCAGCAGCCGTTCCTTATCTGTTTTAGCCTCCACTCCTCTAATCATCTTTGTTGCTCTTCTCTGCACTCTTTCTAGAGTCTCAACATCCTGCTTGAGGTAGGGGTTGCTCTAGAAGACCTCCATGGCCCCTTCCAACTCTATTAGTCTATCTGCCATGTTCTCAGAAGCTTCTTTTTGGTGGTGGGTGGAAGAGACTCTCCCAAGGCTTCTGTCACCCAAATATTTCCCCCTTTTCTTTTCCTGGGAAACAATTTCTTTGACGTGGCTGACATGCTGAGATTGTGATGTTTTGGAAACTGTATGGATAGCGCTTAATGGGTTGGGTTTTAGCTTCAAGCAGCTCTGGAAGGTTTTCTAAGGATCTATTGGAGGCATGTAGAGACTCTTCCTGCCTTACATTTAAGTCTTTTTTTTTCTTTTTTCTTTTTTCCTGGTCAAAGCTTCTGTTGGGTCAGCAGCTACATGCACAAGGTAAGACTCTCTTTCACCCTTGTTGTATTGGAAAAAATAAATGAGCTGGACTCACACTATCAAGGAGCTAGTCATTAGAGAATATTTGTTTTCTCCCTCTCCCCCTGCAGTTTGTATCAAAGACTTAAGCATAAGAGGTTATCTTTCTCTCTTTTTTTTAAATCTCTCTTACTGTGTTAACTTGGAAAAGGAAGAAGAGGGGAACAGAGTCAATATTTTATCAGGGTGTGTGCTCTGGAAAGGTAGTTATCATGGTTCAAAGATGTGTGTGTGAATGTCCGTGTGTTTCTTTTCTTACGATGTCGGTATTTTATTGGTTTGGAATGTTGATTTTTTTCTTTAAATCTTTTCTCTTCTCTTCTCTTCTCTTCTCTTCTCTTCTCTTCTCTTCCCTTCCCTTCCCTTCCATTCCATTCCATTCCATTCCATTCCATTCCATTCCATTCCATTCCATTCCATTCCATATTTTCTATTCTATTCTATTCTATTCTATTCTATTCTATTCTATTCTATTCTATTCTATTCTATTCTATTCTATTCTATTCTATTCTATTCTATTCCATTCCATTCCATTCCATTCCATTCCATTCCATTCCATTCCATTCCATTCCATTCTATTCTATTCTATTCTATTCTATTCTATTCTATTCTATTCTATTCTATTCTATTCTATTCTATTCTATTCTATTCTATTCTATTCTATTCTATTCTATTCTATTCTATTCCATTCCATTCCATTCCATTCCATTCCATTCTAGTGTGACACCAGTAAATCTCATCACCACCTCCTTCCTTCCTTCCTTCCTTCCTTCCTTCCTTCCTTCCTTCCTTCCTTCCTTCCTTCCTTCCTTCCTTTCCTTCTGTCAAGTTGAAAGCATGATTTTGCTGTTGCAACAACTATTGCTTCTCAGCTTGCTAACATACTTGTGGGGGGGGGGGAAGAGAGAGAGAAGGAAGGAGGAAGTGGAATGCCAGTTCCAGAGATTAAGAAGTCAGACCTTGAGAACCAAGGACAGTTTGCCAGATGTCTGACCTCAGACACTTTCTCATAACAGTTTTGTAGTACTTAATTGGACAACATGAACTGCACAAACAGGAGGAGACGGAATTCTACAGTTTACTATATGGATTGGGGTGGAGGTTTACAAAAACTGTTTTTGCTTGCAAATATGCTGAAACGATGTTAAGTTTTGTATTAAGAGATTGGAGAGGCTCGAAGGTGCTTGGTTGGGTTCATCAGTTGGAACCTTGATTCATTCATTCATTCATTCATTCATTCATTCATTCATTCATTCAATCAATCAATCAATCAATCAATCAATCAATCAATCAATCAATCAATTTCTATAGCCAGGCCAATGACTCTGGAAGGCTTACAATTCAAAGTTTAAGGACTGGTGATGCATAATGAGGGAGACAGAAAAAAAGTAAGGCCGACAACTACAATTACAAAATGATTTCACACTCTTTGCTGAGCATCTATACAGTTTGAATGGGGAAAAACAATGGCTTAAGCAGCTGTGCATCTTAATGTTATAGGAGATGACCAGGAGAAGCCCAAAGATGGCGTCAACGCACCATCAGATTGCAGTCATTGCATTGCCATAAGAGACTCATCCAGCCCTCCTCCAGTGAATTCTGTTGACTCTTTGCCTCAACTGCTAGTAGATGATATTCTTGCATGTACGTAGCATGTAACAAACTTGAAATGCTTTGAACTAAACTCCTGTTCCCTGGTTCTTTGTGCCTGACAAATATGACAAAGGTCAAACTGCTTTATAGTGAAACAGATGAAATTCCCAATACTTTCCCGAAGCAACTCCCCAAGGACTTAGCTCCCAAAGCCTTGTACAGTTGGTCTTGAAAGTCATAGTTTTAAACAACTTGACGAGTTCCTCATCCCAACACTAGCTTAGAAGACCTTCAAGGTCCCTTCCAACTCCATTATTCTTATTCTGTTATTCTATCAATTTGTTATCTATCTATCTATCTATCTATCTATCTATCTATCTATCTATCTATCTATCTATCTATCTATCTATCTATCTATCTCCTTGGTGGAGCAGTGGGCTAATGCCTCCTTAAGTAACACCAGCTGCCTGCAGGTTCGCATCCCACCAGGCTCAAGGTTGACTCAGCCTTCCATCCTTCCAAGGTAGGTAAAATGAGGACCCAGATTGTTGGGGGAAATTAAGCTGACTTTGTAATAATGCCGCTTGGGGTGTGTGTGAAAGCCCTAATAAGCAGGCATATACATAGAATGAAGGCTACTGCTAAGCTTGTAAGCCACCCTGAGTCTTCGGAGAAGGACGGGATATAAATGGAATTTTTAAAAAAAATCTATCTATCTATCTATCTATCTATCTATCTATCTATCTATCTATCTATCTATCTCATCTCTCTGTCTCTCTCATATACAAATCTATCTATCTATCTATCTATCTATCTATCTATCTATCTATCTATCTATCTATCTATCTATCTATCATCTACCTTCGTATCTAACTAGTATGTATCTGTGGGTATAGGGTCTATATATAGACCCTCTGTATATATTATATGGGTATAGTGTCTATATGTAGATCCTATGGGTATAGGATCTCCTGCTTGAGTAGGCAGCTAACTAAAAGACCTTCAAGGTCCCTTCCAGCTCCATTATTCTGTTGTTCTATTTATCTGTCTATCTCTATCTGTATCTATCTATCTATCTATCTATCTATCTATCTATCTATCATTTTCTACCTGTTCTAACCTGAAGGGCTAACATCAAGGCTGTATCCCCACACCTTACCCTGGCTTTATTCCTTCTGGAAACACTTCTTGCTTCTGGGTGTGATCTTCAAAGCCTCAGCCCTGTGTTTTGGGACTTCATCTGCTGCTCCTACTTTTCTTTGTCATCTTCTTTTTTATTATTAATCCACTGGCCTTGTGAGAGAACAGTTTATAGATGATCGAATACGGGAAAAAGAATAGACAAAGTTGTAGTCATACATATTTAAAAGTGGAGATAACAGCGCATATTTATCTTTGGAAGCTTTGTTGTATTTCCTAGCATTCTCCTTGACACCTTATCTATCATAGGGTTTCTACTGCATATTCTAACATTTTGCTTCTTTTAATCTCTGGATGTAAACAAAAGCAGTTTCTCCTTTTCGGAAACACCCCCCCCCCAATCTTGTCTCCCTCGTGACAAAAGCCCCTCATGATGAAAGGAGAAACTGAGTTTTGATTCACAACTCTCTAAATGTAATTTTAAAAGGTTCTTGATTTAGCAAATGCCCAAGGTATATAGATTTCTCCCCCCCCCACCTTCTCTTATTAGAATTCTCATAAATGAGATCTGAAGGGTGCATATGTCAAGATCTGAAAGCTGATTTTTTTTTCCTCTTTAATATTTTGATTCAAAGGGGGAAAAAATAAACCAAGAATCTACAGAAAAGACTTCTTCTTCTTCTTCTTCTTCTTCTTCTTCTTCTTCTTCTTCTTCTTCTTCTTCTTCTTCTTCTTCCTTCTTCTTCTTCTTCTTCTTCTTCTTCTTCTTCTTCTTTCTTCTTCTTCTTCTTCTTCTTCTTCTTCTTCTTCTTCTTATTATTATTATTTTATTATTATTATTATTATTATTATTATTATTATTATTATTATTATTATTATTATTATTATTATTCTCATCTCTACTTCTTAGAAGGCTGAGTTGAAAAAAGCTTTCCATAGTTCAAGCAGGTTCTTGCCCTTCTCTTCGAAAATACCTATTGATTGTTTTTCTACTACCGATGGTTCCAAAAAAGTGTAGCTTATTTTTGCCGGGATTTATTGGCAATATTCCTCACCAGCATCCCACCCAAATATTTTCCAGGATTCACGATAGACCATCACTCACAAAAGGAGTTAATAATTTTCCACAGTGCTGATCCAAATGGCTGTTGCATTTTTTCATGCATATTTTATGCACAGTTGCCTGAAATTGATATGAAATTGCAAATCTGTTTTAAGCCGGTGCTGTGCAAATATCATTATTCCTCAGATGAATTTTTTTGCCTCAAATGCACAATGGCAAGCATACCTTCCTCTAAGATTTGCAAATGGTTGGGAAAGGAGCCCAATTACTAATTTGCAGCTACTAAGATTGTTGGTCGAGCAGGTATAAAAATAGCCAGGGAAATGATTGAAGCTTGGGAAACTGGCCACTTTCCAGTCAACAGGAGTGCTTATTTGCCACAAGTGTAGAACATAGAACATAAAATAATAGAGTTGGAAGGGATCTTGGAGGTCTTCTAGTCCAACCCCCTGCTCCAGCAGGAGGCCCTATATAATTCCAGATACATGGCTGTCCAGCCTTTTTTTGAAAGCCTTCACTGATGGAGCACCCACAACATCTAAAGGCAAGCTGTTCCTTTGGTTGATTGCTCTCACCATTAGGAAATTTCTCCTTAGTTCTAGGTTGCTTCTCTTCTTGCTTAAATAGACGTCCTCAGACATCTGAGGGATGTCAATAGGGAATGGCAGCAGGTGGTTGCACAGAGGGCCGCATCAACATCTGGGATCGTGCCCCCGCTGTCTGCGTGCGGTGGCACGCTCCGACCCTCCGGTTAGCACCCTTTTGCCTGGGGATGAGGGTGATCAGGCCCCTGAGCTCCGGCTGGTTTACCTTAATGCCAGATCCGTCGTTAACAAGGCTCCCCTCATTCAGGACTTGATCGAGGAGGAATGTGTGGATCTGGCATGCATCATGGAGACTTGGCTGGGCTCGGAGGAGGGGTTCCTCTGACCGAGTTATGCCCTCCAGGTTTCCATGTGCTACACCAGCCACGGGCTCAGGGTAGGGGTGGTGGGGTGGCAGTGGTCGTCCAGGAGACTTTATGCCTGCGGGAGACCACCATTGTCCAGATGGCCGGGAGTGAGTCCCTCCTCCTGAGATGTGGCCCTCGGGCTCAGTTGGGCTTGTTGCTCACATACCTGGCGCCCAGCTGTGTGGCAACAGCCCTGCCCGAGCTGCTTGACACCCTCTCAGGGTTGGCGGTGGAGTTCCCCAGGCTTATAGTTCTGGGGGACTTCAACTTGCCTTCACTGGGAGGGTTGTCTGAGTCTGCTCAGGAGTTCATGGCTTCCATGATGGCCATGGGCCTGATCCAAGTGATTCAGGGCCCGACTCATGTGGGGGGTCACACTCTCGACCTGGTGTTCCTGTCTGGAAAGTGGTTGGATGATCTGGGAGGGGGTTCACCAACCATTGTTCCCCTGTCATGGTCAGATCACTATCTCCTGCAGCTGGTCTTCCGTTATGCCACCCCCCGCCGCTGGGCTGCGGAACCGACCAGGTGGTTCCGCCCCAGGTGCCTAATGGACCCGGAACGGTTCCAGATGGCGCTGGGTCTATACCCATCGCCCTCACCCACAGCCCAGTCGATGTCTTGGTGGATGCCTGGGAAAGGGTGGCCGCCGGGGCACTTGACTGTGTTGTACCCTCGCGACCTCTGACCCGGCGCAGATCCTATTGGGCTCAATGGTTCTCTGCGGAGCTCTGGGTGATGAAAGATTGGAGATGGGGTCTAGAGAGCGGTTGGAGGTCCAGCCGATCTGAATCTGACCAATTGCAGCTAAGAACCTTTATAAGGTCTTATCTTGCGGCGATGAGGACGGCGAAGTCTAATTACTTCGCTGCCCTCATCGCGTCCGCAGATAATCGCCCGACCGCCCTGTTTAGGGTGACTCGCTCCCTCCTTAACCAGGAGGTGAGGGAGGATCCCTTACAGGGACGAGCCGAGGAGTTTAGTCACCATCTGGCGGACAAAATCGCTCAGATCTGGGCCGGTCTGGACTCTGACTGGGCAGAGTCTGATGTGGAGGAATCGTACAGTCTTGAGCATGTTATCTGGACTGAGTTTGATCCTGTTTCCCCTGATGATGTGGACAGGATCATGGGGAGGCTGAGCACCACCACGTGTTTGTTGGATCTGTGCCCCTCCTGGCTGGTTTATGCGGCCCGGGAGGAGACATGAGGCTGGTTCCAGGCAGTAATAACTGCTTCTTTGAAGGAGGGTGTCTTCCCTGCCACCTCCTCAGACCCCTCCTCAAAAAGCCTGCCCTGGACGCAGCTGTTTTAAATAACTATCGTCCAGTCTCCAACCTTCGCTTTTTGGCGAAGGTTGTTGAGAGTGTGGTGGCGCATCAGCTTCCTCTGTTCCTGGAGGAAACTGATTATCTGGACCCATACCAATCGGGTTTCAGGCCCAGATACAGCACGGAGACGGCATTGGTCGTGCTGGTGAATGATCTCTGGCAGGCTCGGGACAGGGGCTGTTCCTCTGTCCTGGTCCTATTAGATCTCTCAGCGGCTTTTGATACCATCAACCATGGTATTCTACTGCGGCGTCTCAGGGGGTTGGGAGTGGTTCTCCTCCTATCTCCTGGGCCGCTCGCAGTCGGTGTTGATGGGAGGGCAGAGATCTACCCCGAGGCTTCTTGTTTGTGGAGTTCCTCAGGGGTCGGTTCTCTCGCCCCTCCTGTTCAACATCTATATGAAGCCGCTGGGTGAGATCATTCATGGTTTTGGGGTGGGGTATCATCAGTACGCTGATGATACCCAACTTTTTCTTTCCACCCCGAACCAACCCAGCAATGCCCTCGCCGTGATGTCCCGTTGCCTGGAGGTGGTCCAGGTCTGGATGGGGAGAAACAGGCTTCGTCTCAATCCTGCCAAGACTGAGTGGCTGTGCATATCGGCATCTCAGGTTAACCAGACCATTCCACATTTAGCGATGGGGGGGTGAGGTGTTGCCCCCTGTTGATAGGGCTCGCAACTTGGGCATCCTCCTTGACTCCCGGCTCAACTTTGAAGATCACATAGGAGCCGTGACCAGGGGGGCTTTTGCCCAGGTTCACCTGGTGCGCCAGTTGCGACCCTATCTGGACCGAGATGCTCTATGCACAGTCACTCATGCGCTCGTGACCTCCCGTTTAGACTACTGCAACGCTCTCTACATGGGGCTGCCCTTGAGGACCACTCGGAGGCTTCAGCTGGTGCAGAATGCGGCCGCGTGAGTTGTGATGGGGGTTTCCTGATACTCCCATGTAACACCTCTACTCTGTGAGCTGCACTGGCTCCCAGTTGCCCTCCGGGTGAGATTCAAGGTGCTGGTGATGACCTATAAAGCCCTAAATGGTGAGGGTCCGGGATATGTGAGGGAACAACTGCTGCCGGCATCAAGCTCCCTTCGTCCAGTGCGCTCCCACAGGGAGGGTGTTCTCAGGGTGCCGCCGGTAAAAGATTGCCGGTGGATAACACCCAGGGGGAGGGCCTTCTCAGTGGGCGCGCCTGCCCTTTGGAACCAGCTGCCAGTGGAGCTTAGGACTGCCCCAGACCTCCGTTCATTCCGCCGGGACCTGAAGACCTGGCTCTTCGAGCTCTCTGGCCCAGGCTGAGAATTTTAATTTTAATTTTAACTGGGGTTTTTATTTGTTCAGGGATTGATATAATTTTTTTAATTGTTTTTAACTTTTGTATTTTTGTTTTAATCACCCTGTAAACCACCCTGAGTCCTTCGGGAAAGGGTGGTATCTAAATGTAATAAAATAAAAATAAATACATAAATAAATAAATGAATAAAGAACACCTACCAACTCTCTGTGCCATCACTTCTGGTTTCAGGATGGAGAGGATGACTTAAGACCCAGCAACACTAAGACCCTGCTCTGTGCAGGAATCCAAATTAGGACATAAAATAACAGAGCTGTAAGGAGCAGGAGTGTCTATACCATTTCAGACAGGTGGCTGTCCTCTCTCTTTATGAAAGCCCCCATGATGGAGCACCCACAACTTCTGAAGTCAAGGCCTTCCACTGATTGTTCTCACCATTAGGAAATTTATTCTTAGTTCTAGGTTGCTTCTCTCCTTGGCTTATCAGGCGCTCAGAAGCCAAGGACTTGGCAGCAGAAGGAAACAACAGCCAATTGCCAGCTATCAACACACCAATCAACCAGTAGGAAGGTACCACATAAATACGACTCATACAGGAGTCCAAATACATACCTGGAGAGAGCAAAGTTCCCTATCATCTATCTGTCTGTCTGTCTGTCTGTCTGTCTGTCTGTCTGTTTACCTACCCACCTACCTACTTACCTACCTACCTACCTACCTACCTCTCTGTCTCTCTATCTCTCTGATCTATCTTTCTATCTATCTATCTATCTATCTATCTATCTATCTATCTATCTATCTATCTATCTATCTATCATCTATCTATCTCTATATCTCTATATCTATCTATCTATCTATCTATCTATCTATCTATCTATCTATCTATCTATCTATCTATCTATCTATCCATCCATCCAGTGCTGGGATTCAAATAGGTGAACAACTGGTTCTCTGTATGGATACCACTTCCAGAAGTTCATTCTGGGCCTGGGCAACAAAAAATTAGCTGTCAGTTCTGCCGAAGTGGTGCGAACTGGCTGAATCCCACTACTGTATATATCGTAGGAAATATTTCTTTTTAGTGTCTTCAAAAGATTTAAGCAAAAAGAAAAGCAGGAGGCAGCAGATCACTAGAGATATTATTGTACCATAAAAAGCAAAATGTTTGCATGCACCCCATGGCTATCTAGTGAATAAACAGATAGATAAACATTTTGCAAATCTTTTGCTGAAATTCTTTTCGCCTTTGGGATTAACTTGGGGGAATCCAAGTCAAATTCATTTCATGGAAACAGGTAAGAATTATTCCCACTCCTTATTCCCCGCCCCCAATCCTCCATTGCACTAGGGTGTTGTTCTTCTCAGTAAATAATTTTGATCGTCTCTGTAGGTTTGTTGATGTAGCTGATACAATTAAAGCATCAATTCACTTTTTTTAAAAGTCTAATACAATTGATTCTGAAACTAATTTAAAAAATGCCCTGTTAAGATCTTTACAGACTTCTATTTCAAATTCTGTTTTGAACAGGGGGGAAAAAAACTTAAAATAGTTTGGAAAATTTATTGAAGATTGAAGTAGATGGATATCATTTCAAAAGTGATTTTTTTCCTACATTTTCCCTAGAATTGTGGCTTTGAAAGACAACTTGTCTTGTAGACTATAGCTCACCTTGTTACAAACATGCAAAACTCCATCAGGAGCTCATCGAATTTAATCCTGGACTTACATCCTTTCATTTAGCATCCATTCAAAGCTATGATGACACTGGAAAAAAAATGACTTACAACTGATCCTCACACTTATGAACATTTTAGCATCCCCATGGTCACAGGCATATGATCACTATAAGGAGAAACTTCCTAACAGTGAAGACAATGTACTAGTGCAGGGGTAGGCAACCTCGGCTCTTTTATGACTCGTGGACTTCAACTCCCAGAATTCCTGAGCCAGCCAAGCTGGCTCAGGAATTCTGGGAGTTGAAGTCCACGAGTCATAAAAGAGCTGAGGTTGCCTACCCCTGTACTAGTGGAACAACGTGCCTCCAGAAGTTGTGGATGCTCCAACACTGGGAGTTTTTAAGAAGAGGTTGGACAACCATTTGTCTGAAATGGGATTGGGTTTCCTGTTTGAGCAAGAGGTTGGACTAGAAGACCTCCAAAGCTCCTTCCAGTTTCATTCTGATTGATTGAAATGGCATAGGGTCTCCTGCTTGAGCAGGGAATTGGGCTAGAAAATCTCCAAGGTCCCTTCCGGATCTATTCTGATTGATTGATTGATTGATTGATTGATTGATTGATTGATTGATTGATTGATTGATTGATTGGAATGTCATAGGGTCCCCTGATTGAGCAGGGAGTTAGGCTAGAAGACCTCCAAGGTCCCTTCCAGCTCTACTGTGATAGATCATCCAAATGTAGGCACCAGGCAAGAAGCATGCATTTATGATGAGTGCAGTGTCCAGATGACCATCTGCAACCTTCACAGGTTACCTCCCATAGGGAAAGTCAATGGGAAAATCTGGATTCATTCACCAATACCTGGCTCAGCTAAGAAATGCAATTATTCACTTAACAACTACGGGAAAAAGAGAGCAAACTGAGTCATGGCTAACTTAGGGGCTTCTTTGCTTAGTTTGAGGACTGCTGGTATATCTGACAAAAAGATTTAGCACAGAGGAATTGCTGGTTTTGAGAGCAGTTAGGAGAATGTGCAACTAGAATAGAATAGAATAGAAAATATGGAATAGAATAGAATAGAATAGAATAGAATAGAATAGAATAGAATAGAATAGAATAGAATAGAATAGAATAGAATAGAATAGAATAGAATAGAATAGAATAGAATAGAATAGAATATATGGAATGGAATGGAATGGAACGGAATGGAAGAGAACAGAACAGAACAGAAAATATGGAACAACAGAACAGAACAGAACAGAATAGAATAGAATAGAATAGAAAATATGGAACAGAATAGAATAGAATAGAATAGAATAGAATAGAATAGAATAGAATAGAATAGAACAGAACAGAACAGAACAGAACAGAACAGAACAGAACAGAACAGAATAGAATGGAGCCCAATATTTCTGCTGCTAAATGAAACATTTGGTAAGTGAGTTTTTACCCATTGTACATCCTTTCTCGCCACAGCTGTTCAGTGAATCACTGCAGCTGTTACGTTGGCAACCCGGTTGATAAGCAAATCAGGCTGCCACAAAGGAGAGGGGGTCAAACTGTTCTCCAAAGCACCAGAGGGCAGGACAAGAAAGAATGGCTGGAAACTGACCAAAGAGAGAAACAACCTGGAATTAAGGAGAAACTTCCTGGCAATGAGAGCAATTAATCAGTGGAACAGAGGTTGCCTCCAGAAATCGTGGACACTCCATCACTGGAGGTTTTTAAGAGACTGGACAGCCACTTGTCTGAAATGGTATAGGTTCTCCTGCTCAAGTGGGGGGCTGGACAAGAAGATCTCCAAGGTCCTTCCAGCTCTATTCTATTCTATTCTATTCTATTCTATTCTATTCTATTCTATTCTATTCTATTCTATTCTATTCTATTCTATTCTATTCTATTCTATTCTATTCTATTCTATTCTATTCTATTCTATTCTATTCTATTCTATTCTATGATAAATTTCCTAACAGTGAGGACAATTAACCAGTGGAACAGCTTGCTTCCAGAAATCGTGGATGCTCTTATCACTGCAGATTTTTAAGAAGAGACTGGACAGCCACTTGTCTGAAATGATATAGGTTCTCCTGCTCAAGCGGGGCACTGGACTAGAAGACCTCCAAGGTCCCTTCCAGCTCTATTCTATTCTGTTCTGTTCTGTTCTGTTCTGTTCTGTTCTGTTCTCTTCTGTTCTGTTCCCCATTGACTTTGCTTGTCAGAAGGTGGCAAAAAGGATTGCATGACCCTGGGACGGTGCTTGAGCAGGGGTTGGATTAGAAGACCTCCGAGGTCTCTCCCAACTCTGCTATTCTGTTATTAAGCCCTGTAATCTTTCAAGTTACCATCTACGGTGTAGAATCGGCCTCCGTTCTTGCCATCCAAAATAAGCATGCAGGCTAAGTCTTCATACTTTGATCTTCCTTCTCTGAAGACCCTCTTCATTTCTCTCTTGGCAGTGTTTCTCTTCTTCTTCTGAGCTTAACTTTTCTGCTGCTTCATTCCGCTCCTCCTGAACCCCATCCTTGATCACCGATGCAAGCAAAGGGGACCTTTCTATGGAACAGATTCCAGAGCCAAGAGGGAAGAGAGATTGATGTCCCTGCACCAGGAAGCTTTTTGGCCAGCGAAACGCTTGGGCAAAATGATAAGCCCAAAGTAGCAGCTGGTCTCATTACTTAGCGGAAAACCTCATTTTCTGCAAACATTTTGGGGGCGATAATGGACTCCCTTTATTGCTGTGATTAGGCAGCAAATTATTCCATTAAATTGGAGTTATATTATTATTATTTATGAATGTTTACCGAGTGCCAACTCAGCTGCTCGTGTGGGAAAGGAGAAGGAGACCCGGTGTTGAAATGGGGGAATGTAATGTAACGCCGCAATATATACCAGCACTCTGGGACAACGAGGATCGGGGGAATTTTGCCGACGCTAAGTCAGAAATTTGGAACATAGGACTGAGGATCTTTTTTTTTTTTTTTTCCTTAATCTTTCTTTTTATATATTTTTTTTTTATTATTTTATTTTTTTTTTTATTGAAAAGTTTTAAAATACAGTTTTCCTTTAAACCCCCCCCTTCCCCCTCCCTCCTCCCCTCCCTACCTCCCCCCTATCCCCCCCCTCCCCCTCTCCCTCCTCCCTCCCCTGCCTCCCCCCCCCTACTTCCCCCCCTCCCCCCCTCCCCCCCCCGACTTCCCAGAGCAAAATACAAGGTATATATCTAAAAAGCAATCATGAACAATCATATACTAACAATTATAAACTCTAAAATCCATCACTCTCTAGCTTATATAGAGTAAACCAATCCTTAATAATACTAAATGTGTATAAAGAACTAAAATAAAAGAAAACTAGCGTCATTCCCATCTATGTTCTTCCACAATTCACTATTTCCTAAACATATTCTCATTTACACATCACAAACACCTATCCCTATTAACCTCTCTAGCCAAAATAGGCTATAATAGATAGTTCTTACACAAATTAACCCACATTAACCCACAAAACTTTCTTCCTCTTCCTCTGTAATAAATTGTCCATTAATTCCAAATTAAAGATTCTGTTACCATACATTATCATCCCAAAACTCTTAAAAACACAACTACCACTTGACTATCAGTATGTTGTGGAAGTTCCATAGAATTCTACTAGACCTATTTTCTTTTCTTTTTTGAGCGTTTTAAGGCAGCACGCGTCACCCTCTGTTCTCTAGGATCATCCAAAAGAGTTGCAGCTTGATCTCCTCCTGTACCATTCTCGTCTATCTGTCCATCTTCATCCTCTTGATGTTCTCCTTCTCCAGATCCCTCTGCAGCTTCCAAAAGTGTTGATGGGGTTACTTTTAAGACATTGTTGTAAAAATCATGCGCTTGCTTCACAGTACCCAAACAGTACCTTTTGCCTTCATACAAGAAGCTCAACCCAGCTGGGATCTCCCATCTGAACCTTATATCCCTTTGCTTGAGCTCTTGCACAAGAAATATAAAGTCCTTCCTTCTCTTTAAAATCTTTGGAGGAATTTCTTTTAGAACCAAAACTTCTTGACCAGCAATCACAACTTTAGTATCATAGGCAGCTTGTATAACTTCATCTCTAATTTCCCTTTTTACAAAATAAACCACCACATCTCTAGGCAACCTTCTCTGTTTAGCAATCCACGAGTTCACACGAAACACTTTGTCCATGCCTTGTTTTATTTCAGATGCTGGATGGTTCAATACCACCTCAAAAGCCTCAGAAACCAGCTGCTTTAAATCTTCCTTAATATTCTCTTTTAGGCCTCTAATTCTAACAGCAAACTGCATCTGATAAAATTGAGCCAGACTCAGTTCGCTATCCATTTTGTCTTTTAAATCTTCAATTTCCAATACTTTTGCTTCTAATATAGCATTCTTTTGAGTCAGTTCTTCCACTTTGTCATCCAGCACCTCCACACATTTAGCTACTTTATGCACTGAGGACAAAATGTCTACCTTTATCTCTCTAAGTTTCTGTTCCATCCTTTCTTCCATTCTCTGCTCCAATTTCTCCAATTTCTCCTCCATCTGTGCAAATTTAACACCCATTGACTCCAAAATTAACTGGGTATGTTTTTCAAGATCCTTCGATGTCACTACATCTGGAGAATGCAACGCCTGCAGTAGTGATTGTTGTTGCACTGGAGAATTTCCAGCACTCCGAAAAGTTCTAGGGGGAGGTTTAGACGCCATCTTTTACTTACAATTGTGTCGCACTTTCACTTTAAGTTTTAAGCAAAGTCCATCAAGCTCGAGAGTAAAATAAAATAATCCTCTTCATCTCTTCATCTTTCCCTCTTGTACTGCTCTGCCTGCTCTTTTCCTTTCATAGTCTCTCCTTCAAGCAGGGATGGTCGCAGACGCCTGGCTCTGCTCCATTCCGAAGCAGAGACGCTAGCCAGCTGGGAGCAGCCCAGGCTACGGGGGAGTTCAATCCTTCAGCCGCCCAAGCTCCAAGCTCAGGCGGCCTCGGAGAACTCTACCCCTACCTGGGGCCTCACCCCCTCCTCTTCTCCCGAGGAGGGGGCTTCAAATTCGCCCGAACAGCTGATCGGCGCTGTTTCGGGCGAAAAATCACACAGCTGGGCGGCGGGCAGCCCGGGAAGGCTGTCTCCGGCGCCTCGGAGCCACCGGAAGCCCAGGACTGAGGATCTTGAAGGAGGACAGCACCCCGCTCCCCTGGAGAAAGAAATATTTTGGGGAATATTAAAAAGCAGAATATTATATTTCCCAAAGGAATGCAGTCATGGAGAAAGAAAAGCTTCAAAGACCAGCCCCCCAGTAATCACCCCCTCTCCCTGCCCTAAGCAGAAACCAGCTCTGTAGAAACACAGATTTGGTGATTCATTCAGGAAGATTAAGACCAGGAAACTTGGAGCTGATGGGATTAGAAAGACAAAGACCCCTGAAATCTACACCCCTCACCCAAACTCTAAGCTCAGGAAACATTTTATTTTATTTTTTATTTTAATCCCGCCCTTCTCCGAAGACTCAGGGCGGCTTACAATTTAAGCACAAACCAATGTGCTTAGCAATAGCCTTCATTCTATGTATATGCCTGCTTATTAGGGCTTTCGCCCCCCCCGCCCAAGCGGCATTATTACAAAGTCAGCTTATTGCCCCCAACAATCTGGGTCCTCATTTTACCTACCTCGGAAGGATGGAAGGCTGAGTCAACCTTGAGCCTGGTGGGACGCGAACCTGCACTAATTGCAGGCAGCTGGTGTTACTTAAGGAGGCATTAGCCCACCGCTCCACCAAGGCCTTTAGGACATAATAGGATTAACCCACCAATACCAAAAGGACACATTCAAAAACTCAGGTCAAAGTTCATGACACAGGAACAGGAAACAACCTCAAACACAAAAGCCCAAGAAGGTATAAAAACCCACCATTCCTTGCTACATGTGGTCAGCTTTCCCAGAGCCATCCTTGTGTCTGGCTCTGCCCTTCAATAAACTATAACCTTCTTTCTAAAGCAGTCTCCATTTTGTTTATTCCCGGCTTGGACTGGACCCCAATGAAGATGATTTTTTTTCTTTCTTTCAACCATCTAATGGAGAAACAAGAATGTAAGGTACAGGAATGCCACAAAACTGCCCAGAGTGCTGCGTGTATCTTTAAAAACAGAAACAGAAAAGTGAAAAGGAATAATAATTCTTGACCATTTAAAGATTAAAGTGAACCGTCTTTTTTTTAAAAAAAAAATCAGATTAACTTGGCAGTTCAACGTTTATATCCAGGCTTCCGGTATTCCATTGTTAATCTGATATTTTGGAATTTAATCCTTTCAACTTCATGTATTTTTGGAGATAAATGCTCTGCAAGATTTGGGTGCTATGCTTCCTCACTATTTATGTCTCTTAGAGGGAGATTAGGCAGAGGATTCAAATGTCAAAATGTCAGAATTTGAATTTTTGGAATGGAGAAGCTCTTATTTACCTTGCAGGCTATTTTAGCTCCTGCAGCATAAATTACTCTGGATTAGAATTCATTTCATTTTTTTTGCCCACAGCATTTTTGTGCATCCCATCCAGTAAGTTCAGACTTTTAAGTATTTCTTTCATTTTCACCCATTTTTGCTAAAGACCCATTTCCTGGATCTTCCGTGAGGATCAAGTATCCTGTATGTTAACATGCAAACCTTCAAAAAAAAAAAACTTTGTGAAATCCATCAGCTTCTACCATACTAAACTCTGATCTGGAAGCTGTATGAAAATATGGAAGTGCAAAATAATAGCTGAATTCTAACCTAATCTAACGGGTTGCCATAAGGAAGAGGGAGTCAACCTATCCTCCAAAGCACCTGAAGGCAAGACAAGAAGCAACGGATGGAAACTAATCAAGGAGAGAAGCAACCTGGAACTAAGGAGAAACTTCCTGACAGTGAGAACAATTAATCAGTGGAACAGAAGTTGCCTCCAGAAGTTGTGGGTGCTCCATCGCTGGAGGCTTGTAAGAAGAGACCGGACAATCACTTGTCTGGAATGGTAGACGGTATCCTGTTTGAGCAGGGGGTTGGTCAAGAAGACTTCCAAGATAACTTTCAACTCTGTTATTCTCCCATCCCTGACAGAACACCTGATATTTGTTTTATTCTTGAACTTCTAGGTCAGATTTTGGGTGCTCTCCAGTGTTTTAGATACTGATATCCTCTAAGTTTGGCCCTCATTACTTATTTGTTTTATTTCTATCCTGTCCTTATTAATTTTATAAACAACTCAAGGTGACAAACATATCTAATACTCCTTCCTCCTTCTCTTTTATCCACCACAATAACCATGTTGAGGTGAGTTGGTCTGAGAGAGAGACAGTGACTGGTCCAAAATCACCTACTCAGCTTTCATGCCTCAGGTGGAACTAGAACTCAGTTTTCTGCTAATTGACCAAAGTCACCCATCTGCTTTCATGGCAAACATGGGACTAGAATTCATTGTCTCCTGGTGATTGGTCCAAAGTCATCTACTTGACTTTCATGGCATATACAGACAGGATCTCACAGTCTCCTAGTTTCCAGACTTGTGCCCTAACCACTAGACTAGACCAAACATGACCAATGACAACTAATTGTGGCAACTACAGTACAAAGCATCTTGAGGACAACACATTGTCTACCTTTGATCTAATCAAGTTCTCCATATTTACATAGAAATATGTACAATCATGAAAGAATGGACAAAGAGTAGAACAGAACAGAACAGAATAGAATAGAAAATATGGAATGGAATGGAGTAGAATAGAATAGAATAGAATAGAATAGAATAGAATAGAATAGAATAGAATAGAATAGAATAGAATAGAATAGAATAGAATAGAATAGAATAGAATAGAATAGAATAGAATAGAATAGAATAGAATAGAATAGAATAGAATAGAAAATATGGAACAGTATGGAATGGAATAGAACAGAACAGAACAGAATATATGGAATGGAATCAAGTAAAGTAGAGTAGAGTAGAGTAAAATAGAATGCTTTATTGGCCAAGTGTGATTGGACACACAAGGAATTTGTCTCCAATGCATAAGCTGTCTCAATGTAAATGCAAAACAACAGAGTAGTGACAACTATAAGATACCACTAGGAGAAGGTAGTAGAAAAGATAAGAAGGATAATAGTATTACAGTCCTACTAAATGGGTAAATATCTTTAGAGATAAGGCAGCTGAATATAATGTAAGAAAGCTAAACATAAAAGGAGTAGAATAGGTATAGCATCTGTTCTGTCAAAGTTTCTTCTCTGGAATAGTCCTACAGAAAGGAAACAAGCCCTCTGCATTCAATGACCAGCCTCTTCTACGAAGGTCAGAACAGCAATCTCTCTTACTGCAACACTTGGGCTGAAGAATGGAGCTCCAAGTCCTGATTCCTTTAACTGTTTCATTTTGACAGCCCTTCGTTGTATCCACCCTTGTCATCTTGTTTTCACATCACTCCTTGTCAACAAATTTTAAATTCTCCAGCAACTCTAATATTGATTTGGGGATTTATTGAGCCATTGAGTTATTTGATGTATTGATTTCCATCCGTTCCTGTGACTGGAGATTTGGATAGGGGTCTGTGGACAGAATTCGGCAGCGAGAGCAGCACAGCTTATCTGCAGTAAGACATTTTACTTTTTTTTTAATCTTCCTTGTCTTTATGACAAACAGGATGATTTTGGAAGTCAGTTCAAATTCATTTCAGGTCAAGGTCTTCTTCTCCCATCACCTATAATGAAGTCCATCCATCTTGTTGCTCTTCTTCTTCTTCTTCTTCTTCTTCTTCTTCTTCTTCTTCTTCTTCTTCTTCTTCTTCTTCTTCTTCTTCTTCTTCTTCTTCTTCTTCTTCTTCCTTTTCCTCCTCCTCCTCCTCCTCCTCCTCCTCCTCCTCCTCCTCCTCCTCCTCCTCCTCCTCCTCCTCCTCCTCCTCCTCCTCCTCCTCCTCCTCCTCCTTCTTCTTCTTCTTCTTCTTCTTCTTCTTCTTCTTCTTCTTCTTCTTCTTCTTCTTCTTCTTCTTCTTCTTCTTCTTCTTCTTCTTCTTAATTTAATCATGCTAGGAGGTATACATCAATTGTGTCTATCTGTCCAGAAAACTTTTCTTATTGGGCCATTTAGGATTTAAAAAAATACAAATAAAAATAAAATTGCAAGCATTTCATCATTTCTCCACCCAATGCCCTATAAAACCTCTCCAGCACCTCTTCACCCCAATAGTAATAGTAATAATAATGAGTCTTACAGCTAATATTATATATAACTGCAGTATTATATAGCCACCAGAGTAGTAATGGAATTCGGCTACAGATTGGTTTACGGGGTTATTTAAATCAAGGTTTGAGCAACTAGAAAGACACTGAAAGGAATTTAAGCTAAGTGCAAACCCAGTCTTGAAACTGAGAAGATTTTGTTGCAGTGAATACTACACCAAGAAAAAAGGGCTTAATTTCTTTAAATCTGTAATAATGTTGGCATATTATTGTGCTATTATTTATTAAAAGTATATGATGATAAATCATAGCAGACTATGTTGTTGCTGTTTTCCTAATGGAAGCAGTAAGGGTCCTGCTTGCTCATACCCCACATTTGACATTTTTCCTTAGAGGTGCTCCAGAAGTGAGAGAAACACCTTTTAAAGTCTTACCCCAGTACTGTTTAAACTTTTATTTTAAAAACTGTAGGAGCTAAAGGAGATCCCATTTGGGAGATACAATATGGTATCTGAGAGTTGACTCCCCTAGAGAAATAGAGTCAGTTCTTTTCCACAGCAAGGTTTAGGGAAATACTTTTATTTTCCAGTTCTGAAAAGTAAATGACTTCCTTCCTTCCTTCCTTCCTTCCTTCCTTCCTTCCTTCCTTCCTTCCTTCCTTCTTTCCTTCCTTCCCTCCATTCTTTTCCTTCCTTCCTCCCTTCATCCCTTCCTTCCGTCCATCCCTTTTCTTTCCTTCCCTCCATCCTTTTCCTTCCTTCCTTCCTTCTTTCCTTCCTTCCTTCCTTCCTTCCTTCCTTCCTTCCTTCCTTCCTTCCTTCTCATTCCCATCTCCTTCCCTCCTCCTTCCCATCTCCTTCCTTCCTTCCTTCCTTCCTTCCTTCCTTCCTTCCTTCCTTCCTTCCTTCCTTCCCTCCATTCTTTTCCTTCCTTCCTCCCTTCCTCCCTTCCTTCCGTCCATCCTTTTTCTTTCCTTCCCTCCATCCTTTTCCTTCCTTCCTTCCTTCCTTCCTTCCTTCCTTCCTTCCCTCCCTCCCCCCCTCCCTCCTTCCCCTTCCTTCCTTCCTTCTCATTCCCATCTCCTTCCTCCTCCTTCCTTCCATCTCCTTCCTTCCTCCTTCCTTCCTTCCTTCCTTCCCTCCATCTTCCTCCTTCCTTCCTCCCTCATCCCTTCCTTCCTCCATCCTTTTCTTTCTTCCCCCATCTTTCCTTCCTTCCTTCCTTCCTTCCTTCCTTCCTTCCTTCCTTCCTTCCTTCCTTCCTTCCTTCCTTCCTTTCCTTCCTTCCTTCCCTCCCTCCCTCCCTCCTTCCTTCCTTCCTTCCTTCTCATTCCCATCTCCTTCCCTCCTCCTTCCCATCTCCTTCCTTCCTTCCTTCCTTCCTTCCTTCCTTCCTTCCCTCCATTCTTTTCCTTCCTTCCTCCCTTCCTCCCTTCCTTCCGTCCATCCTTTTTCTTTCCTTCCCTCCATCCTTTTCCTTCCTTCCTTCCTTCCTTCCTTCCTTCCTTCCTTCCCTCCCTCCCTCCCTCCCTCCCTCCTTCCTTCCTTCCTTCCTTCCTTCCTTCTCATTCCCATCTCCTTCCCTCCTCCTTCCCATCTCCTTCCTTCCTTCCTTCCTTCCTTCCTTCCCTCCATTCTTTTCCTTCCTTCCTCCCTTCATCCCTTCCTTCCGTCCATCCTTTTTCTTTCCTTCCCTCCATCCTTTTCCTTCCTTCCTTCCTTCCTTCCTTCCTTCCTTCCTTCTTTCCTTCCTTCCTTCCCTCCCTCCCTCCCTCCTTCCTTCCTTCCTTCCTTCTCATTCCCATCTCCTTCCCTCCTCCTTCCCATCTCCTTCCTTCCTTCCTTCCTTCCTTCCTTCCTTCCTTCCTTCCTTCCTTCCTTCCTTCCTTCCTCATTCAATGTTTAATGCAGAGAAACCCTGAGAGTGTTTTACTTCTGCCTCAAAAATCCAAATGTATTTGGGGGGGGGGGAATGATTAGGCAGCTTTACTGCCTAGAAAATGCCATGATTTTTATCTTCTTCTTTCCCCAGGAACAAAAAAAAAATATCACACCATATGCCGTATTTAAAAAAAATAAAATAAATACAAATGCAAATCAGCCCTCTCTCATCCTGTTTGGAAACTTTACAGACTTTGATTGACTTGCCCTGGGTCAAACTGAACATCTGGGGAAGAAACCCAACCTTGGATGTCATTTTGTATCCTTGAATACTCAAATGGCTGAGCATTTGTAACTGGACGAGGTGAAATGAACACATCAGGGGGTGGCAGAGGAAAGGCTGGCAAATTTTAGCATTCCCTCCAGGCAGGATTAGAGGATGTGGCTGGAAATCTTGGCACATCCCCAAGTTCACAACTGTGCAAGAACAGAGAGAGAGACTGGGAAATATTGCCTAGCCGAGTACTTGTTCTTGGGTTGGTTACCCAAATAGATCTCTATGTCTCTGCTCTTTGCACAGCATGAAAAGTGGTGTGCAGCTAAGAGATTTTACCTGTTGGACTTAATACAGAATAATCGGGTTGGGAGGGACCTTGGAGGTCTTCTAGTCTGCTCCCCTGATCAAGCAGGAGAGTGTAGACCAATTCCAGACAAGTGGTTGTCCAGTCTCTTCTTGAAAACCTCCATTGATGGAGGACCCACAAGAACTATTGAAGGCAAGTTGTTCCAGTGGTTTACTGTTCTCACTCTTAAGGAAGTTTTCTCCTTAGTTCTAGGCTGGTTCTCTCCTTGAAGGTGGTGAGCAAGTTAGAGAGATTTATCTCTTGTGTTGAATACAGAATAATAGAGTGGGAAGGGACCTTAGAGGTCATCTAGGCTGCTAATCTCCTTGATCAGCTTCCATCCATTAAAACAGGTGTGCAGGTAAGAGGCGTTTATCTGTTAGCAGAGATGTCTTGTTAGTTAAGAGGTACCGAATTCTTTGAGGTCCCTTTCTCCAGGTTTGAAGACTAGAACCACTGCAATGTTTTGTATTTTATCTTTGCTCCTGACACATGTCTACTAGACTTTGTGGCTGGAAGGGAGAAAGATTTGGTTGGGTTTTTTATGTATATATAAATCAATACAGGAGCTTGGATGCCATGGTCTTTTTCCCTGCCGCACAGAATACATTGAATATATGGCAAATTGAGCCAGTACACACACAAATAAACAAAAGTTACTGCCTTGTTTTCGGTCTCGAGTTCAAATCATGGAATCATGATTTAAAACAGGCAAATGCCAAACATGCTGTCAGTCCTCAACTTACAAGCATTCATTTAGTGACCATTTGAAGTTACAACGGCACTGACCTACGACCGTTTCTCACGCCCACGACCGGTGCAGCTTCCCCGGGGACACGTAATCAAAATTCAGACACCTGGCAACTGACTTACAATGATGATGGTTTGCAGTGTCCCAGGATCACGTGATGCCCTTTTGCGACCTCCTGACAAGATGTTGAGACTTCGGGAAAAGTTCAGAGAAGAGTAACTAAAATGATCCAAAGCCTGGAGACGAAAACATTCAAAGAACGGCTGCGGGATTTAGGTTTGGCTAGTCTAAAGAAAAGAAGAAACGGGCGATGTTGTGATTCAGGGTCAGCCTGTGGGTTCGGCAGTTGGGTCGGACGACTCAGAGGAGAGCTTGCTGATGTTGGCTTTGAGGCTCCGCAGAGCCCTCAGCCAGGTCCCTCCCACCTGGTGGAGACCCAGCTGTGTGAGCCTGACAGCGTGGATGAAGATGACCCACAGCTGGCCCTGTTCAAGGATGCCCGACGCAGGAGGCAGTCAGTCAGGAGTAAACAGAGGAAGGCAATGGGGCACCTCAGAAGGAGGCAGAGAGAAGCCACGCCCTGAACTGTTTAAAAGGGGAATGCGTGGGAGGGCTGGTTTGGTGAAGGCAACTGCTTGGGTAGTTCCTGTTTCATAACTCCTGTTTCATGGTTGGTGTCTGTTTTATGTTAATAAATTTGGCAGGCTTTATTCCAGCCTCTTGCCATTTGTAAAGGGGTTGTCCCTGCCTTTTCTGCAGGGCCGGTAGCAGGCTGGTACAGAACAGGCGACATGATAGCAGTCTTCCAGTATCTCAGGGGCTGCCCCAAAGAAGAGGGAGTCAAGCTATTCTCCAAAGCACCTGAAGGCAGGACAAGAAACAATGGATGGAAACTGATCAAGGAGAGAATGAACCTGGAATTAAGGAGAAACTTCCTGTCAGGGAGGACAATTAACCAGTGGAACAGCTTGCCACCAGAAGTGGAGACTTTTATGAAGAGACTGGACAACCACTTGTCCGAAATGGTAGAGAGTCTCTTGCTTGAGCAGGGGGGTCAGACTAGAAGACCTCCAAGGTCCCTTCCAGCTCTATTCAGTATATCTATATGTATCTAAGTTTCATTCATCATTTTTCAGGGTGTGTGTCTGTGGGGTGGGTGGAAGGGCCCAACCTTAAATTTTCTTGTCTAATTGTCCTCTTGAAGCTGGTAACAACAAGATGGGGATCATTTTGCTAAAACAGACATTAATTCCACTCCTCCCCTCCTCCCCCTCGCTCTTCCAACTGCTTTCCTAGCAGCTTCTGGTTCAGCTTGGATTCCCCCCTGCTCTTTAAAACTTCTCATTGATTTTACATCTTCCTTTTACGATACAAAATTGTCCCACCACTGATTTTACATCTGTCCTTGTGCGGTTGCTTCTGCTGAGCTTGTCTAGACTCCCAACAGGCTAGTCCAAATGGAAACCTCTCCTGTGAATGCAGCTGCTGACGGATTAGCGACAGCCTGAAATGACAATTCCAAATTACTTACATCAAAACCCATCACTGTCGGAGAGAGGGAGGGAGGAATGAAGGAAAAGGGGGGGCACACGAAAGTGTCTCAAACTTTGCTTTTTCAAGTAACTGAAAGCTGACAGTCAAGAAAGTTAGTTGGAGGGATGATTGGCACCTGATGAGATGGAGTGCGGCGAAGCCCAGAGCTGGATAGGAGACAAGAAGAGAGCACAGATATTCTCTAGATAGCAATATCACTTAGGTACCACTTCATAGTGCTTTACAGTCCCCTCTAAGTGGTTTACAGAGTCAGCCTCTTGCCCCAAAGAATCTGGGTCCTCATTTTACTGACCTTGGAAAGATGTCAACCTTGAGCCGGTCAAGATCAAACTCATGGCACTGGGCAGAGTTAGCCTGCAATACTGCAGTCTAAACACTGCGCCACCACACAGATGATAGATAGATAGATGAGAGAGAGAGAGAGAGAGAGAGAGAGAGAGAGAGAGAGAGAGAGAGAGAGAGAGAGAGAGAGAGAGAGAGAGAGAGAGAGAGAGATGATGGAGGGAGGGAGGGAGAGAAAGAGAGAGAGAATATATAAATATTAAGTTGAGATAGATAGATAGATAGATAGATAGATAGATGATAGATAGATAGATAGATAGATAGATAGATAGATAGATAGATAGATAGATAGATAGATAGATAGATACAGTAGATAGATAGATAGACAGATAGAAAGATAGATAATATATATAGAGAGAGAAAGAATAGTTTATCTATCTACAGATAATATTGAGAGAGATAGACAGACAGACAGACAGATAGATAGATAGATAGATAGATAGATAGATAGATAGACAGACAGACAGACAGATAGATAATATATATAGAGAGAGATTAGTTGAGATAGATAGAGTATATAGAGATAGAGATGATAGAATATATTTAGAGAATAGATAGATAATAGATAGACAGATAGACAGATAGATAGATAGATAATAGATAGATAGATAGATAGATAGATAGATAGATAGATAGATAGATAGATAGATAGATAGATAGATAGATAGATAGATAGACAGACAGACAGACAGACAGACAGACAGATAGATAGATAGATAGATAACCACTAGCAATAGCACTTAGATATAGTTGGGTCAGGAAATGTGCGTAAGAAAACAAGTTCAGAGATCACCAAGAACCCTAGAATCATTCTCTTCCTCCTCCTCCTCCTCCTCCTCCTCCTCCTCCTCCTCCAGAGCCCCACTCCCTTTTAGCGATGATGTCCTCTAGTTGGGTCACGGAATGTCTGCCAGAAAACCACCAAGCTCAGGAGCACCAAGGACCCCACAGACTTTTGGTCTCGTTTTGCTTTTCCTGCATGGTTTCAGTTTCTAGAAATGGTGGGTTCGGCTGTGGCTGGTGGGTTTCAATCCAAACCCCGGACGGCCTTCTCTATTTCACGGAAGCGAGGGATCTTCACCGCCACCGGCCCTCCATCCTTCTTCGGAGTCTGTCCCCAAGGCATCCTTCCATGTTCCTGCTTAATAAAAAAAACCTTCGCCCTGCAACAAGCCGACTTGATCGGCGGGGCCTAGGGGGGCAAGCCGTGATGTAGTCCTCACATTCCTGTGCGGTGACCCGGTCAATTCTCGACGTGGTCCTACAGGCCATTGTGTCAGAAGAAGAGAAGCCCACAATCAACCACCGGCTGCCTTAGAGCAGACATGTCAAACACAAGGCCCGGGGGCCAGATCCGGCCCACGAAGTGGTTTCATGTGGCCCGCGAAGCCATCCTGGAAACAGTGAGGGAACGGCCCCCACTGCCTTGGCCCTGGCTCAGAGACCCTCCTTCTGCCAGAGACCCTCAGATCTGTCCCACTCCTGCCCAGGCCCCCATAGGCACCCTTGATGCGAATGATGTAGAGCTGGCCATGCCCACCCTGTAGGGCATACGCACTCTAGCCACGCCCACCCAGTAGGCCACACCCACCCTGGCCACACCCACCCGGCCCCCTGAGGGCAACCGCAATGCTGATGCGGCCCTCAATGAAATGTGAGTTTGACACCCCTGCCTTAGAGGATTTGAAAACGTCACAAGTGCTGAGTGGCCAGTTTCGACTGCCTGCTTTTTCTGGCGTCCCACTCCTCCCAGGCCTCCCCTCCCTTCTGCGCGTGGCTACTTGGCGCTACTTAGCTCTGATTTTGCTATCCTCAATTTCCATGCCTAATGAGCCCTGAGCTGAGTTAATAATGGATGTAATAAGTAATGACTCGTGGGGGGGGGAGGGAGGGAATGGCCGGGGTGTCTGGGTGTGAGATGAAGAGAAAGGCTGGAGCCGGGTGCTATTTGTTCTGCGGTGTCACTTGCTGCCAAACACGGCAAAGTCATCAATAAAAAGCGAGATGACAGATGAGTTCATTTAATGGAATTCCTCCGAGTGAACCTGGGCTAGTTCTTGTTGGAAAGACTGGTTTGTAACTTTCTCTCTTTCTCTTTCTCTCTCTGTGCTTCTTCTTCCTCCTGTCTCCCTTTCTTTCTTTCTTTCTTTCTTTCTTTCTTTCTTTCTTTCTTTCTTTCTTTCTTTCTTTCTTTCTTTCTTTCTTTCTTTCTTTCTTTCTTTCTTTCTTCCTTCCTTCCTTTCCTTCCTTCCTTCCTTCCTTCCTTCCTTCCTTCCTTCCTTCCTTCCTTCCTTCCTTCCTTCCTTCCTTCCTTTCTTCTGCTTGCTTTTTCATTCTCTTTCCCTCTTTTTTCTTTCTTTGTCTGCTTTCTTTCTTTTTTCTTTCTCTCCCTCTTTCTCTTTCTTTTTCTCTTTCCTTTTCCCTTTCTCCCTCTTTCACTCTCACTCTCACACTTTCTCTTTTTCTTTCTCTGCTTTCTCATTCTTTCTTTCTCCATCCAGCCACCTCATTCTCTGTCGTCCCCTTCTTCTCTTGCCCTCAGTCTTTCCCAGCATGAGGCTCTTCTCCAGTGAGTCCTTCCTTCTCCTTAGGTGGCCAAAGTATTTGAGTTTTAGCTTCAGGATCTGGCCTTCTAAAGAGCAGGCAGGGTTGATCTCCTCTAGGACTGACCGGTTTGATCGCCTTGCAGTCCAAGGGACTCGCAGGAGTCTTCTCCAGCACCATAGTTCAAAGGCCTCCATTCTCTGACGCTCAGCCTTACTTATGGTCCAACTTTCACAGCCATACATTGCAACTGGGAAATCCATGGCCTTGACTTTACGCACTTTTGTTGGCAGGGTGATGTCTCTGTGTTGTTATTGGTCTTGATTAATGCACAACAGTAACTGGGAGAGGGACCTGGTAGTCCGAGTGGACGATCCCTTGACCATGAGCCAGCCATGTGGGACAGCGGCCGAAAAAGCTAATACAATCCTGCGTTGTATAAACAGAGGCATAGCATCAAGATCATGCGAAGTATTTGCACTGCTTTATAAAAGCCTTAGAAAGGCCACACCTGGAATACTGCATCCAGTTTTGGTCAGCACATTACAAAAAGATGTTGAGACTTTGGGAAAAAAAATGCAGAGAATAGCAGCTAAGAGGATTAAAGGCCTGGAGAAGAAAAAAAAACATATAAAGGACAGTTGCAGGAACTGAGTATGGCTAGTCTAGAGAAAAGAAGCACTAGGCTGACATGATAGAAGTGTTCCAATATTCCAGGGGCTGCCACAAAGAAGAGGAGGGGGTCAACTTATTCTCCAAAGCACCAGAGGGCAGGACAAGAAACAATGGTTGGAAACTGACTAAAGAGAGAAGCAACCTAGAATTAAGGAGAAGCCTGACTAAGGAGAAACCTGACAGTGAGGACAATTAGCTAGTGGAACAATGGACTAGAAAGACCTCCAAGGTCCCTTGCAACTCTGTTATTCTGTTAAAGAAGGGATGGGGGAGGGCGGTTTCAACCTGTTCTCCAAAGCACCTGAAGGCAGAACTTGAAGCAATGGATGGAAATTAATCAAGAAGAGAACCAACTTAGAACTAAGGAGAAACTTCCTGACAGTGAGAACAATTAACCGGTGGAACAACCTGCCTCCAGAAGCTGTGAATGCTCCAACACTGGAGGTTTTTAAGAAGAGGCTGACAGTCACTTGTCTGAAATGGTGTAGGGTCTCCTGGTTGAGCAGGGGGTTCGAGTTGAAGACCTCCTAGGTCCCTTCCAGCTCTATTCTGATTGATTGATTGATTGATTGATTGATTGATTGATTGATTGATTGATTGAAATGGTATAGGGTCTCGTGTTTTAGCAGGGGGTTGGACTAGAAGACCTCCAAGCTCTCTTCAAGCTGTAGTCTGATGGATTGACATTAGCCATGCCAGAGCAATACGATGTTCTTCAGTCTCTTTTATGTACCAAATCTCTCTAGCCCTCTCTTTGTTGATGACGTTTGTCAACTGTCATCGGTAAAATAAAGACAAAGCAGTTAAAAGTAAATGTGCCGCTCCTTTTATTTTATTTTTATTATTATCGAGCTGAAGATTGACAAGAAATATGTATTTAATCACAGGGTGAACAAGAGATCACCTTTTGCCATAAATGTCGCGTGAATCTTTCTTCCTTCCTCTTCTCTCACTGTTTGAATTAAAAACAAAGAGATATAAAAATGGATGACTTTTAATGCTTTATCAAACAAAACAAAAAAAATAGGGCGGGGAGGAAGAATGAATAAATGGCCCCAATGTTTATTCCCTTTTATGCTTCATTTTATGGGTTACATTTGTCATTCCTGTTGTTTCTTTTAGTTAAAGCTCTGTTTAAGTTGGAACACCAATCGTCAGCAAAAAGAAATGGCAGTTTTTAGGAGTTTAAGTTTTAAGTAGCCATTGCATGAGTTGGAAACATCAATTAAAAAGACAACAGTTCTGCCTGCCTGTATGGATCGGGAACATAGAACATAGAATAGAACGTAGAATAAGAGCATTGGAAGGGACCTCAGAGGTCTTCTAGTGACTCCAAACCCTGTTTGAGGAGAAGACCCTATACCATTTCAGATAAATGCTTGTTCAGTCTCTTCTTGAAAGCCTCCAGTGATGGAGCACCCACAACATCTGAAGACAAGCCATTCCACTGGTTGATTGTTCTCACCGTTAGGAAGTTTCTCCTTAGTTCTAGGTTGCTTCTCTCCTTGATGAGTTTCCATCGGATGTTTCTTGTCCTCCCTTCAGGTGTTTTGGAGAATAGGTTGACCCCCCTCTTTTTTGTGACAGCCCCTCAGACATTGGAACACTGCTATCATGTCACTCCTCTTCCTTCTCTTCATTAAACTAGACATTCCCAATTCCTGCAATTATTCTTCGTACATTTTACCCTCCCCGCCCCCGATCATCTTTGTTGTTCTTCTTTGCACTTTTTCCTAAAGTCTCAATATCTTTTTTATACTGTGGTGACAAGAACTGGATGCATTCTATTCTAGGTATTCTCAGTATTCTAGGTGTGGTCTTAGGAAAGTTTTATGAAGTGGTATGAGCACCTACTACTCCTTAAATGAAATCTCATAGGATCTTAGATTTCTTATTCTCCATGATCATATAGTTCAGGTCTGGATGGGGAGAAACAGGCTTCGTCTCAATCCCACCAAGACTGAGTGGCTGTGCATATCGGCGTCTCAGGTTAACCAAGTTATTCCACCTCTAACGATGGGGGGTGAGGTGTTACCCCCCATTGATAGGGCTCGCAACTTGGGCGTCCTCCTGGATTCACGGCTCAATTTTGAAGATCACATAGGAGCCGTGACCAGGGGGGCTTTTGCACAGGTTCGCCTGGTGCGCCAGTTGCGTCCCTATCTGGACCGAGACGCCCTACGCACAGTTACTCATGCGCTTGTGACCTCCCGTTTGGACTACTGTAACGCTCTCTACATGGGGCTGCCCTTGAAGACCACACGGAGGCTTCAACTGGTGCAGAATGCGGCCGCGCGAGTTGTAATGGGGGTCTCCCGATACTCCCATGTAACACCTCTACTCCGCGAGCTGCATTGGCTTCCGGTTGCCCTCTGGGTGAAATTCAAGGTGCTGGTTATCACCTATAAAGCCCTACATGGCCTGGGTCCGGGTTATTTGAGGGAACACCTGCTGCCGGCATCAAACGCCCTTCGCCCAGTGCGCTCCCACAGGGAGGGTCTGCTCAGGGTTCCGCCGGTGAGAGATTGCCGGCGGGTGACGCCCAGGGATAGGGCCTTCTCAGTGGGAGCGCCTGCCCTCTGGAACCAGCTGCCGGTGGAGCTGAGGACTGCCCCCGACCTCCGATCATTCCGCCGGGGCCTGAAGACCTGGCTCTTTGAGCTCCCGGGCCCAGGCTGAGGAGAAAATTTTAACTGGGGTTTTTAAGTGTACAGGGTGAATTTAATATTTTTTTAACTGGTTTTTAACTTTTGTATGTTTTGATTTTTAATTCCCTGTAAACCGCCCTGAGTCCTCAGGGAAAGGGCGGTATACAAATGTGATAAAATAAATAAATAAAATATAGGATCTCCCACTTAGACTTAGGAGGGTCTATCCCAGAGGTCAGCAACCTGAAACAGTGAAAGAGCCACTTGGAACCGGTTCCCTCACAAAAGGAAAAACTGGGAGCCGCAAAAAATGTGTGCACATGCGCATACATGCGTGCATGTGCAGAACAGGGTTTGACTGAAGAGTGGAGCCAAGGCAAGATATGCACCTACCCTCCATATTTGAATTGATTGGTTGAACTTTTTTAGTCCCACTTTTTTTTTTTTGGACTACACATAGCAGAGGACTGGGAGCCGCAGGAGATGGCTGAAAGAGCCGTATGCGGCTCCAGAGCCGCGGGTTGCAGACCTGTGGTATATCCCATATTCTGTGCAAATGTTTCTGTATACAATGTCAGCCACTTGGCTGCGTCATTCACAGTATACTATCACTGCCTCCATCTTATACCCTGCCACTATAATACACACACACACACACCAACACACACCAACACACACACCAAGGATTGTGGGTATGTGTGTGAGTACTATGTTTCCAACCAATACAGCTGTGTAAGAGGCCTTTATCCATGCAGTGGATATATAATAGTTAAAATGATTATATATAATATATATAAATACATATGTTAGAAACACACACATATATATGTTATACACACACACATATATATGTATTTATAACATATGTGTGTGTGTGTGTGTGTTTGTGTGTGTAACCATTGTCTACTTGGGAATACACACACACACACACACACACATGAATATAAACTTGACCTTTGTGTTTAGGGGTGTGTGTTGTATTTTACTGAATAAAAATTAATGAGTGGGCACATTTTTAATAATGTGTGTGTGTTTAAGTTTGGCAACATTCTGAAATGTGTCTCGTTCACTGCTTGGATCTTTGTTCTTTGCGTTGGATATAAAATCTAATGCCATTGACTCTTCGGCTTCTCATAACTACTGACCACAAGGGATAAAAGAGTGTAGACAGAGAGTTAATCGTTTTTCTGTCTTTTCTTTATCTTTATCTTGGTTTTCATTTTATTTTTATTGTTGTGTGTCAGCCAGAGTCACAAATTATGAGAGCTGGCTTTTATATCCATGAGATCACTGAGCTGTCTTTTCCTTTGTCTTTGTTTCTTAGGAAATTTGTACAGATCACACACGCCTGTACTTTAGCAATAGCAATAACATCAGACTTATATACCGCTTCACAGTGCTTTACAGCCCTCTCTAAGTGGTTTACAGAGTCAGCATATTTGCCCCCAACAATCTGGGTCCTCATTTTACCAACCTCGGAAGGATGGAAGGCTGAGTCAGCCTTGAGCCTGTCGGGATCGAACTCCTAGTAGTCAGCAGAATCAGCCTGCATTACTGCATTCTAACCACTGTGCCACCATGGCAGATAGATAGATGATAGACAGACAGACAGATAGACAGATGATAGAAAGTGCACGTAGACTTATATACTACTTCACAGTGCTTTACAGCCTCCTCTAAGAGGTTTACAGAGTCAGCGTGTTGCCCCCAACAATCTGAGACCTCATTTTATTGACCTTAGATGGATGGAAGGCTGAGTCAACCTTGAGCAAGTCAGGATCAAACTTCTGGCAGTGGGCAGAATTAGCCTACAATACTGCATTCTAGTCACTGAGTCACCATGGCAGATAGAATAGAATAGAATAGAATAGAATAGAATAGAATAGAATAGAATAGAATAGAATAGAATAGAATAGAATAGAATAGAATAGAATAGAATAGAATAGAATAGAATAAGCAATGGGATATAGAATAGAATAGAATAAGCAATGGGATATAGAATAGAATAGAATAGAATAGAATAGAATAGAATAGAATAGAATAGAATAGAATAGAATAGAATAGAATAGAATAGAATAGAATAGAATAGAATAGAATAGAATAGAAGGGACCTTGGAGGTCTTCTAGTCCAGCCCCCTGCTCAAGCTGGAGAACTTATACCATCTCAGAAAAGTGACTGTCTAGTCTCTTCTAAAAAACTTCCAGTGATGGAGCACCCATGATTTCTGGAGGCAAGCTGTTCCACTGGTTAATTGTACTCACTGTCAGGAAATTTCTCCTTAATTCTAGGTTGCTTCTCTCCTTGATCAGTTTCCAACCATTGTTTCTTATCCTGCCCTCTGGTGCTTTGGAGAATAGCTTGACCCCCTCTTCTTTGTGGCAGCCCCTCAAATACTGGAAAACTGCTATCATGTCTCCCCTCTTTCTTCTTTCCTTTAGACTAGCCAAACCCAAGTCCTGCAGACGTTCTTTGTATGTTTTAGTCTTCAGGCCTTTGATCATCTTAGTTGTTCTTCTCTGATTTTTTTTCCCAAACTCTCAACATCTTTTTTGTGACATGGTGACCAAAATTGGCTGCAGTATTCCAGGTGTGGCCTCACTAGGGTTTTATAAAGCAGTAGTAATACTTCACATGATCTTGATTCTATGCCTCTTTTTATACTATCCAGGATTGTATTAGGTTTTTTGGCTGCTGCTGCACATTGCTGGCTCATAGTCAAGTGATTGTCCACTAGGACTCCAAGGTCCCTCTCACAATTGCTGTTTTTGAGCCAGGTCTCAATACTAATCTATACTTAAACCTTTGATTTTTCCCGCCTAAATGTAAAACTTTGCTTTTCTCCATATTCAAACTCATTTTGTTGGATAGGGCCAATTGTTCAAGTTTGTTAAGATATTTTTGGATCCTGAGTTTGTCTTCTGGGGTGTTGGCTACTCCTGTCAGTTTGGTGTCATCTGCAAATTTGATGAGATCCCTTCAATTCCCTCATCTAAGTCATTGATGAAGATGTTGAAGAGTACTGGGCTAAGACGGAACCTTGTTGTTCCCCACTGCTTACTTCTCTCCATGTGGCATTGAGGACTACTCGTTGAGTACGGTTTGTCAGCCAGCTACAGATCCATCTGGTTGTGATGTTGTCTATTCCACCTTTTTGTAACTTACCAAGGAGTAGGTTGTGGTGTACCTCATCAAATGCCTTACTGAAGTCTAAGTATACTATGTCCGCAGTATTTCTCTAGTCTATTAATTTAGTCACTTTGTTGAAGAATGAAATAAGTTTGGTTTGGCATGATCTGTTTTTAACAAATCCGTGCTGGGTGCTAGTTATAACTTTGTTTGCTTCTGGTTGTTCACAGATCTGATTTTTGATTACCTTTTCTAGGATCTTCCCAAGTATTGATGTTAAACTGATTGGTCTGTAATTTCCTGCGTCCATTTTCTTTTTTCTTCCTTTCTTGAAGATGGAACCACATCAGCCCTTTTCCAATCCTCAGGTACTTCCCTGGTGCTCCAGGATTTATGAAAGATGTGGTGTAATCATTCTGAGATAATATCTGCCACCTCCTTCAGAACTCTGGGATGTAATCTGTCAGGTCCCAGTGATTTATATTCATCAATGTCGGATAGGTGTTCTCTTTCCATTTTCTTGTTAATTTTAATTTTTGTTTCTAGTATGTCTTCTGCAGTGTTGTTGTTGTTGTTGTTTTTGGTATGTTGGGCTATAGCTTCTTTTTGTGTGAAGACTGATGCAAAGTATGAGTTAAGCAGCTCTGCTTTCTCCCTGTTGCCTGTTACTTCCTTGCTATGTTCTCTCTTAGTGGGTCTACAGTTTCCTTGAGTTTTTTCTTGTTGTTAATATGTTGGAAGAAACTTTTTTTTTATTATCCTTGATTTCTGTTGCAAGTCTTTTTTTTCGTTCTGAGCCTTTGCTTTCCTGACTTCACCTTTGCATGTTCTGGCTGTCTGCTGTTAATCGGCCTTACTTATGTGCCCCTCTTTCCATTTTTTGTCTTTCAGTTTGTCAGAGAGATCTTTGTGCAGCCATGCTGGTTTCTTCTTGACTTGCTTCTGAGTCCATCCAATGATGATCTAGATCACAAGAGAGGATCCAAAGATTTCCCTGGAAATATCTACTAGTAAGAACTGTTCCATTTGCGATTCAACCAATCCTTCTTTTTAGCATGGTGTGAATACAATAGTACAGAACACCGGACAGTCCAATAGTACATCAGCTACGATTTGTAGACTTGCTTCGGAGTCCATCAAGTGATGATCTAGATCAGGTGTAGGCAATCTTGGCTCTTTTATGACTCGTGGACTTCAACTCCCAGAATTCCTGAGCCAGCTTGGCTAAGCTTGGAAACCTCTCCCTTTCCCCTCAGCATGGCTGGCTCAGGAATTCTGGGAGTTGAAATCCACGAGTCATAAAGCAGCCTAGGCCTAGGCCAGGGGCAGGCAACCTTGGCTCTTTTATGACTCGTGGACTTCAACTCCCAGAATTCCTGAGCCTGCATGGGGGAACTATGGCCCCTTCATGAATCATGGACTTCAACTCCCAGAATTCCTGAGCCAGCATGGCTCAGCTTGGAAACCTCTCCCTTTCCCCTCAGCATGGCTGGCTCAGGAATTCTGGGAGTTGAAGTCCACAAGTCATAAAAGAGCTAAGGTTGCCTACCCCTGATCTAGATCATCAGGAGAAGATCAAGAGGTTTCTTTGGAAATATCCATCAATAAGAACTGCTCAGTCTGGGATTCAGCCCGAGCCTTCTTTTTTCTTTTCTTTTTTTAAAGAAATTTTTATTGATTTTCTAGTTTTACACTTAAATATTTGAAAAGCAATGTGGCGGCTGGGTTGGTCAATAACTCAATAACATACAAATATCTTTAGTACAGATCTCAAGCTATTACATTAAATGTTTCCTCTCTTTTCCCCTTATCATTTACTGCCTCATGTTTAAATTAATGCAATTCTTATTATATCAAATAAATAAATAAATAATAACTTTCTTACATTTATCAATCATTTTTTAGTATATACACATCTAGTTGTTTTAACGTTCAATCTTTTTAGACAATCAGCATCCTGGTTAGGTTTTTTCCCCCCATTTTTTTTAAAAAAAATTCCCATTAATATTTAAATTTAAGATTTGATATTTATTTTTTCCCCAAATTTTAAATAACCCCAATTCCCTCTATTGCAATTCATCACCAGCCCAAGCCTTGTAGCGAGCATGGAGTAAATACAATAGTATCGATTACTGGACACTGCAACAGGATGCTATTTACTTTTTCTAGACCTGCTTTTCAGCTCATCCGGTGGTGATGTGAATTTTACTAGGTTGCCCCACCCTTGAACCAAGCAATTTTCAATGTTCTTTTTTTGTTTGTTTGTTTTTGCTTGAAGAGGAAAACTTACTCAGAAGCTAATTTATAACCGCAAAGAGGATGTGATAAAATTACATAAAGCATAATCTGGAACTTTTCATGGGTCCATTTCTACGTAGGTCAAAGACAGGGATGCACGCTTTTGGATTCAGTTAAAAGTTGATCCTTGCGAGCGATTGAATTAGGAGACTGGAGGGTTGGGGCGGCGGGAAGGCTGTTTCCTAAATTCCCAAAGGGAAATAGATTTATCTATAAGAAAGCTCTGGGCCCGCGCATCACTTCCATTGTTTAATTTCAGCCACTATCTTAAACAGCATATTCTTATCTGGGTGGCTATGGAAGAAGATTTTAATTCAAGGATCCGTAGGGCATAGGGAAATAAATTGAGGGCTGAATATTTATAATATTCAGACTTCCCTTTTAGGTTTTGCCATACAGTTTCTAATCAGTTGCAGGGGAATTGGCCTGCCAAATATGACAATATTGGAAAATGGTTCCTAGGAGGCATAGATGGGAGGAGAATTGTGCTTGAAAATGTTCTTGAATCTCTCTCTCTCTCTCTCTCTCTCTCTCTCTCTCTCTCTCTCTCTCTCTCTCTCTCTCTCTCTCTCTCTCTCCTTTCTCTTTCTCTCCTCTCTCCTTTCTCTCTCTCTTTTCTCTCTCCTTTCTCTCTCCTCTCTTCTCTCCTCTCTCTCTCCTCTCTTTCTCTCCTCTCTCCTTTCTCTCTCTCTTTTCTCTCTCCTTTCTCTCTCACTCTCTCATCTCTTCTCTCCTCTCTCTCTCCTCCCTTTCTCTCCTCTCTCCTTTCTCTCTCTCTTTTCTCTCTCCTTTCTCTCTCCTCTCTCCTCTCCTCTCTCTCTCCTCTCTTTCTCTCCTCTCTCCTTTCTCTCTCTCTTTTCTCTCTCCTTTCTCTCTCACTCTCTCCTCTCTCTTCTCTTTTCTGTCTCTCTCCTTTCTCTCTCTCTCTTCTCTTTCTTCTCTCTCTCTCTCATTTATTTCACCATAGTGCTTTTGGTCTCCAGACTCACCAAAAGCTTCCTCTCTTAGCCCTAGAAAGAACACAAAGATAAAACCTTTCCATTTAAGAGCTGGTTTGGTGCAGTGATTTAAAGCACCAGACCAGAAACCAGGAGACCATGAGTTCTAGTCCTGGCTTAGAGGTGAAATCATTTGGGTGACTTTTGGCCAGTCCCTCTCTCTCAACCAGGGAGAAGAAGGGAAGAACGAATAACTTACAGAAAACATCGGTCAGAAAATTGCTAGGTGTGACTGACTACTAGCCCCAAAACACACACATGGGGGGGAGACCCAGAGAGAAAGAGGAAGGGAGGGAGGAAGGAGGGAGGGAGAGAGGGAGAGGGAGGGAGGAAGGAAGGGAGAGAGGGGAAAAGAAGGGAGGAAGAGGGGGAAGGAAGGAGGGAGGGAGGGAGGGAGGGTTGGAGGAAGAGGGAGGGAGAGAGAAAAAGGAAGGAAGAAAAGGGAGGAAAAAGAGGGAGGGAGGGAGAAGGGAGGGAGGAAGAAAGGAAAAGAAGGAGGGAGGGTTGGAGGAAGAGGGAGGGAGAGGGAAGAAAGAAAGAAAGAAAGAAAGAAAGAAAGAAAGAAAGAAAGAAAGAAAGAAAGAAAGAAAGAGAAAGAAAGAAAGAAAGAAAGAAAGAAAGAAAGAAAGAAAGAAAGAAAGAAAGAAAGAAAGAAAGAAAGAAAGAAAGAAAGAAAGAAAGAAAGAAAGAAAGAAAGAAAGAAAGAAGAGAGAGAGAGAGAGAGAGCTCGGAATAAAGGAAAACGAAAGCAACCTCCCAAGTTCATCAATATGAAAATTAACACGCATCTATTGCTACCTAAATAAATCTCAGTCCTGCGGAAGCACAGCCAGGAGGCAGCTTTCTCTGCTTCCCCATTTAACTCGAGCACAGAGCGAGGAGCTCTCTTTTCCAAAGCCCTCATCTCTCCGAGCTTTGGGGCCAGATCAATTCTTTCTGCTTTATTTCACAGACTCCATCCTCCTCTTCTGCGTCGCCCTTCAATATCCTGTGGTTTGTGCCCCTCCAGCTCCCCAATCGAAGGCAACGTCCCCTCCAGCGGAAGGTCTGGCCTTGACAAACCACCACGGAGTTGTTATTATTCCTTTTCAAAAGGCCCGAGCTACCGAATCGGGCCTGTCATTTCCCAGGCTCCGGAGATTTATGCCATAGTTTGTTTCTTTATTTTTCCCCTACAGGTTGGAGTTTTCGGTGGGAGATTGTATTTTAGCCTTCTTGCTTTGGGTGATGTGATTAAGATAATTTCTTTATGAAGCTGGAGTCTTGACAAAGCGCTTGTAAAGCGCCTGTGTCACGTTCGTTCTTTTTCTTTCCTTTTTTTGTGAATGACTGGAACAGATGGAAAGGAGGGTAGGAGAGAGAGGCAGACGAAGGAAGCATTTTTTTCTGACCTAGATGGTCTGAACAGAACAGAACAGAACAGAATGAAATAGAGACCCTATGTCATTTCAGACAAATGGTTGTCCAATCTCTTCTTAAAAACCTTCAGTGACGGAGCATCCACAACTTCTGAAGGCCAGCCTGCTTAATTGTTCTTGCTGTCAGGAAATTTCTCCTTGGTTTTAGGTTGGTTCTCTCCTTGATGAATAGAATAGAATAGAATAGAATAGAATAGAATAGAATAGAATAGAATAGAATAGAATAGAATAGAATAGAATAGAATAGAATAGAATAGAATAGAATAGAATAGAATAGAATAGAATAGAATAGAAAATATGGAATGGAATGGAATGGAATGGAATGGAATAGAATAGAATAGAATAGAATAGAATAGAATAGAATAGAATAGAATAGAATAGAATAGAATAGAATAGAATAGAATAGAATAGAATAGAATAGAATAGAATAGAATAGAATAGAATAGAATGGAATGGAATGGAATGGAATGGAATGGAATGGAATGGAATAGAATAGAATAGAATAGAATAGAATAGAATAGAATAGAATAGAATAGAATAGAATAGAATAGAATAGAATAGAATAGAATAGAAAATATGGAATGGAATGGAATGGAATGGAATGGAATAGAATAGAATAGAATAGAATAGAATAGAATAGAATAGAATAGAATAGAATGGAATGGAATGGAATGGAATGGAATGGAATGGAATGGAATGGAATGGAATGGAATAGAATAGAATAGAATAGAATAGAATAGAATAGAATAGAATAGAATAGAATAGAATAGAATAGAATAGAATAGAATAGAATAGAATAGAATAGAATGGAATGGAGTGGAATGGAATGGAGTGGAGAGAGTAAAGTAGAATGTTAGAATAGAATAGAATAGAATAGAATAGAATAGAATAGAATAGAATAGAATAGAATAGAATAGAATAGAATAGAATAGAATAGAATAGAATAGAATAGAATAGAATAGAATAGAATAGAATAGAATAGAGCTGGAAGGGACCTTGGAGATCTTCTAGTCCAGCCCCCCTCTCAAGCAGGAGAACCTATACCATCTCAGATGGGTGACTGTCTAGTCTCTTCTTAAAAATCTCCAGTGATGGAGCGCCCACCATTTCTGGAGGCCAGCTGTTCCACTGGTTAATTGTCTTCACTGTCAGGAACTTTTTCCTTAATTCCGGGTTGTTTCTCTCTTTGGTCAGTTTCCAACCATTGTTTCTTGTCCTGCCTTCAGGTGCTTTTGGAGAATAATTTGACCCCCTCCTCTTCTTTGCGGCAGCCCCTCAGATATTGGAACACTGCTATCATCTCTCCCCTATTTCTTCTTTTCTTTAGACTAGCCAAACCCAAGTCCTGCAGCCATCCTTCGTATGTTTTAGTATCCAGGCCTTGGATCATCTTAGTCTAGGAGACGAACCTCATAGGTTACTTAAAAACAAAGACTCAGATTTATTTATTTTTTAATTTTTATTTTTATTACATTTATATCCCGCCCTTCTCCGAAGACTCAGGGTGGCTTTACAAACTTAGCAGTAGCCTTCATTCTATGTATATGCCTGCTTGTTAGGGCTTTCACACACACACCCCAAGCGGCATTATTACAAAGTCAGCTTAATTGCCCCCAACAATCTGGGTCCTCATTTTACCTACCTCGGAAGGATGGAAGGCTGAGTCAACCTTGAGCCTGGTGGGATGCGAACCTGCACTAATTGCAGGCAGCTGGTGTTACTTAAGGAGGCATTAGCCCACTGTTCCACCAAGGCTCAGATGGTGCTGTATTACCAACAGAACTAATAACTTGCATTTTCATTGGCTTCTATAAAGGATAGCTCTAAGACCTGGGCAAAGTACTGAAAAAGTAAATGTATGCAAAGATGTTCTGTGGGCATACTTGTGTTTCTTCTAATGAGGGATGCAACTCATGCAGGGATTCTCATGGAACAATGGAATCATAAAATCAATCATAGAATCATGTGTATTTGTTGTTTCTCGATTTCAGTTCCGCATTTAACACAATCATTCCCCAGCATCTAGTAGATAAACGGCCTTTTAAGCTTAAACACCCCTTTGTGCAACTGGATTCTGGATTTTGTTACCAACAGGCCCCAATATGTGCGAGTTGGAACAAATGCCTCTAATACCATTTTCTTGAGCACAGGTTCTCCTCAGGGCTACCTCCTAAGTCCGCTGCTGTTCACCCTGTTGACCCACAACTGCTGTGCTAGGTTTGCCACCAACCATATTGTGAAGTTTGCAGATGATACAAAAGCAGCGGGCCTTATTCATGATGACAAGGTAGAAGCTTACCACAAGGAGGTTGAGGGTTTGGTGAACTGGTGTAAGGAAAACAGCCTAGTTTTAAATACCAGAAAAACCAAAGAGATCATTGTTGATTTCAGAAAAGGCAGGCCCAGCCACACTTCTCTGTGTATAAATGATTCATCCATGGAGATGGTTACCAGCATCAAATTCCTGGGTGTGCAGCTAATGAGTAGGCTGGCTTGGTCGCTCAACAGTGAGAAACTGGTGAAGCGGGCACAGCAGCGCCTGCATTTTCTGAGTCGCATGAGAAAAGCACATCTTCCTTCCCCTGTCCTGACCAATTTCTACAGAGGGATGATCTAGAGCATCCTGTCATACAGAATCACAGTCTGGTTTGGAAGCATCCCTGCTTCAGACAGGAAGACGGTGCAGAGAGCGGTGAGGATGGCCGAAAAGATCATTGGCACTTCCTTCCCTTCCATCCAGGACGTGGCACAGAAGCGATGTTTAAGCAGGGTCCACAAGATTGTCTGGGTTGCTACACACCCTCTTCACAACCTGTTTTCCTTGTTCCCTTCTGGGAGGAGGAGGCTTCGTGGTATCTGCAGCAGAACATCCAGATCCAGCCATAGTTTCATTCCATACAGCATTAACCTTGTGAACTCTCAAGTTTCCTCCTTCCATTATATATTCAAGATGGACAGGGTTTAATATTTATTTCTTATGTATATGTACGGGCGTGGGTCTATACATATGTGTATATAGTATGGTTAGGTGTGTGTCATGTATGTGTTTCATTTTGAGAGCAGGCAACTAAATTTCACTTTTGATGTGTGCCGTTGTGCCCACAGTAAAAAAAAATGACAATAAAGGTTATCTTATCTTATCTTATAGAATCAAAGACTCAATCATAGAATCAATCATAGAATCCTAACAAAAGAGTTGGAAGGCACATCGGAGGCCTTCAAGTCTAACCCGCTGCCTGGTAGGAAACCCTATAGCATTTCAGACAAAGGGCTGTCCAGTCTCTTCTTAAAAACCTCCAGGAATGGAGCATTCACAACTTCTGGAGGCAGGTTGTTCCACTGGTTAATTGTTCTCACTGTCAGGAAATTTCTCCTTAGTTCTAGGTTGCATCTCTCCTTGGTTAGTTGCTTCTTGTTCTGTCTTCAGGTGCTTTGGAGAATAGATTGACCCCCTTTTCTTTGTGGCAGCCCCTTTGATATTAGAACACGGTTACTATGTCACCCCTAACTCTTCTTTTCATCATACTGTTCTGTTCTTAGTTGCGAAGTCGTGTCCGACCCATTGCGACCCCATGGACAACGTTCCTCCAGGCCTTCCTGTCCTCTACCATCTTCTGGAGTCCATTTAAGCTCATGCCTACTGCTTCAGTGACTCCATCCAGCCACCTCATTCTTTGTCGTCCCCTTCTTCTATTGCCCTCAATCTTTCCCAGCATTAGGCTCTTCTCCAGTGAGTCCTTCCTTCTCATTAGGTGGCCAAAATATTTGAGTTTTAGCTTCAGGATCTGGCCTTCTAAAGAGCAGTCAGGGTTGATCTCCTCTACGACTGACCGGTTTGATCGCCTTGCAGTCCAAGGGACTCGCAGGAGTCTTCTCCAGCACCATAGTTCAAAGGCTTCAATTCTTTGGCACTCAGCCTTTCTTATGGTCCAGCTTTCACTGCCATACATTGCAACTGGGAAGACCATAGCCTTGACTATACTTTCATCATACTAGACATAATTAATTCCTGCACCCGTTCTTCGAATGTTTTAGCCTCTGATCCCCTGATCATCCTTGTTGCTCTTCTCTGTACTCTTTCTAGAGTCTCAACATTTTTTTTATATTGTGGTAGCCAACATTGGATGCAATATTCCAAGTGTGGTGGAATTTCATAAAATCATAAAATATCATAGAATCATAGTATTGCAAGGGACTTTGGACATCTTCTAGTTCAACCCCCTAAAACATAGAAGGAACAGTTGCTGGAATGTCTAGTTTAATGAAGAGAAGGACAAGGGGTGACATGGTAGCAGCCTTCCAATATCTCAGGGGCTGCCCCAAAGAAGAGGGAGTCAAGCTATTCTCCAAAGCACCTGAAGGCAGGACAAGAAGCAATGGATGGAAACTCATCAAGGAGAGAAGCAACCTAGAACTAAGGAGAAATTTCCTGACAGTGAGAACAATTAACCAGTGGAACGACCAGCCTCCAGAAGCTGTGAATGCTCCAACACTGGAGGTTTCTAAGAAGAGACTGGACAGCCATTTGTCTGAAATGGTATGGGGTTTCCTGCCTGACCTCAAAGGTCCCTTCCAACTATTCTATTCTATTCTATTCTATTCTATTCTATTCTATTCTATTCTATTCTATTCTATTCTATTCTATTCTGTTCTGTTCTGTTCTGTTCTGTTCTGTTCTGTTCTGTTCTGTTCTGTTCTGTTCTGTTCTGTTCTGTTCTGTTCTGTTCTGTTCTTATTTCCTATTTCTTATTCTATTCTATTCTATTCTATTCTATTCTATTCTATTCTATTCTATTCTATTCTATTCTATTCTATTCTATTCTATTCTATTCTATTCTATTCTATTCTATTCTATTCCATTCCATTCCATTCCATTCCATTCTATTCTATTCTATTCTATTTCATTATTCTATTCTATTCTATTCTATTCTATTCTATTCTATTCTATTCTATTCTATTCTATTCTATTCTATTCTGTTCTGTTCTGTTCTGTTCTGTTCTGTTCTGTTCTGTTCTATCATTTCCAAGACAGGAGTCCTTATAAACTTCCAGACAAATGGTTGTTCAGTCTTTTCTTGAAAACTTCCAGTGATGGAGCAGCCAAAACTTTGGAAGGCAAACTACTTTATTGATGGGTGAATACTAGAAAATAGTAAAACAGAAGTTTCCATTTTAGGTGGAGGGGGTGAAAGTAAAGGAATATTCAGTGAGCAAAGACAGATGTTGGCATAGCATTAATCCACAACCAGCACCCACAGCAATTTTAGAACATTAACAAATATCTCTCCCTCCCTCCAAAATAAAGAAGGAAAAGAAGTAATAAGTTTCCAGCAATTATGAGAGATCCATCAGAGGAGAAACATTAACACCTGCAAAATACTACATAATTAACCCAAATGCATAGACTGGAATGTGCAATTTGTCACAAATACAGTTCTTTGCATCTTCATTAAAGCCAGGAAAGAAAGTTGTGCCATGCATTTTAATCTACTGGTATATTTTTTGTGGCTGCAATCCACAAAATATATATTTTTTCCCCAATTTTTAAAATGTTGTGATACAGTGCCTAATCAATGGCATATAACCCTCCCGATATGCTTATTGATGAATAAGTCATACTTTAATAAATTATACCAGGGGAATTTGCTAGCCAAATATGAAAACCTAACATAAAATATGTGCACATAAAAGGAAATTACATTCACGGGGTCTTTAAAAATGATAGATCTCTCTGTCTTGGCCTTGATGCAGGAATGTAATTAGAACTCATTGGGGCCCATGGCACACATCTTTCTGGATGTCCGCAATGGAGAAGGACCTGGAGAAGTTGAGAAAAAAGTTCACATTCCTACTTCTTCCTATATCTATCACAGCAGCAGCAGTGGGCCTGAGGGCAGGACAAGAAGCAAGGGATGGAAACTGATCAAGGAGAGAAGCAACCTGGGATTAAGGAGAAACTTCCTAACAGGGAGGACAATTAACCAGTGGAACAGCTTACCTCCAGAGGTTGTGGGTGCTCCATCATTGGAGGTTTTTAAGAAGAGGCTGGACAGTCGCTTTTCTGAGATAGTATAGGTTTTCCTGCTTGAGCAGAGGGCTGGACTAGAAGACCTCCAAGGTCCCTTCCAGCTTCTATTCTATTCTATTCTATTCTATTCTATTCTATTCTATTCTGTTCTGTTCTGTTCTGTTCTGTTCTGTTCTGTTCTGTTCTGTTCTGTTCTGTTCTGTTCTGTTCTGTTCTATTCTATTCTATTCTATTCTATTCATCAAGGAGAGAACCAACCTAAAACCAAGGAGAAATTTCCTGACAGCGAGAACAATTAAGCAGGCTGGCCTTCAGAAGTTGTGGATGCTCCATCACTGAAGGTTTTTAAGAAGAGATTGGACAACCATTTGTCTGAAATGACATAGGGACTCTTGCTTGAGCAGTGGGTTGGACTAGAAGACCTCCAAGATCATTCCAAACCTGTTATTTTTTTAAGGAAACCTCAATGAGAATTTGATATTGTCGTATAATGATAAAGGGGTCTTACGGATTTGTGACATCTTGAGATATATATACATATACATATACATATACATATACATATACATATACATATACATATACATATACATATACATATACATACATATATACATATATACGTATATACATATATACGTATATGTTGTTGTTGTTAGTTGCGAAGTCGTGTCCGACCCATCGCGACCCTATGGACAACGTTCCTCCAGGCTTTCCTGTCCTCTACCATCTTCTGGAGTCCCTTTAAGCTCACGCCTACTGCTTCAGTGACTCCATCCAGCCACCTCATTCTCTGTCGTCCCCTTCTTCTATTGCCCTCAATCTTTCCCAGCATTAGGCTCTTCTCCTGTGAGTCCTTCCTTCTTATCAGGTGGCCAAAGTATTTGAGTTTTAGCTTCAGGATCTGGCCTTCTAAAGAGCAGTCAGGATTGATCTCCTCTAGGACTGACCGGTTTGATCGCCTTGCAGTCCAAGGGACTCGCAGGAGTCTTCTCCAGCACCATAGTTCAAAGGCTTCAATTCTTTGGCGCTCAGCCTTTCTTATGGTCCAGCTTTCACTGCCATACATTGCAACTGGGAAGACCATAGCCTTGACTATACACACTTTTGTTGACAGGGTGATGTCTCTGCTTTTTAGTGTGCTGTCTAGATTTGTCATGGCTTTCCTCCCCAGGAGCAAGCGTCTTTTAATTTCTTTCCTACAGTCCCCATCTGCAGTGATCTTGGAGCCCAGGAAAATAAAATCTGTCACTACCTCCATTTCTTCCCCATCTATTTGCCAGGAATTGAGAGGGCCAGATGCCATGATCTTGGTTTTCTTAATGTTTAGTTTCAACCCAAGTTTTGCACTCTCCTTCTTCACTTGCAACAAGAGGCTCTTTAGT
>NC_138203.1:6535435-6560435 GCF_964194415.1 Vipera berus
AAGACTCCAAGATCCCTTCCAGACTATGCTTCCAGAAAAAAAGTGAGATTCTTCTTCCATCAGGCAACTTTCCTCTCTTTCTGAAATGTCCTGGAGAAGACTTCACACGGTGTTACAAAGGAAGCAATAGCAATGAGCTGTGGTTTTTCCTGCAGGGAGGGGAGAAATGGGGGAATATGTATCCCTCTTGAATACAGGACTTCTGAAGATCCATAGTATGGCTGTGTATTTCCAGTTCATTCCTATAATGCCACAGTGGGTAGGGAAGGATTGCAGGTGAAGGATTAGTGCCTTTTTACAAAGTTTGGGTAAGATCACACCTGGAATTCTTTATCCAGTTTTGGTCACCACAATATATTATATATATTGTGTTGATGTTGAGACACTGGAAAGAGTGCAGAGAAGAGCAACAAGGATGATTAGGAGGCTGGAGGCTAAAACATATGAAGAACGGTTGTAAGAATTGGGGATGTATAGTTTAATAGAATAGAAAAAGCTGGAAGAGCAGAGAAGGACCAGGAGTGACATGACAGGTTGTGCACCGGAGGGAGCGCTCACAATTTCTGGTGGCAAGCTGTCCCACTGGTCAATTGTCCTCACTGTCAGGAAGTTCCTCCTTAATAATTCTCCTTAATTCCAGGTTGCTTCTCTCTTTCATCAGCTTTCAACCATATGAAGAACAGCTGCAGGACTTGGGTTTGGCTAGTGCAGGGGTAGGCAACCTCGGCTCTTTTATGGCTCCTGGACTTCAACTCCCAGAATTCTGGGAGTTGAAGTCCAGGAGTAATAAAAGAGCCGAGGTCACCTACCCCTAGGCTAGTCTAAAGAAAAGAGAAAACACGGGAGACATGATAGCAGTGATCCAGTATTTGAGGGGTTGCCCCAAAGAAGAGGGAGTCAAGCTATTCTCCAAAGCACCTGAAAGCAGGACAAGAAGCAATGGATGGAAACTAGTCAAGGAGAGAAGCAACCTGGAACTAAGGAGAAATTTCCTGACAGTGAGAACAATTAACCAGTGGAACAATCTGCCTCCAGAAGTTGTGGGTGCTCCATCACTGGAGGATTTTAAGAAGAGACTGGACAATTACTTGCCTCGAATGATATAGGGTTTCCTGATGGAGCATGGGGTTGGACTAGAAGACCTCCAAGGTCCCTTCCAGCTCTGTTATTCTATATTCTAAGGAGAAGAAAATGAAGAAGGGGATACGCAAAGGGAAGGAAGCCAAATCGGATCGAGAGGGAAGATACAATCCTAATGTCACAATCTTGCAAATTCAATAGATATTCAACGTATTGACCAGGGGTAGGCAACCTTGGCTGTTTTATGACTCGTGGACTTCAACTCCCAGAATTCCTGAACCAGCATGGGGGAACTATGGCCCCCTCATGATTCGTGGACTTCAACTCCCAGAATTCCTGAACCAGCATGGGGGAACTATGGCCCCTTCATGACTCGTGGACTTCAACTCCCAGAATTCCTGAACCAGCATGGGGGAACTATGGCCCCCTCATGATTTGTGGACTTCAACTCCCAGAATTCCTGAACCAGCATGGGGGAACTATGGCCCCTTCATGACTCGTGGACTTCAACTCCCAGAATTCCTGAACCAGCATGGGGGAACTATGGCTCCCTCATGACTCGTGGACTTCAACTCCCAGAATTCCTGAGCCAGCATGGGGGAACTATGGCCCCTTCATGACTCGTGGACTTCAACTCCCAGAATTCCTGAGCCATCATGGGGGAACTATGGCCCCTTCATGACTCGTGGACTTCAACTCCCAGAATTCCTGAGCCAGCATGGGGGAACTATGGCCCCTTCATGACTCGTGGACTTCAACTCCCAGAATTCCTGAGCCATCATGGGGGAACTATGGCCCCTTCATGACTCGTGGACTTCAACTCCCAGAATTCCTGAGCCAGCATGGGGGAACTATGGCCCCTTCATGACTCGTGGACTTCAACTCCCAGAATTCCTGAGCCAACATGGGGGAACTATGCCCCCCTCATGACTCGTGGACTTCAACTCCCAGAATTCCTGAACCAGCATGGGGGAACTATGGCCACTTCATGACTCGTGGACTTCAACTCCCAGAATTCCTGAGCCAGCATGGGGGAACTATGGCCACTTCATGACTCGTGGACTTCAACTCCCAGAATTCCTGAGCCAGCATGGGGGAACTATGGCCCCCCTCATGACTCGTGGACTTCAACTCCCAGAATTCCTGATCTTGCATGGCTCAGCTTGGAAACCTCTCCCTTTCCCCTCAGCATGGCTGGCTCAGGAATTCTGGGAGTTGAAGTCCACGAGTCATAAAAGAGCCAAGGTGGCCTACCCCTGGGATAGACTGTATTTGTGAAATATGACAGGCTTTCAGGTCTTACTGGATTTTTCTCCCCTTTATCTTTGACAAACTCTGAAATAGTGCACTGGTGACATTTCCCCCCCTTTTTATTTTCTCTTCCCCTTCCTCTAAACAGGCCCCTGCGTTTAAAGACCACTCGTTATATTAATCTATCACTGTTGGTGAAATGCCACATTAATTTTTATCCCTTTTTTGCAATAAATGGTTACATCTCCCCCCCTCCAAAAAAAAGAAAAGAAAAGAAAGCAAGAAAGGGAGGGAGGGACAGGGGAAAGAAATTACGGCCTGACACTTCAAAATCTGTTGCCTTCCTCTAGTAGAGGGAAAAATAAACAAGAGGATAATTTTCTTGAAGGACAGGGGAAGGGAAAGAGAGGGAAAAATAAAGAAAGAACAGGATTTTTTTAAAAAACAAAGCTTTATCTTCTTTCTGGCAACCCTGGCAACAGTTCAGAGATGTCAAAAATGATAAGGTTTTGTGCATTCCCCCCCCCCCCCGCCGCCGCCTGTATCTGATGTGGGATGAATTAGAAAGATGGACGATCCCTTATTTTCCAAGGAAAGAACATTCTGGCACAATTCATCCCCTGCCAGTTCAACTTCCAGGATTTGTATCTGAATTTTCTTTCAAAAGAGCAGAATACAGATATATATATATATATGTATATGTATATGTATATGTATATGTATATGTATATGTATATGTATATGTATATGTATATGTATATGTATATGTATATGTATATGTGTATATATATATATATATATATATATATATATATATATATATATATATATATATATATATATATATATATATATATATATGTATCTATATATGTATCTATATATGTATCTATATATGTATATATCTATATATGTATCTATATATGTATATATCTATATATATATATCCCCTTCATGGATTACTGCCTTGTCGTGGCGAAGGGGCTTGCGTAATTCAATGAAGCTATGAGCTATGCCGTGCAGGGCCACCCAAGACGGACAGGTCATAGCTGAGAGTTCTGACAAAACGTGATCCACTGGAGAAGGAAATGGCAACCCACTCCAGTATCTTTGCCATGAAAACCCTATGGACAGTACCAAAAGGCAAAACGATATGACGCTGGAAGATGAGCCCCTCAGGTCGGAAGACGTCCAATATGCTACTGGGGAAGAGCAGAGGGCTAGTACTAATAGCGCCAGAAAGAATGAAGCGACTGGGCCAAAGCCGAAAGGACGCTCAGCTGTGGATATGTCTGGTGGTGAAAGGAAAGTCCGATGCTGTAAAGATTTTTTCTCCATAGGAACCTGGAATGTAAGATCCATGAATCAAGGAAAGCTGGACGTGGTCAAACAAGAGATGACAAGACTGAACATCGACATCTTAGGTATCAGCGAACTAAAATGGACAGGAATGGGTGAATTTAATTCAGATGACCATCAGGTATACTACTGTGGGCAAGAATCCCTCAGAAGAAATGGAGTAGCCTTCATAGTCAATAAAAGAGTAGGAAAATCAATACTGGGATACAATCCTCAAAATGACAGAATGATCTCAGTTCGAATCCAAGGCAAACCATTCAATATCACAGTAGTCCAAGTCTATGCCCCAACCACCAGTGCTGAAGAGGATGAAATTGACCGGTTCTATGAAGCCCTACAGCACCTTATAGAAGTAACACCAAAAAATGATGTCCTTATCATCATGGGGGATTGGAATGCTAAAGTAGGAAGCCAAAAGATAACTGGAATAACAGGCAAGTTTGGCCTTGGAGTACAAAATGAAGCAGGGCACAGGCTGATAGAATTTTGTCAAGAGAATACGATGGTCATAGCAAACACTCTTTTCCAACAAGCCAAGAGACGGCTCTACACATGGACATCACCAGACGGTCAACACAGAAATCAGATTGACTGTATGCTCTGCAGCCAAAGATGGAGAAGCTCTATACAGTCGGTAAAAACAAGACCAGGAGCTGACTGTGGCTCAGACCATGAGCTTCTCCTTGCAAAGTTTAGGCTTAAACTGAAGAAAGTAGGGAAAAGCACTAGGCCACTCAGGTATGAATTAAATCATATCCCTGTTGAATATACAGTAGAGGTGACAAATAGATTTAAGGAATTAGATCTGATAGACAGAGTGCCTGAAGAACTATGGACAGAGGTTCGCGACATTGTACAACAGGTAGCAACCAAAACCATCCCAAAGAAAAAGAAATGCAAGAAAGCAAAATGGCTGTCTGAGGAAGCTTTGCAAATAGCTGAGGAAAGGAGGGAAGCGAAAGGCAAGGGAGAAAAACATAGATATGCCCAACTGAATGCAGAATTCCAGAGAATAGCTAGAAGAGATAAGAATGCCTTCTTAAATGAACAGTGCAAAGAAATAGAAGAAAACAATAGAATAGGGAGGACCAGAGATCTTTTCAAGAAAATTGGACAGATGAAGGGAACGTTTAATGCAAAAATGGGCATGATAAAGGACAAAAATGGCAGGGACCTAACAGAGGCAGAAGAGATTAAGAAGAGGTGGCAAAATTACACAGAAGAACTATACAAGAATGAGCTTAATGTCCCAGATAATCACAATGAGGTGGTCACTGACCTCGAGCCAGACATCCTAGAATGTGAGGTGAAGTGGGCCTTAGAAAAGCTGAGCAACAACAAAGCTAGTGGAGGTGACAGTATTCCAGCTGAGCTATTCAAAATCTTAAAAGACAGTGCACTAAAAGTGCTACACTCAATTTGCCAGCAAATTTGGAAAACTCAACAGTGGCCACAGGATTGGAAAAGATCAGTTTACATTCCAATTCCAAAGAAAGGCAGTGCCAAAGAATGTTCAAACTATCGCACCATTGCACTCCTTTCTCATGCTAGTAAAGTCATGCTTAAAATCCTACAAGCTAGACTTCAGCAGTATGTGGATCGAGAACTACCAGAAGTACAGGCAGGATTTCGAAGAGGCAGAGGAACTAGAGATCAAATTGCCAACATACGCTGGATCATGGAGAAAGCTAGGGAGTTCCAGAAAAACATCTACTTCTGCTTCATTGACTATGCTAAAGCCTTTGATTGTGTGGATCATAACAAACTGTGGCAAGTACCAGACCATCTTATTTGTCTCTTGAGAAACCTATATGCGGGTCAAGAAGCAACAGTGAGAACTGGACACGGAACCACTGATTGGTTCAAAATTGGGAAAGAAGTCCGGCAAGGCTGTATACTGTCGCCCTGCCTATTTAACTTATATGCAGAGCACATCATGAGAAAGGCAGGGCTAGATGAATCAAAAGTTGGAATTAAGATTGCCGGAAGAAATATCAACAACCTAAGATACACAGATGATACCACTCTAATGGCAGAAAGTGAAGAAGAACTAAAGAGCCTCTTGTTGCGGGTGAAGAAGGAGAGTGCAAAACTTGGGTTGAAACTTAACATTAAGAAAACCAAGATCATGGCATCTGGCCCTCTCAATTCTTGGCAAATAGATGGGGAAGAAATGGAGGTAGTGACAGATTTTGTTTTCCTGGGCTCCAAGATCACTGCAGATGGGGACTGTAGCCAAGAAATTAAAAGACGCTTGCTCCTGGGGAGGAAAGCCATGGCAAATCTAGACAGCACACTAAAAAGCAGAGACATCACCCTGTCAACAAAAGTGCGTATAGTCAAGGCTATGGTCTTCCCAGTTGCAATGTATGGCAGTGAAAGTTGGACCATAAGAAAGGCTGAGCGCCAAAGAATTGAGGCCTTTGAACTATGGTGCTGGAGAAGACTCCTGCGAGTCCCTTGGACTGCAAGGCGATCAAACCGGTCAGTCCTAGAGGAGATCAATCCTGACTGCTCTTTAGAAGGCCAGATCCTGAAGCTAAAACTCAAATACTTTGGCCACCTAATGAGAAGGAAGGACTCACTGGAGAAAAGCCTAATGCTGGGAAAGATCGAGGGCAATAGAAGAAGGGGACGACAGAGAATGAGGTGGCTGGATGGAGTCACTGAAGAAGTAGGCGTGAGCTTAAATGGACTCCAGAAGATGGTAGAAGACAGGAAGGCCTGGAGGAATGTTGTCCATAGGGTCGCGATGGGTCGGACACGGCTTCGCTGCTAACAACAACAATATATATATATATATATATATATATATATATATATATATATATATATATATATATATATATATATATATATATATATATATATATATATATATATATGTGTGTGTGTGTGTGTGTGTGTGTGTGTGTGTGTGTGTGTGTAAATTACTAACAAAGAATTTAAAGGGAAACTGAGATGCATTTCTGACTCTTTAGTCTTCATCAGTCAGCTATACCCTTCTGAGATTCGAAGCTGGGCTGATTGCATACAAGGCAGTGTTATTCGAATCTCAGAAGGGTATAGCTGACTGATGAAGACTAAAGAGTCAGAAATGCATCTCAGTTTCCCTTTAAATTCTTTGTTAGTAATTTACACAAATATATGAACTGTCCAGTGTGACTACAGCCTGTTCGATGGCCTTCAAGATAGGCTGAAAACAGGAAATAAAGATTTGTTCCATGTTTGGGGCCTAGCAAATATTATATATATATATATTGGGGGCGGGGAGAGAAGGAGGGCATGGGGTATTTTTGCTCCAATGTGTGCTGCATTCACACGTCCTGTGGTTCCTTGGCTTGTGGAAAACAGAACATGTTGGGTTTATGCAATACACGGAGTCGTAAACTAACCAAATCCACACAGTAGTCTAAGCCATGATGAAAACTGGCAACATATTTACACAGCCCTAGGATGTCTGGGTTTCAAGAAGTCTTCTGTGACACTTAGACCCAGGCCTTAATGGCCAGGTTGTTCTTTTTTTATCCCACCTTTATTATTTTTACAAGTAATGCAAGGCGACAAACATACCAAATACTTCTTCCTCTTTGTATTTTCCTCACAACAACAATCCTGTGAGGTGGGTTGGGCTGTGAGAGAGGACTGGACCAAGGTCACTCAGCTGGCTTTGATGCCTAAGGCAGGACTAGAAATCATAGTCTCCTGGTTGCTGGCCCAAAGTCACCCAGACAGTTTTCATGCCTAAGGTGGGACTAGAACTCACACTCTCCTGGTGATTGGCCCAAAGTCACCTAGCTGGCTTTCATGGTTTATGTAGGACTAAAACTCATAGCCTCCTAGTGATTGGCTGGCCCAAAGTCACCCACCCAGGTTCCATGCCTAAGGTGGGACTAGAACTCACACTTTCCTGGTGATTGGCTGGCCCAAAGTCACCCACCCAGATTCCATGCCTAAGGTGGGACTAGAACTCACAGTCTCCTGGTGATTGGCTGGCCCAAAGTCACCCACCCAGATTCCATGCCTAAGGTGGGACTAGAACTCACAGTCTCCTGGTGATTGGCTGGCCCAAAGTCACCCACCCAGATTCCATGCCTAAGGTGGGACTAGAACTCACAGTCTCCTGGTGATTGGCTGGCCCAAAGTCACCCACCCAGATTCCATGCCTAAGGTGGGACTAGAACTCACAGTCTCCTGGTGATTGGCCCAAAGTCACCCAGTTGGCTTTCATGGTTTAGGTAGGACTAAAACTCACAGCCTCCTAGTGATTGGCTGGCCCAAAGTCACCCACTCAGATTCCATGCCTAAGGTGGGACTAGAACTCACAGTCTCCTGGTGATTGGCTGGCCCAAAGTCACCCACCCAGATTCCATGCCTAAGGTGGGACTAGAACTCACAGCCTCCTAGTGATTGGCTGGCCCAAAGTCACCCACCCAAATTCCATGCCTAAGGTGGGACTAGAACTCCCAGCCTCCTAGTGATTGGCTGGCCCAAAGTCACCCACCCAGATTCCATGCCTAAGGTGGGACTAGAACTCACAGTCTCCTGGTGATTGGCCCAAAGTCACCCAGTTGGCTTTCATGGTTTAGGTAGGACTAAAACTCACAGCCTCCTAGTGATTGGCTGGCCCAAAGTCACCCACCCATATTCCATGCCTAAGGTGGGATTAGAACTCACAGTCTCCTGGTAATTGGCTGGCCCAAAGTCACCCACCCAGATTCCATGCCTAAGGTGGGACTAGAACTCACAGCCTCCTAGTGATTGGCTGGCCCAAAGTCACCCACCCAGATTCCATGCCTAAGGTGGGACTAGAACTCCCAGCCTCTTAGTGATTGGTTGGCCCAAAGTCACCCACCCAGATTCCAGGCCTAAGGTGGGACTAGAACTCACAGTCTTCTGGTGATTGGCTGGCCCAAAGTCACCCAACCAAATTCCATGCCTAAGGTGGGACTAGAACTCACAGCCTCCTAGTGATTGGCTGGCCCAAAGTCACCCACCCAGATTCCATGCCTAAGGTGGGACTAGAACTCACAGCCTCCTAGTCAGGGCTTTTTTTCTCATAGAACGCTCAGAACGAGGTTCCGGCACCTTTTTTGGATGGAACCTTGTAGGATAGGCAAGGCGGGTTGTATGACATGTGTGAGTTCCCGCACCTTTTTCTTTTACAAAAAAAGCACTGCTCCTAGTGATTGGCTGGCCCAAAGTCACCCACCAAGATTCCATGCCTAAGGTGGGACTAGAACTCACAGTCTCCTGGTTATTGGCCCAAAGTCACCCAGCTGGCTTTCATGGTTTAGGTGGGACTGGAAATCACAGCCTCCTGTTGATTGGCCTAAAATAACCCAGCTGACTTTCGTGCCTAAGGCAGGACTAGAACAGACATCCCCATCATTTCTAGCCTGGTAACTTAACTGGTTCAGGGAAATATATTTATACCTCTAAGTTCCACCCTCCACCCTTTCTCTTCCCCTCCGCATCAGCTTTTCGTCACTGTGTCTCCCTCCAAAAGGAAATTATAAGCTTATCTAAAAGCGCAAAGAGATAAAGCCACAAAACGGTTTCATGCTGCTGTCATTTGAAGGTTCTGTTTTCTTGTGGGTTTGTTTTTTTTTTGGTTATTCAATTTAATTTCCGCATGACTTAAGCTAGCTTTCTTAGTTCTTCATTAATATTCCTTGGTGGCCCAGAAGGAAAGAGAGCAGCCGGGAAATGTGCGCTTGTGCAGCCCTGCACGCGCATGCGCAATTGGACACATGGACGATGGCGGCACTAGAGTATGCATGCGTATACAGGCAGGCAGCTCACACCCATGGCACACGCGCTGGTGCACAGGCACATGTGCAAATGGGTCGCTGGCACCTGCACGCATGTACAAATGGGCCGCTGGCACCTGCACACATGTGCAAATGGGCCGCTGGCAGCCATGTGCATGCACAAAAAGGCCACTGGCACCTGCACACATACGCAAACAGGCCGATGGCGCCTGCATACATGTGCAAATGGGCCACTGGGACCCACACGCATGTACAAATGAGCTGCTGGGACCCACACACATGTGCAAATGGGCTGCTGGCACCCATGCATATGCACAAACAGGCACTGGAACCCACATACATGTGCAAGCAGGCTGATGGCAGATATGCACATGCGCAAATGGGCCCCTGGCACCTGCATGCATGTGCAAACGGACCACTGGGACCCACACACATGTGCAAACGAGCTGCTGGCACCCGCACACATGCACAAATGGGACACTGGTGGGAGTGCTTGTGTCCCCGCACATTCACACCATGCAGCAGTGCTACCGCAAGGGGGGTGCTCACCAGCTATTCCCAGAGCCCAGTGGCCAACAGGCAACACTCCGGTACTGGGCTGGAGACCATAGGTTGGGGACCCCTGGCTTAGTGCTTCCATTGAAGTTGGGGAAATGTTAACTTCATGGTTTTTAATTTGATGGCTGAAGAGCATATCAGAGCTGCGGTTCCTGAGATGGCCATTAAGGGGCAGCAATGAGCTGGTGTGCCCTGTATCTCTTTGCTACCCTCTCATGGTTATTTGAAATTATTGCAACATCAGAATGATAGCCTTGGGAATAACAGCTCTATTTTAAATCCTTTTAATTCTGCTACACCAGTTTGAATTGCCTTATGAACTGAATAGATATAGATAGATAGATGATAGATAGATAGATAAATAGATAGATAGATAGATAGAGAGAGAGAGAGAGAGAGAGAGAGAGAGAGAGAGAGAGAGAGAGAGAGAGATAGAGATAGAGATAGTGACGATAGCCATGTTCATTTTTGTTTATATTTGTTGGGGGGGGGGAAATGAAACAAAAATTGTGGTTGAATTTGTGATCGTTGTACGGCATTTTAAAAACATATTTTCCCCCTTTTTTTAAAGAGAAGCTGGAGTTTAACCTTAAAGATTTGTCCTTTTCCATGGGTTGGGGGGGGTGGGGGTGGGAAAGCAAATTACATTTGCAAGGTGCAAATATCCCTGTAAATGATACATAATTGTCCTGTGATTACACAGTGATTGCTGCACATGGTCAACAAAACAATTATTCCCTGGCCCAATCATGTTGGACTTACAGGTCATGATGGTTAGCAAAAGGAAGCCACGGAGGCGGGCGGGGGGGGGAATAATTCAACATATCTAAAGGGCAATTAACTCGAATAAGGCTGACAAAAATGAATGAGAATGGGAACAATGGAGCTGGGCAAGTTACTCAACAGCGTTCTTGGGTTCAATTACGCTCACTTTTTTATTTTCCCCTTCTGAGAAATCAACCTTGTTGGCATCAGAAGGAATTAATCTAAGGAGGCCTTCTCAGTATGGTGAGCTTTCAAGCTGACTGAGAATTCTGAGATTTCTAGTCTCAAGACTGGGAGTAACTGAATAACAGAGTTGGAAGGGACTGTTCTGTACCAGCCTGCTACCGGCCCTGCAGAAAAGGCAACCCCTTTACAAACGGCAAGAGGCTGGAATAACGTCTGCCAAATTTATTACTACAAAAACAAACAAGACACGAACCAAGATACAGGAGCTTTGAAACACTATCCGAGCGGTTGCTTTCAGCAAACCAGCCCTCCCCACACATTCCCTTTATAAAGAGTTCAGGGCGTGGCTTCTCTCTGCCTCCTTCCGAGAAGCCCCATTGCCTTCCTCTGTTTACTCCTAATTGACTGCCTCCTGCGTCGGGCGTCCTTGAACAGGGCCAGCTGTGGGTCATCTTCATCCACACTGTCAGGCTCACACAGCTGGGTCTCCATGGTGACCAAGTGGGAGGGGCCTGCCTGAGGGCTATCATCAGCAAGATCTTCAACCCCCTCAGCAAGGTCTTCAACACCCCCCTCCTCCTCTGAGTCGTCCGACCCAACTGCCGAACCCACAGGCTGACCCTGAATCACAACAGGGACCTTGGAGGTCTTCTAGCCCAACCCCCCATCACTGGAAGTTTTTAAAAAGAGACTGGACAGCTGTTTGTCTGAAATGATATAGGGTCTTCTTCTTGAGCAGGGATCAGTCTAGAAGACCTCCGTGGTCCCTTCCAACTCTATTATTCTATGTTACTTAGTTGGGTGATGAAATGTCTGCCAAAAAAAAAACACACAGTCAAATTCAGAGAGCACCAAGGAGCCTATAGTTCAACCCTGAGTTACAAATATTATCTTCTATTAAAATCAAACTTTCTCCTGATACAAAGGCATGATTCCATTTCGCATGCAGCTAGTTCTCAACTTGTGACCATTTAGAAACTGTTCAAATTTATGACAGTGATGGAAAAAGTGACCTATGACTTGTCCCTGAAATTACAGCCATTACTGTGTCCCCTGTGTGTGATAGTGATTCAAGTGCTTGGTAAGTAGCAGGAAGGAAGGAAGGAAGGAAGGAAGGAAGGAAGGAAGGAAGGAAGGAAGGAAGGAAGGAAGGAAGGAGGGAGGGAGGGAGGGAGGGAGGGAGGGGGGAGGGAGGGAGGGAGGGAAGGAAGCAGAGGGGAGGGAGAAAGGAAGGGAGGGAGGAAGGAAAAGTGGAGAAGGCAGATGGGAAGGGAGGGAGGGAGGGAGGGAGGGAGGAAGGAAGGAAGGAAGGAAGGAAGGAAGGGGGGAGGGGGGAGGGAGGAGGGAGGGAGGGAGGGAGGGAGGGAGGGAAGCAGAGGGGAGGGAGAAAGGAAGGGAGGGAGGAAGGAAAGGTGGAGAAGGCAGATGGGAAGGGAGGGAGGGAGGGAGGGAGGGAGGGAAGGAAGGAAGGAAGGAAGGAAGGAAGGAAGGAAGGAAGGAAGGAAGGAAGGAAGGAAGGAAGGAAGGAAGGTGTCATGGTTCCGATTAATGAGACAGCTTCAATAAGGACATGACAATAAGGGTCATATGTGTAGCTCATATGAGCCAGCCGTGTGCAGCAGCAGCCAAAAAAGCTAATACAATCCTGGGTTGCATTAAGAGAGGCATAAAATCAAGATCACACAAAGTATTAGTACCACTTTATAAAACCCTAGTGAGGCCACACCTTGAACACTGCAGCCAATTTTGGTTCACCGTATCAGAAAAAAGATGTTGAGAGTTTGGAAAAAAAATTCAGAGAAGAGCAACTAAGATGATCAAAGGCCTGGAGGCTAAAACCTATGAAGAACGTCTGCAGGACTTGGGTTTGGATAGTCTAAAGAAAAGAAGAAATAGGGGAGACATGATAGCAGTATTCCAGTATTTGAGGGGCTGCCACAAAGAAGAGAGTGTCAGGTTATTCACCAGAGCACCAGGGGGAAGGACGAGAAACAATGGTTGGAAACTGACCAAAGAGAGAAGCAACCTGAAATTAAGGAGAAACTTCCTGACTGTGAGGACAATTAACCAGTGGAACAGAAGTTGTCTCCAGAAGTCGTGGGTGCTTCATCACTGGAGGTTTTTAAGAAACTGGACAGTCACATGTCTGAGATGGTATAGGTTCTCCTGCTTGAGGAGGGGGCTGGACTAGAAGACCTCCAAGGTCCCTTCCAGCTCTAATCTATTCTAACAGACCAGAATGGGGAAAGCAATTGCACAACCTATCATGAAACCATCTGCGTATCTATCTATGTGGATATATCTATGTGCGCGTGAATAATTGCACTGCAGGATTACGCATATGCTTCAGATGCAGAAGCCACAAAGTGTCAGGAGCAACAGGATTGTGCAGATGGCACTAATTGGCAAGTCCTCAAACGGCATGTGACATTTCCCTGCAATTTTTTTTTTTGCCGCAGATGCAGAGGAAAAGACACAGCTGCTTTAAGAAGCAGCAAACAGGTCCTTCAAAGGACTTTTCTCCCCTAGGCATCGTGGCCCAGATCACCTCCGGGGGGGAGGGATTCTATTGATCAAGTAGAGCATCAGGGTTCCTGATCCTTGCAGTGATCCCTGTGTTGCGTTCTTGGCTCTATCATAAACCTCTCTCCTGCCGAAAGATTTAAGACTCGCCGCTATGCTTCTAAGTCATTTGGGGAATCTGTCCCCTACGTTTTCTTAAGAAAGAAAATCAAGAATTGATTTAAAAAGAAAAAGAGTACGTAGTAAAGAGTGCAGAGAAGAGCAACAAAGCTGATCAGGAGGCTAAAACAGATAAAGAACGGCTGCTGGAATTGGGTCTGTCTAGTTGAATGAAGACAAGGACGAGGGGGGACATGATAGCAGTGTTCCAGTATCTCAGGGGCTGCCCCAAAGGAGAGGGAGTCAAGCTATTCTCCAAAGTGCCTGAAGGCAGGACAAGAAGCAAAGGATGGAAACTAATCAAGGAGAGAAGCAACCTAGAACTAAGGAGAAACTTCCTGACAGTAAGAAGAATTAACCAGTGGAACAACCTGCCTCCAGAAGTGGTGAATGCTCCAACAATGGACGTTTTAAAGAAGAGATTGGACAACCATTTGACTGAAATAGAATAGGGTTCCCTGCTTGAGTAGGGGGTTGGACTAGAAGACCTCCAAGGTCCCTTGCAAATCTGTCATTCTGTTAAGGATGTTGTTGTTTCTGGTTTACCCACCTGGCCTTTTCTGAATATATAAAAGCCAACCCTGAAACGTGAAGGCTGTTTCCTGAGGCCTTTTTTTTTCTTTATTGCAAAGGATAGCGCAGAGCATAAAATCGTAATCAAAACGATAATTCGCATATCAAAGCTTTGTGAAATAGAGTCAGTTGGGGATCTCTTTCTTTGATAGAAAACAAGTTTTGCGTTAGCAGCTTATCGTCTGCCCATCCACTGAAAAGTGAGCTTCATAGTCTTTTCAAAAGATGACATTTTAAAAATGTCAGAGATTTTTTGCCGATATATTAAAAGTATAATACTAAGCAAAGAATTGATAATCCAGAGGTTGAATCCTCTCCCAAAACTTTCTGTCAATACTACTCCCTAGGTATGTTTGTGTACATAAGTATAGGTCTCATAGGTCTGCCCTTCTTTATATATTTCTAACATAATAGAATAGAATAGAATAGAATAGAATAGAATAGAATAGAATAGAATAGAATAGAATAGAATAGAATAGAATAGAATAGAATAGAATAGAATAGAATAGAATAGAATAGAATAGAATAGAATAGAATAGAATAGAATAGAGTTGGAAGGGACCTTGGAGGTCTTCTAGTCCAGCCCCCTGCTCAAGCAGGAGGACCTATACCATCTCAGACAGGTGATTGTCCAGTCTCTTTTTAAAAACTTCCAACGATGGAGCGCCCATGATTTCTGGTGGCAAGCTGTTCCACTGGTTGGTTGTCCTCACTGTCAGGAAGTTTCTCTTTAATTCCAGGTTGCTTCTCTCTTTGGTCAGTTTCCGACCATTGTTTCTTGTCCTGCCTTCTGGTGCTTTGGTGAATAATGTGACCCCCTCCTCTTCTTTGTGGCAGCCCCTCAAATACTGGAATGCTGCTATCATGTCACCCCTATTTCTTCTTTTCCTTAGATTTGCCAAACCCAAGTCCTGTAGCTGTTCTTCATATGGTTGGAAGCTGACTAAAGAGAGAAGCAACCTGGAATTAAGGAGAAACTTCCTGACAGTGAGGACAATCAACCAGTGGAACAGCTTGCCACCAGAAATCATGGGCGCTCCCTCTGATGCTCTGGTGAGCAACCTGACCCCCTCTTCTTTTTGGCAGCCCCTCAGATTCTGCAATACTTACCAATTTATATGGTAGATTCAGAAGGACTCATTTCAGGGTGCTTGTATAGATTCAGAGCAAATACAATACCTAAAAAACAAAAGAAAAAACAGAACACAAAATTATAGGATTGGAAGGCACCTTAGATTCCCCTGCTCAAGCATTAAATATTACACTGTTCAGGACAAAAGCCTGTCCAGTCTCTTTTTCTTGAAAACCTCCAGTGATGAAGCTCACACAACTTCTGAAGACAAGCCATTCCATTGCTTGGTTGGTCTCACCATTAGGAAATTTCTCTGAGGATGGGTGCTAAGTATTAATGTGTTATGGTCATGTACTTTACAACTAGGTTTATGAGGTAAAACAGGCCTGTACACACGGCAGCTTTTGACAGCTGTCAAAAGCTGCCGAAAGCTAATGCGCAGCCACAGCAGTTTGACAACTCTTAGCTGTCAAACCGCGGAGACAGCGCAGGTGCGGCTAATGTAACAGCGCCGGCTGTCAAAGCCAGCCACCGCGGATTGGACCTCACCAACCGCGGGAAACCGGCAAGTTTCTGATTGGTAACCAGCGTGCCAGCTGGAGTATAAATGTCGGCGCAGAAAGTCTGTCAGTGCCCGGTTCCATGCCACCATTAAAAGGTTGTTACTTGAGCCAGCTGTCTCGCGTGTTTCTTGCTGAAGATAAAGTAATGGGGTCCACCATGAGTCAGAAAACTGGGAAGGCTAAACCTCTGGTCCCAGTGATCGACCCAGATTGGATCCTACAACATTAACTTGGGACATGTATATTCGCCTTTATTCAACAAAGGAAAACCTGAGAATCTCAGAATCAGAAAAAAGCTGGAAGGAATGTTGGAGGTCTTCTAGTCCAGCCCCCTGCTCAAGCAGGAGATCCTATAGCATTTCAGACAAATGGCTGTCCAGTCTCTTCTTAAGAACCTCCAATGATGGACCAACCAGAACTTCTGGAGACAAGTCGTTCCACAGATTAATTGTTCTCGCAGTCAGGAAGTTTCTCCTTAGTTCCAGGTTGCTTCTCTCCTTGATTGATTTCCATCCGTTGCTTCTTGTCCTGCCTTCAGCCCATTTGCTGCTGCTGTGATATATACAGGAAGACGTAAGAAATCCGTAAGACCACTTTATCATTATACGACATTATCGAATTCTCATCAAGTTTTCCTTAAAAGAATAACAGACTTGGAAGGGATATGGAAGGACTTCTAACCAAAACTCCTCGCTCGCCATTATATCATTCAGGACAAATGCCTGTCCAGTCTCTCCTTAAAAAACCTCCAATGATGGAGCACCCACAACTTCTGGAGACAAGTTGTTCCACGGATTAATTGTTCTCGCTGTCAGGAAGTTTCTCCTTAGTTCTAGGTTGCTTCTCTCCTTGACTAGTTTCCATCCGTTGCTTCTTGTCCTGTCCTCAGTGGCAGGAAGAACTCAAGAGAAAATCAAAATCTCGCTGGGGAAACATGACAGGAGTCCTGCTCTGATCAGGCACTGCCTGGATCTGGGACCCTCTTTGTGCGACTGGCTGTGTATACACAACTGTCGTGCGGTGGGGTGAGCCCATCCCCTCCTCCCCCTCCTGCTCTGGGGACCCCATCCTGCCCTGAGAGTTTCTCCTCAAGTGATAGATTGATTCCCCCCTCTACGTGACAGTTCCTCAAGTACTGGAAGACTGCTATTATGTATTACCTCCAGTTCTTTTCCTCTTTACACTGGGCACTCTTAGTTCCTTCAAATCACTCATTATATGTTTTAACCTCCCTTCGTTGTTTTTATCTGCACTCTTTTTAGGTCCCCAATATCTTTTTTTTTAAGTATTGTGGTGACAAGAACTGGATACAATATTCCAAGTGTGGTCTAATCACGGAGTATAAAGCGGTATTTGCACTTCCTGTGATCTTGATACTAGCTCTCTGTTGATGCAGCCTAGGACTGTGTTGGCTTTTTCGGCAGCTGCAGCACACGGCTGGCTCATATTGAAGTGATTGTCCACTAGGACTCCGAATCCCTCTCGCAGTTACTACTCCTGAGACAGGTACTACTTATTCTGTACCTCTGCATTCTGTTTTTTTCATCTCTAAAAGGACCTTATTTTTCTCACCACTGAATTGCAGTTTATTGGATAGGGTGCAGTGTTCAACTCTCTCAAGGGTCAGTGCAGTTGTAACTTTGAATGGACACTAAATGAGTGGTTGTAAGTTGTGGACTACACCTAGCTAGCTGGAACAATAGATACAGTAGATAGATAGATAGATAGATAGATAGATAGATAGATAGATAGATAGATAGATAGATAGATAGATAGTTAGATAGATAGATAGATAGATAGATAGATAGATAGATAGATAGATGATAGATAGATAGATAGATAGATAGATAGATAGATAGATAGATAGATAGATAGATAGATAGATAGATAGATAATGGATAGATGGATGGATGAATGGATGAATGGATAGATAGATAAGAAATAGATGATAGATAGATAGATAGATAGATAGATAGATAGATAGATAGATAGATAGATAGACAGACAGACAGACAGATGATATAGATGATAGATAAATGATATATGATGGATGGATAGATGGATAGATAGATGATAGATAGATAGATAGATAGAGATAGATAGATAGATAGATAGATAGATAGATAATGGATAGATGGATGGATGAATGGATGAATGGATAGATAGATGATAGATAGATAGATAGACAGATAGATAGATAGATAAAGGTAAAGGTAAAGGTTCCCCCGCACATGCGTGCTAGTCGTTTCCAACTCTAGGGGCCGGTGCTCATCTCCGTTTCAAAGCCGAAGAGCCAGAGTTTGTCCGAGGATGTCTCCATGGTCATGTGGCCGGCATGACTAGACGCCAAAGGAGCACGGAACGCTGTTACCTTCCCACCGTAGTGGTCCCTATTTTTCTACTTGCATTTTTACGTGCTTTCGAACTGCTAGGTTGGCAGAAGCTGGGACAAGTAACAGGCGCTCACTCTGTTATGCGGCACTCGGGATTCGACCCGCCAAACTGCCGACCTTCTGATCGACAAGCTCAGTGTCCTAACCCACTGAGCCACCGCATCCCTTTTAGATAGATAGATAGATAGATAGATAGATAGATAGATAGATAGATAGATAGATAGATAGATAGATAGATAGATAATGGATAGATGGATGGATGAATGGATGAATGGATAGATAGATAAATAGATAGATAGATAGATAGATAGATAGATGATAGAGAGATAGATGGATGAATGGATGAATAGATAGATAGATAGATAGATAGATAGATAGATAGATAGACAGACAGACAGACAGACAGACAGACAGACAGATGATAGATGATATAGATGATAGATAAATGATATATGATGGATGGATGGATAGATAGATAGATAGATAGATAGATAGATAGATAGATAGGTAGGTAGGTAGGTAGGTAGGTAGGTAGGTAGGTAGGAAGGTAGGTAGGTAGGTAGGTAGGTAGGTAGGTAGATAGATAGATAGATAGATAGATAGATAGATAGATAGATAGATAGATAGATAGATAGATAGATAGATAGATAGATAGATAGATAGATAGATAGATAGATAGATAGATAGATAGATAGATAGATAGATGGATGGCTGACTGGATAGATAGATGAAAGATAGATAGATAGATAGATAGATAGATAGATAGATAGATGATAGATAGATTGATAGACAGACAGAAAGACAGACAGATGATAGATGATATAGATGATAGATAAATGATATATGATGGATGGATAGATAGATAGATAGATAGATAGATAGATAGATAGATAGATAGATAGATAGATGATAGATAGATAGATAGATAGATAGATAGATAGATAGACAGACAGACAGACAGACAGACAGATATATAGATAGATGATAAATAGTACATAGTTAGACAGGCAGATATGTAATTATTAAAATCAGTGGTGGATTTGAGCCAGACACTCTTCAACTCTAAGAAGGTGGCAAAGGTAAAATATTTTTGAAAAATGGTGCTAATAAAACTGTATGGATTTATTCAGGAACAGAGTTACCAGACAGAAATGGAATGGAGCGGACATACCCAAAATTCTGTCTTGGAAGCCGTTCTGTTCAACATGTACCATCGCTTAGAGAGCCAGTATCACTGGGCAAAGGAAGTAATTTTTTTAGTAAGTTTTAGGCAGGTCCTTAAAACATCTTTTCTCCACTTGAATTCCAAATGACAAGCTTATTCTTTTTTTTCAAATTTGAAACTACAAGTCACTTTGAGATCAAATAAGAATAGTTTTCACAATTTGGCACTGTTCATAAAAGAATCAAAGAGGAGGGGGGATTTTGGAAGAGTTAAGAAATAAGTTTCAGTCACTTTCCTAACACTTTTGAAACTAAACCCTTTAATGTCCCTTGAGAGAAATTGATTTTTTTTTCCAGGGGGAAAAAAAATCCCTCTAGGATCAACATATAGTATAGTTCCCAGGGGATCTCAGATTTTACTTTCAAAGAAATTTGCTTTGCAGCTGATTAACTATTTTTTTTATTTTCTAAGTCAAATGTTTTTTTTAATTAACCAAGACGTGTGTCCTTATATGATGTTCCTTAAAAAATGCGTATGTTCTTCCTGCTCGTTTTTATAAAAAGATCTTTCAGTGGCATATTTAAACTTCAAACAATTTTTTTTAAAAAATCCACAAATTAAGAAAGTTCACTGGATGTCCCAGAGAGTAGATAATCAATGGCTTCTCATGTAGTATTCTTTGAGTGCAACTCTGCCTTGTTGGAAGAAATTACAGGTATTCCTTGATTTATGAGTATAATTGGGAACAAAATTGCTATTATTAAGCAAGCTGGTTATTAAATGAGTTGCATCCATTTTATGATCTTTTTTTTATTTTTCCTGTAAGGTGGGTTGGGCTGAATGGCTCAAAGTTTATTATTATTAACAGGGCTTTTTTTTCTCATAGAACGCTCAGAACGGAGTTCCGGCACCTTTTTTGGATGAAACCCTGCAGGATAGGCAAGGTGGGTTGTATGACATGTGTGAGTTCCGGCACCTTTTTCTTTTACAAAAAAAGCACTGATTATTATTATTATAAAGTCACCCAACTGGCTTCCATGCCTAAGACAGAACTAGAACTCGCCATCTCCTGGAGACTGGCCAGAAATGACCCAACCAGCTTTCATACCTAAGGTGAGACTAGAACTCACAGTCTCCTGGTGATTGGTCCAAAGTCACCCAGCTAGTTTCCATGCCTATGACAGAACTAGAACTCACAGTTTCCTGGTGATTGGTCCAAAGTCATCCAGCTGGCTTCCATGCCCAAGACAGGACTAGAACTCACCATCTCCTGGTGATTGGTCCAAAGTCATCCAGGTCGCTTCTGTGTCTAAGACAGCACTAGAACTCACCGTCTCCTGGTGATTGGCCCAAAGTCACTCCACCAGCTTTCATACCTAAAGTGGGACTAGAACTCACCCTCTCCTGGTGATTGGCTCAAAGTCACCAAGCAGGTTTTTATGACTAAGGTGGAACTAGAACTGACAGTCTCCTGGTGATGGTCCCAAAGTCACCCAGCCAGCTTTTCATGCCTGAGGCAGGACTAGAACTCTCCATCTCCTGGTGACTGGCCCAAAGTCGCCCAGCCAGCTTTTCCTACCTAAAGTGATTCTAAAACTCACAGTCTTCTGGTGTTTCTAGGTCATCACCTTAACCACTATACCAAAATGGCCCTCTGTTGGGTATCTCGGGAAGGGCTGAGAGTTAGGTTATCTGGCTTGGAATAGACAAAGTTCCTCTGTTTCATAATACGATGCTTATCATCCAAACCCCGACAAAATACACAGCCAAGCACAACACAAAAACAAGTCCTGCCATACATCAAAGGAACATCCAAAATGTCTGCCAGAATACTGCAATGATAGCTCACATACCCACATTTACACTCAGAAAAGAGCTATCTAAACTCAGAGACAAAATAATGAACAAAGACAACAGCAATCTAGTACACAAAATCAATTGCAACAAGGGTAACCAGTTCTATGTGGCACAAACAGGAAGGCCATTGAAAACAAGGGTTCATGAACATCAACTAGCAGTTAAATGGCATGATCAAAAATCCTTGATCTCAAACCACATTGATGATAAACAACATCAATTTGATTGGGGAGGAACAACAATCATTGGGCATGCCAACACATGCCACACACATGAAATTATTGAGGCATAGTAGTCTACCAAAGGAACAATTAACAAGCATATTCATATGGAATGGAATAGAATAGAATAGAATAGAATAGAATAGAATAGAATAGAATAGAATAGAATAGAATAGAATAGAATAGAATAGAATAGAATAGAATAGAATAGAATGGAATGGAATGGAATGGAATGGAATGGAATGGAATGGAATGGAATGGAATGGAATGGAATGGAAAATAGAATAGAATAGAATAGAATAGAATAGAATAGAATAGAATAGAATAGAATAGAATAGAATAGAATAGAATAGAATAGAATAGAATAGAATAGAATAGAATAGAATGGAATGGAATGGAATGGAATGGAATGGAATGGAATGGAATGGAATGGAATATAGAATAGAATGGAATGGAATGGAATGGGATGGAATGGGATGGAATATAGAATAGAATAGAATAGAATAGAATAGAATAGAATAGAATAGAATAGAATAGAATAGAATAGAATAGAATAGAATGGAATGGAATGGAATGGAATGGAATGGAATGGAATGGAATGGAATGGAATGGAACGGAACGGAACGGAGTAGAGTAGAATAGAATAGAATAGAATAGAATAGAATAGAATAGAATAGAATAGAATAGAATAGAATAGAATAGAATAGAATAGAATAGAATAGAATAGAATAGAATAGAATAGAATAGAATAGAATAGAGTTGGAAGGGACTTTGGAGGTTTTTTAGTTCAGCCCCTATACCATTTCAGACAAGTGACTGTCAAGCCTCTTCTTAAAAATCTCCAGTGATGGAGTGCCCACAATTTCTGGAGGCAAGCTGTTCCATTGGTTAAATGTTAAGGAAGTTTCTCCTTAATTCCAGGTTGCTTCTCTCTTTGGTCAATTTCCATCCATTGTTTCTTGTCCTGTCCTCTGGTGCTTTGGAGAATAATTTGACCCCCTCTTCTTTGTGGCAGCCCCTCAAATACTGGAATACTGCTATCATGTTGCCCCTGTTTCTTCTTTTCTTTAGACTATCCAAACCCAAGTCCTGCAGCCGTTCTTTGTATGTTTTAGTCTCCGGGCCTTGGATCATCTTAGTTGCTCTGCTCTGAACTTTTTCCAAGGTCTCAACATCTTTCTTGTAGTACAGAACAACCTGCCTCCAGAAGTGATGAATGCTCCAACACTGGAAGTTTTTAAGAAGAGACTGGCCAGCCACTTGTCTGAAATGGTATAGAGCACTGGTCTGCAACCTGCGGCTCCAGAGCCGCATGCGGCTCTTTCAGCCATCTCCTGCGGCTCCCAGTCCTCTGCCATGTGTAGTCCAAAAAAAAAAAGTGGGACTAAAAAATTTCTACCAATCAATTCAAATATGCAGGGTAGGTGCATATCTTGCCTTGGCTCCACTCTTCAGTCAAACCCTGTTCTGCGCATGCGCGCATGTACGTGCACACACACACATTTTTTGCGGCTCCCAGTTTTTCCTTTTGTGAGGGAACCGGTTCCGAGTGGCTCTTTCACTGTTTCAGGTTGCTGACCCCTGGTACAGGGTTTCCTCCCTGAGCAGGGGGTTGGACTAGATGACCTCCATGGTCCCTTCCAACATTATTATTATTATTAAAGTAGATGACCAAAATTGGTCTAGATCCAGCATATGAATATGGAAGAAACCGGACCATTCGAAATGCCAGTCAACAAGAGAACCAATCAGCTGCTCAGAATTTAAACATAGCTCCCAAGAACAAACCAGTCACACGTCCAACTGACCACATGGTCACACAGGACATTTATAAGCTAAGGAGAATAGGACAAAAACATCCTGCTGGTGATGTTTCCTAGCTTGGTAATGAAGCATTCAGAAATTGTATCTAAACAAACTCGGAGAGCAAACCACTGTCAAAATCTAAAACCTGAGCTACAAGTATTTTCTATTATTTCGAAGTTCCCCTGTCCCTAAAAGACACCTTATAATCTCTTCTACCCTTGTAGAAATGTGATCCATTTCGCTCCAGTTTCTAAGACCTCAGTTGAATCTAAACAAGCAACGGAGAGATAGAATTTCCTGCACCTGTTTAATTTTTTTTTTTATTTTTGCCTCGCTGATTTATTATTGCATTTCTTAAAAGAAACAAAACAAAACACTTTAGGCTGTTTCAAAAAAAAGGCAACTCAAATCTTTTAAATGCTCACACCGTTGCTCGATTCCTCTTCCTACTGAGGGATGTTTAACTCCAGAATGCAATTTTGGACGGGGTGCTGTTTTGTAGGAAGAAAAATATAAATAAAACAGAGATGTAATGCCTGAGCAAAACAATCTGTATTATGCCATATGTGAGCATCAAATTTAGTAGGAATCATTTTGGGAAAGCAGATATACTGTGTATATATATATATATATATATATATATATATATATATATATATATATATATATATATATATATATATATATATATATATATATATATATATATATACTGTATATATATATATATATATATATATATATATATATATATATATATATATATATATATATATATATATATATATATATATATATATATATATATATATATTAACAAACAAATGAACACTGGGATAGAATTAAAAACTAAAACAGTTTTTATTGCTGAAAAATCAAGCTTTCGTTGGCCAACTGCCAACGTCATCAGGATGGAGATGCTGGGGTGGGGAGATTCCGTTTGTACTGTTGGTGTCTGCACTCTGCTCATGGAGCATGCTCAGATCTGTTTGTTGAGGTCTGCCGTATTTCTTTGAGTTGTCGCGCATCCGTTTTTGGGATGTATTTGTCTCTGGGTATCTGTTGTTAAAAGTGAATTGTTTATAGCTCCATGTGTTGTAGCCATAACCCTGGTCATTGTCCGTGTTCTCATGCCAGGGATCTTAAATGGTTGTTGCTCTTCTTCCTTGTGTTCGACATTGCAGAGTGGTTGTGTGCTGGTGCAACCTTGGATTTGATGCAATGAGATAATTTGTGAATTCTTGCGCTGTTTGTCTTCATGTCGCGCACGTCGTTGCTCTTCCCAATTGCGCGACATGAAGACAAACAGCGCAAGAATTCACAAATTATCTCATTGCATCAAATCCAAGGTTGCACCAGCACACAACCACTCTGCAATGTCGAACACAAGGAAGAAGAGCAACAACCATTTAAGATCCCTGGCATGAGAACACGGACAATGACCAGGGTTATGGCTACAACACATGGAGCTATAAACAATTCACTTTTAACAACAGATACCCAGAGACAAATACATCCCAAAAACGGATGCGCGACAACTCAAAGAAATACGGCAGACCTCAACAAACAGATCTGAGCATGCTCCATGAGCAGAGTGCAGACACCAACAGTACAAACGGAATCTCCCCACCCCAGCATCTCCATCCTGATGACGTTGGCAGTTGGCCAACGAAAGCTTGATTTTTCAGCAATAAA
>NC_138203.1:6565435-6615435 GCF_964194415.1 Vipera berus
AAGTGTAGTCTTCTTATCGAAGCCTTATAAAATGGTACTAACATTATATGTTAGGTTTCCTGACAGAACAAGAAATCAATGACTTGCCTTCAGAAGTTATAGGTGCTCTATTATAAGTGAGGGAAAGGTTGACCTGGGGGCATGCCTCACTGGAGATGGTTAATGGACCAAAGAGGATTCCAACTCTGTTACACTCACATATCAGTTCCCATTTTGATCCAATTCCTATTATTTTTATTTTTTTTTAGAATTTTAATGTTCTTATATTCTTCTTTTTATTCTGGCTTAAGCACCCAGAGTCACTTTGATAGTGTGATAGGCGGCATACAGATTTAATAAATAAATAAAAATACACAAAACAGCTGCAACTAGGGTGCAACAATCAAATTCAATATAATCCCATTTACTTATTAACACCGAAGATAACAGTACTCATAAAAGAAATGGTCCCAGCAATGCAGTCACCATATTGACTATATATGACCCATTTTTCTATCCAATTACTTCTACCTTTGAGTTGATCTTGACTTCTGGTGTCTACAAGGATAGGTTCCCATAGTTTTCTGGGCAACATTTCTGGGGGGAAAAAAAGAAGTTTTCCCTTACTTTCCAGGACCGCTTTACAAAGCCTTAATGAAACCACACTTGGAATACTGCATCCAGTTCTGGTCCCCACAATATAAAAAAAATGTTGAGACTCTGGAAAGATTGTAGAGAAGAGCAACAAAGATGATCAGAGGGCTGTAGGCTAAAACATATGAAGAACTGTTGCAGGAATTGGGTATGTCTAGTCTCTGAGCTTGTCGATCAGAAGGTCGGCAGTTTGGCGGGTCGAATCCCGAGTGCCGCGTAGCAGAGTGAGCGCCTGTTACTCGTCCCAGCTTCTGCCAACCTAGCAGTTCGAAAACACGTAAAAATGCAAGTAGAAAAATAGGGACCACTACGGTGGGAAGGTAAAAGTGTTCCGTGCGCCTTTGGCGTCTAGTCATGCCGGCCACATGACCATGGAGACGTCCTCGGACAAACGCTGGCTCTTTGGCTTTGAAACGGAGATGAGCACCGGCCCCTAGAGTCGGAAACGACTAGCACACATGTGCGGGGGAACCTTTACCTTTAGTCTAGTGAAAAGAAGGACTAGGGGTGAGACGATATCAGTGTTCCAAATCTAAGGGGCTGCTACAAAGAAGAGGGGGTCAACCTGTTCTCCAAAGGACCAAAAGACAAGTCAAGAAACAATGGTTCAAAATTAAATGAGAGCACCATCTTAGAACTAAGGAGAAATTTCCTAATGATGAGAGCAATTAACCAATGAAATCGCTTGCCTTCAGAGATTGCAGGTGCCCCATCACTGAAGGCTTTCAAAAAGAGACTAGATAACAATTTATCTGAGATGATATATAGGGTCTTCTGCTTGAGCAGGTGGCTGGACTAGAAGACCTCCAAGGTCCCTTCCAGCTCTACAATGCCATGTTCTTAGGGACATGCCTAAGGAAGAGCAAGAACTCAGAGCCTCCTAATTTTTAGCATAGTGCCTGTAACCACTACACCAAGCTGGTTTTTACAGATCCCGGCTTGTATTATATTAGTTTGGGTGTCAGGTGAATGAAGATATTTCAAAGTGTGGATTTCAACCCCCATTGAGGGGTCTAACCAGTGTACACAAATGATTCATGTGGATCAGTCTAGTTGTCATGCAGGTGCGATGTGTGTGAAGAATCCGAACTGATCTAGTCACATCCAGTTTAGCTACTCAGACTAAATCAATCTGAACATTGAAACCCAACTGGATTGATTTTCTGAATTGATTCCAGGGTTTGCGTCAAAGCAGACATGATTCGCAATACTCTGTCTTCACAGTTCACAAAGTATAAAGACCTTTCTTATAGCAATGCCTCATTGTCGGGTGTTGGGACTTAGCAACCATGAAGATAGGTTTTCTCCAGGATGATCTGTCTCCAGGCAGGTCCTTCAGATCTTCCAGCCGTGTACTCACATCTTGCTGAATTAAGTTCATCCACCTTACTGTTGGTCATCCTCTTTTTCTGTTCCTTTCCATTTTCCTCAATATTATGAACTTCTCAAGAGGGGAAAAAAATAACCAGTCAGGTGTTTTTGTATTTCTGTCCATCCCATTCATTCCTCCCTATGATCTTCCTATTTACAGTTTTAGCAATCCTAACGGAGATGTTCTTACTTATTCAAGAAGGCTACATAAGATGCCATCTCAATCGCTATCTCTGTCTGACTTTAACTCTATCTCCGTCTCTGCATATCTTTATGCATTTCTCTCTCTCTCATTCTCTCTCTCTCTTACTATCCCTTTGTCTCTCTACCTGTATATTTCTCTATCTGTATCTCTCTCTACATCTCTCTCTCTCCCTCCCTCTCTACCTATCCATTTCTATGGCTATTTTTATCTATCTATCTATCTATCTATCTATCTATCTATCTATCTATCTATCTATCCATCCATCCATCCATCCATCCATCCATCCATCCATCTATCTATCTATCTATCTATCCATCCATCCATCCATCCATCCATCCATCCATCCATCCATCCATCCATCCATCCATCTATCTATCTATCTATCTATCTATCTATCTATCTATCTATCTATCTATCTATCTATCTATCTATCTATCTCTATCTATCTATCTATCTATCTATCTATCTATCTATCTATCTATCTATCTATCTATCTATCTCTATCATGTCTTCTTTCCTTTCTTTCTTTGGCTATCATCTATCTATCTATCTATCTATCTATCTATCTATCTATCTATCTATCTATCTATCTATCTATCTATCTATCTATCTATCTCTTACCTCTTTCTTTCTTTCTTTTATTGCTCTATCTATCTATCTATCTATCTATCTATCTATCTATCTATCTATCTATCTATCTCTATCATGTCTTTCCTTTCTTTCTTTGGCTATCTATCTGTCTATCTATCTATCTATCTATCTATCTATCTATCTATCTATCTATCTATCTATCTATCTATCTATCTATCTATCCAGTGGTGGGATTCAGTCAGTTTGCACCAGTTCGGCAGAACCAGTAGCTAATTTTTTGTTGCCCAGGCCCAGAATGGACTGCCAGAAGCAGCATCCACACAGAGAACCAGTTGTTCACATATTTGAATCAAATCAGTTTATCTATCTATCTATCTATCTATCTATCTATCTATCTATCTATCTATCTATCTCATTAGCCTCTTTCTCCCAGACACACCTAGGCAAGCACTGAAAATAACCCAGGCAATGACTGGCAGTGGTGATGAATTTGAGATTTTATATTTTTTTTGGCCTGACATTTATTGGTAAACCTCTCCAAAATAATCCCCTTCAAGCCTGCCAGATGTGCTTTGAAGTGATGTGCTCCTGTCATGCATGGCCAAGAAAATAATGAGTGATGCCTGCTGCCAATCAGACGGAAGGAAATCCACTCCTTGCTGTCATTTTAAGCTATGGCTGAATGGCCGCTTTTTAAAAAAACAATCCGTGGGAGGGGGCGGATTGCCTTAGGCTTTAATGCATACAGGCTATCACGTGTCATTCAACAGATTTTTTTTCTTCCTGATACTGCTTCCAACTAAAGTTCCATGAAGTGTAAGCAACCTGGGAAGAGGAATAGATTTCCATTGCCTACTCTTCTTCATACATATTCATGAGAATAGAAAAGAGGCAGAGTGGCTCAGTGGCTTAATGATGCTGGTGATGGCCTCAGCTCCAGTGGTTCGAGTCCTAGCACTGTGTGCGTTGGGGTGAGCTCTCGTCACTTGCCTCAGCTTTTTCCCCCACCTAAACAGTGTGAAAGTGTGTTCTATGTAGGTGGATAAAATAAGTGCCACTTTGGGGGAGAGTTGAGTTGGTGCTCTGTGTAGGCAGTCAGATTGCTGCCCTCTGGACTTTCCTGATTGTGGTGCCTATTGGCAAGATGGGGGACTTTTGGATGGTGCTGAAAGAAAGGCTGTTCATCTTTCTTTCTGGTGGAAAGGCAACTTTCTGGTGCGAAGCCAACCACAACCGCTTTAAAATGGGATTGTGACTTCAGAGCATGACTGGAACAGCACAAGCTCCTTAATAGGCTTCCTTGGAAGCCAATTACTTGCCTTAAATAAATAAGTCTTTACATGTGCGTTATTTCCCCTTTCCTTTCTGTAGATCATTTCCCCCTTCTTTTTGTAAGGCATAAATAGCATTGCCTCTACTTTCAGGGGTGGTTTCTCACTATTCTTTTAGTGGGACCCTGCCAGTATTATTATTATTATTATTATTATTATTATTATTATTATTATTATTATTATTATTATTATTATTATTATTATTATTACTTTTATGGCCCTCTAGTCCAGAGGTAGGCAACCTCAGCTTTTTTATGACTCGTGGACTTCAACTCCCAGAATTCCTGAGTCAACTATGCTGATTCAGGAATTCTGGGAGTTGAAGTCCACGAGTCATAAAAGAGCCGAGGTTTCCTACCCCTGCTATAGTCCCTTAATTTGGGGGGGTAGATTCGGGGATGATTGGATGGAGTTGAGAATTTATTGTCCAGATGCCCTTCCTGACACCTATGTGGAGTTCTCAGTAGATACTTTCTCCTTGCGCCCTAAAAGGAAAAAAAACAACAACATCTGCCACTCCCTGGGATTGAATTCTCAACCTTTCAAGCTGAAGACGAGAATCTTCACCACCGGGCTGCTCGGTCTCAAAACTGAATTGATCCCGATTAACTTTCATGCTCTTACTGCATAACTGAGGGCGTAAATTCTACCTTTTCTGTAGATTATTCTGAACACATTCTATGAAGGCTGAACCTTAGCATGGACGTCACTGGTCCATTCCTTGTTTTGTAACAGAAATATTTGTGCTTTTCCATATAGAGCCAGGAAAAAAAAAGGTTTTTAAATCTTGTTGTATTCAGCTTTTTTTTTTTCTTCCACCCTGTGGTAAATTTTCCTGTTTGAACAAAAGAATGTCTGATTGGCCATAGACTAATCTGCAGTAACCAGATTCCTGTAAGAAAAGATTGTTATTATTTTGTTTCCCATTGCTGGAATTGTTTTGAATGAGTTCACACGGTTAACTTTTGCATTATAACTTTGGCTAGTCTGCTAACGTGCAAGTTGCCAATTCAAATATCTAATAGATCTGGGCACTGTGTTTGTATAAAGAAAGAAGGCTCTTTGTTTGTGAGAGAGAGAGAGAGAGAGAAAGAGAGAGAGAGAGAGAGAGAGAAAGAGCGAGAGAGAGAGAGAGAGCACATCGATTTATCATCAAGGAAAGAAAAAAACGGTTGTTGAACTTCTTGCTTTCACTTTTCAAACCCTGCCACTGATTTCTTTTCTAAAATTGCTGAGTGGAATCAAAAAGAGTAGACAAGCATTAAATTAAAATTAACCTCTTACTGATTTTCCCAGCGGGCAAAAGGATTTTGTATGTTTTTTTTTTCTTCAAACCAATATTTTAGCAGTAACATATCTGAATACATTTCTGTTCCCCCAAATAATTGTCAGCCCTTACTCCTGTCAGAATAAGTACAGGAAGTCTTTGACTTATAACAGTTCATATATTTGTGGGAAATCAGCTCCCTTCCCCCCCCCCGAGAAGGAAATATTAAAAGGGCAGAAAAATATATTTCCTCAAAGAATCTTAAAGAGGCAGAAAAGCATGCCCAGTTTTTCTTAATAGCCCCAAGTCTCCCTCCCCCTAAGCAGAAACCAGCTCTGTAGAAATGCAGATGTAAATAATCCATTCAGGAAGGTTGAAAGCCCCCAGCTAGAAGATTAAGAAGACAAAGACACCTAAAATCTACATACCCCACCCAAACTCTAGCACATGGCATAATAGGATTGACTCACAGATGCCAAAGGGGCACACTCAGACTCAGGTCAGAGTACATGACATAGGAAATACAAAGCCTCAAACAGGAACAGGAAACAACTCCAATCAAAAGGCTCCAGAGGGTATATAAACCCACTCCCTACTACATCTGCTCACTCTTCCCTTTTCTTCCAGAGCCATCTTCCTGCCTGGCTCTCCTCTTCAATAAACTACAACCTTCTTTCTAAAGCAGTCGCCATGTTGTTTATTCCTGGCTTGGACTGGACCCTGATGAAGACTTTTCCTTCTACATATTGAATGAACTCAAAAAAAAGTGATTTATGACTATTTTTCACACTTATGACAGTTGCAGCATCACCATGCTTATATGACTGAAATTCAGATGCCTGACAATCGACTTATAGTTGTGAGAGTTGTAGTGTCCCAAGGTCATGCGATCTGCTTTTGTGAGCTTCTGACAAGCAAAGTCAATGTGGGAAGCCAGATTCGCTTAATAACGATCTTGATCAGAAGATCAATTAGAATACAGCTGGAAGGGACCTTGGAAGTCTTCTAGTCCAACTTCCCTCTCAAGCGGGAGACCTTCCATCATTTCAGACAGGTGGCTGTGCAGTCTTTTTTTTAAAAAAAAACAAAAACCTCCAGTGATGGAGCACCCACAACTTCTGGTGGCAAGCTTTTCCACTGGTTAATTGTCCTCACTGTCAGGAAGTTTCTCTTTAATTCTAGGTTGCTTCTCTCTTTGGTCAGTTTCCAACCATTGTTTCTTCTCCTGCCCTCTGGTGCTTTGGAGAATAGTTTGACACCCTGCCTTCTTTGTGGCAGCCCCCCAAATACTGGAATTCTGCTATCATGTCTCCCCTATTTCTTCCTTTCTTTAGACTAGCCAAACCCAAGTCCCACAGCCATTCTTTGCATGTTTTAGTCTCAAGGCCTTGGATCATCTTAGTTGCTCTTCTCTGAACTTTTTTCAAACTCTCGACATCTGTTTATGTGATATGGTGACCAAAATTGGCTGCAGTATTCCAGGTGTGGTCTTACTAGGGCTTCATAAAGCGGTATTAATACTTTGCATGATGTGAACCGAGAATGTTTTTCATAACAAACATTGGGAAATCTATTGGACAGTGTGACCTGTCCGGTCAGAGCAGGAAGGAAGAGACTTATTCTTTTAATTAATCGCTTCCTGCCTTTTCGTTGGAGCCAGCTTTCGCTTCATAACTTGCCGCGATGATTCAGCCCATTAAAGATAACATTAGAGGACTCAGCTGCATTCCTTGGTGGGGATTTCAGGTGGAGGTTGACATTAAGCTGGTTCTCATAAACTAACAACACCATTAAAAGGGGTCCTGAGTCCCTGCCCCTCTCTGGTAGCCTCTGGGGAGTTTGCGAAGACTTGGGGGAAGATGTCAGAAGCAAGGAAATTCCCAGTGTCTGGATCGGGATTGATCACAGAACCTTGGGGAAGTTGGTATCCACTGGTGGAACTCCAGCTGCAACAATCTCACCTAGGGGGACCCCATCTGGAGCGAGGGGTGGTGTTGTGACCCTCCCCTCATGCAACCCGATCCAAGGAGCAGACTGAATGGAAGGGGTCAACCTTGGGATGGGCTGTAGAAGTTCACAACCAACATTAGAAAGATGGAAGCCTGAATCAAGGTCAAGCCCATCAGGATTGAACTCCTGGCATTGGCCAGAGTTTGCCTGTGCCACACCAGGGTTCAAAAATTATTTATTTAGCATGTGGCACTGACGCATCAAAGCCTCAAGTATACTCTGTCTTTACAGACTAATATTTAGGCTGCCTAAGATGGCAAGTTTATTCCATTCAGGCTCGCGTGCTATCCAGGGTGCACCACAGAGAGCGAACGAGCTGTGCACATAGAAGCAGATTACAGCATTTCTTCAGGAGAGTCAGCATCATCTGGAGCTTTTGTCTTTCTCCACTGGTTTTCACCTTGCATTCAGGCCAGTCGGGTGCCAGTTAGTTGCTTCCCCCCGCCCTTAGTCCCACCACAGCGGTACTGATTTATAGAAATAGCACTTAGACTTATATACTGCTTCATGGTGCTTTACAGCTTTCTCTAAGCAGTTTAAGGAGTCCAAAAACTTGCCCCCAATAATCTGGGTCCTCCTTTTACTGACCTCAGAAGGATGGAAAGCTGAGTCAACAATGAGCTGGTCAGGATAGAACTCCTGGCAGTCGGCAGAGTTAGCCTGCAATACCGTATTCTAGCCAGTGCACCATCATGGCAGGCAGATAGATAGCTAGATAGCTAGATAGCTAGATAGCTAGATAGCTAGATAGCTAGATAGATAGATAGATAGATAGATAGATAGATAGATAGATAGATAGATGATAGCAATTGCACTTAGACTTATATACCACTTCACAGTGCTTTACAGCCCTCTCTAAGTGGTTTACAGAGTCAGCATATTTGCCCCCGACAATCTGGGCCTTCATTTTACTGACCTTGGAAGAATGGAAGCCTAAGTCAACCTTGAACTGGTCAGGATAAAACTGCTGGCTGTAGGCAGAGTTTGCCTGTGATATTGCATTCTTTCAGCAAGAGAGGGAGGGAGGAATAGCAGTAGCAATAGCACTTAGACCTAGATGCTTAGTGATTTCTAGTCCTGCCTTGGGCATGAAAGCCATTTGGGTGACTTTAGGCCAATTCCAGGAGACGGTGAGTTCTAGTCTTGCCTTAGGGATCAACACAGTTGGGTGATTTTGAGCCAATCACCAGGAGACAGTGAGTTCTAGTCCATTCTTAGGCTTGAAGGCCACATTCTGAGTGGTTTAAAGAGTCAACCTATTGCCCCCAATCAGTGCTTTTTTTTGTAAACAAAAAGGTCCCGGAACTCACACATCATACAACCCGCCTTGCCTACCTTACAAGGTTCCATCCAAAAAAGGTGCCGGAACTCCGTTCTGGGCATTCTATGAGAAAAAAAGCCATGCCCCCAATAATCTGTGTCCTCATTTTATCGACCTCGAAAGGATGGAAAGTTGAGTCAGCCTTGAGCCAGTGAGAATCAAACTGCTGATAGTGGGCAAAATTAGCCTGCAATACTGCCTTCTAACCACTGCACCACCACGGCAGCTCCTTTATCTACTTGCATTTTATGTGCTTTCAAATTGCCGGATTGGCAGAAGATGAGGTGAGTGATGGGATCTCACTCCATCACATGGTGCTTATCTTATCCTATCCTATCCTATTCTATCCTATCCTATCCTATCCTATCTCTTCTAATCCCATCGATCCAATCCCATCCTATCCTATTCTATCCTATCCTTTCTAAGCCCATCCCATCCCATCCTATCCTATCCCTTCTAATCCCATTCCCATTGCGTTCCCATCTTATCTTATCCTATCCTATCCTATCCTATCCCTTCTAATCGCATCCCATCCCATACTATCCTATCCTATCCTATCCTATCCTATCCTATCCTATCCTATCCCATCCTATCCTATCCCATCCTATCCAGTTCACAGCCAGTATAATGTAGTGCTGGAAGTGTCAGACTATATCAAGGAAGATGTATAATAATAATAATAATAATAATAATAATAATAATAATAATAATAATAATAATAATAATAATAATAATAATAATAATAATAATGATGATGATGATGATGATGATGATGATGATAATAATAATAATAATAATAATAATAATAATAATAATAATAATAATAATAATAATAATAATAAAACTTATATACCACCCTTCTCCCGTAGGACCCAGGGCGGTTCACAAGGCAATTAAAACAACATCACAATACAAAAAGTTAATAACAATTAAAATAGATTAAATTATCCTTGATTAAAAATCTAAAAGCCCTATAACTCTGATTAAAAAACCCAATTACAATAAGTTAAAAATTAAAAATTCTCAGTCCTGGCCGGAAAGCTCAAAGAGCCAGGTCTTCATGTCCCAGCGGAACGAACGAAAGTCAGGGCAGTCCTGAGCTCTACGGGTAACTGGTTCCAAAGGGCAGGCGTGCCCACAGAGAAGGCCCTCCCCCTGGGAGTTGCCCACTGGCAATCCTTTGCCGACGGCACCCTGAGAAGACCCTCCCTGTGGGAGCGCAAAGGACGAAGGCAACTTGATGCCGGCAGCAGGTGTTCCCTCAGATATCCCGGACCCAAGCCAGAATTAGTGATAACTTTGTTTGCATCAAGGTGTTCGCTGATTTGTTGTTTGATTATCTTTTCCAGAATCGTCCCAGGTATTGAGGTCAGGCTGATAGATCTGTAGTTTCCTGGATCTATTTTTTTTCCCTTTTTTGAATATGGGAACTACATCAGCTCTCTTCCAGTCCTCTGGTAGTTCCCCAGTACTCCAGGATCTTTGAAAAATATAGTTCAGTGGTTCTGAGATCACGCCTGCCAGTTCCTTGAGAACTTTGGGGTGTAATCCATCTGGTCCTGGTGATTTGAACTCGTCTAGGCTGGACAGCTGCTCACTTACCATGTTCTTGCCTGTCTTAACTTGCGTTTCTATTCTGTTTTTTATGGCACTGGTTTTGGTAGGTTGGACTGTTTTTTTTTCCCTTTGTGTAAAGACAGATGCAAAAAAACGAGTTAAATAGTTCTGCTTTCTCCCAGTTGCTTGTCACCTTCTTGCCACTTTCCCCCTCTAATGGACCAATCATTTCCTTAACTTTTTTCTTGTGTTTTATATGCTGAAAGAAGCTTTTTTTGTTATTTTTGACTTTGGTCGCAAGCCTTATTTCATTTTGAGCCTTAGCTTCCCTCACTTCATCTTTGCAGGCAAGGGCTGTTTGCTGATATTCTGCCTTAGTTATGTGCCCCTCTGTCCACTTCTTATACTTGTCCTTTTTATCTTTCAGTTTATCAAAGAGTTCTTTATGCAGCCATGCTGGTTTCTTTTGAAAGCTGTTATTTTTCTTCTTTGTTGGTATTGTGCTAGACTGGGCCTTTATTATCTCACTTTTCAAAATTTCCCAAGCTTCTTGAGTTGTTTTCCCCTTTAGGATTCTCATCCATGGAATTCTTCCCACGGTCTCTCTAAGTTTATTGAAATTAGCTCTTTTAAAGTCCAAGACTCTAGTTTGGCTGTATTCTATTGCTTGTGCTTCCATAATGTTGAATTCCAATATTACATGATCGCTTCCCCCCAAGGTTCCTGTGGCTTTGACACTTTCTATCATTTCAAATTGTATCTTACCCATGGAAGATTTCTGGTCGACGTTTGGTCCCTCTCTCTTACTCAACATAGTCTAGCTCAAGGGTTTGCTTTTAAGCAGATAAATTAAAGGAAGATCCACATGGAAGGCAATCTGAGCTCTTGAAGGCAAGGCTATGTATAAATCTAACTGATAAACAGAAGATTCAGCTTTTATTTAGAGTGCTCCTTTGATATCAAATAATTTCTTCATTCATTCCAGTGTAGCCCATTACATGTACAGAACTGTCGCATTCATTGGAATGAAATTGATTGATTAATTTTTTTAGTGAATATTATTTATTGATGTATTTATTTTAAAACATAATGTATAAAATAAATAACTACATTTTAAAAAGAAAAAAAAAAACAAGGAAGGTCAGTGATTGGAAAATAAAACATCAGCAAATCAGCAGAATTTACAACTGTCATAAAGTTTAGAAGTCATCATTTCATTATTTCCTAAGTGGATATATTAAAAGGAAATTATGGCATCGTCTTGACAAATAACCACAAATCACTACACAACTCTTCAACAGTAATATTTATATTGATGCCATTACTATTTATCATGATCTAAAAGAGCTGTGCATGACCTTATAAAAAAAGTAAAGAATTTTTTTTAAAAAAAAATCATTAAAAACAAGATTAAGTTCTAAATCCTCTTCAATTGTATCCAGAGGGTGATTACATTATTTTCATAAAATTAATATTGCTTCAGGTTACTATTTTTACATCACATATTTAACAACCAACATATTGGAGTTCACCACGTTGTGGGATAGGGAAACCATTCTTGCTTAAATTTAATGCATTATAATTATTATAATTATAATAATATGGAATAGAATAGAATAGAATAGAATAGAATAGAATAGAAGAGAAGAGAAGAGAAGAGAAGAGAAGAGAAGAGAAGAGAAGAGAAGAGAAGAGAAGAGAAGAGAAGAGAAGAGAAGAGAAGAGAATGGAATAGAATGGAATAGAATAGAATAGAATAGAATAGAATAGAATAGAATAGAATAGAATAGAATGGAATAGAAAATATGGAATGGAATGGAATGGAATGGAATGGAATAGAATAGAATAGAATAGAATAGAATAGAATAGAATAGAATAGAATAGAATAGAATAGAATAGAATAGAATAGAGCAGAGCAGAGCAGAGCAGAGCAGAACAGAACAGAGTAGAGTAGAGTAGAGTAGAGTAGAGTAGAGTAGAGTAGAACAGAACAGAACAGAATAGAACAGAATAGAAAATATGGAATGGAATAGAATAGAATAGAATAGAATAGAATAGAATAGAATAGAATAGAATAGAATAGAATAGAATAGAATAGAATAGAATAGAATAGAATAGAATAGAATAGAATAGAATAGAACAGAGTAGAATAGAATAGAATAGAATAGAATAGAATAGAATAGAATAGAATAGAATAGAATAGAATAGAATAGAATAGAATAGAATAGAATAGAATAGAATAGAATAGAATAGAATGATAATAGGAAACCTTCTACCATTTAAGATGAATGGTTGTCCAGTCTCTTTTTGAAAGCCTCCAGTGTTGGAGCACTCACATAATCCGCTTCTGTATCTGTGGCAAACTGAGATTTTAGCAGAATAACAGAAATAACAAGACAACAGAGTTGGAAGGGACCTTAGAGGTCTTCTAGTCCAGCCCTCTGCGGAGACCCTACACCATTTCAAACAAATGGCTGTCCAATTATTCTTAAAACCTCCGGTAATGGAGCAGCTGCAACTTCTGAAAACAAAATCCTTCCACTGGCTAATGTGTGTTTGGTTTGTCTTGCCCAAATGTAGAACCTTCATTTTTAAAAGACCTTAGGCCTTTGAGAGTCTATGAATTCAAGTCTCCATCAATTACCTTCTTAAAAATTTCCAAGTCATTAAAAAAAAAAGACGAAGTAAGTGATGGGTTTCTCTTTGAAAGTATGTTTTATTGTGTCATAATTTCAAGAAATGCTAGTAATTCAGGAGCCTTTTGGGAGGCGATGGAACATTTGTAAATCAAGGGGGTGTGTTATTGTGGATGTGTCTCTCTGTGTGTGTGTAAGCCCTGAGCTAGTTACATTTTATCACCTCATGAATTTAGATGTAGTTTCTTTGGCTCCATAATGTAGCTGTCTTGGGTGAGATATATGCAGCTCTGAAGAAGGAGTGCTCTTGGAAAACATCTAGAGTGAAACTAAATATTCTGGAAACTGTTTATCTATTATTAATTTGTCAGGAAGCCATTTACCAGCCAGCTGTTGTCCTAAAAGATGTTGAGAGTGCAGAAAAGAGCAACAAAGATGATTTTGGGACTGGAGGCCAAAAACATACAAAGAACAGTTGATGGAACTGGGTTTCTCTAATGAAAAGGTGGACTAAGGGTGACATGATAGCAGAGTTCCAATATTTGAGGGGCTGCCACAAAGAAAAGGGGGTCAAACTATTTTCAAAAGCGCCTGAAGGCAGGACAAGAAGCAATGGATGGAAAAAGAATCAAAGAGAGAAGCAACCTAGAACTAAGGAGGAATTTCCTAACAGTTAGAACAATTAACCAGTGGAACAACTTGCCTAGAGAAGTTGTGGGTGCTCCAACACTGGAAATTTTTAAGAAGAGACTGGACAGCCATATGTCTGAAATGGTATAGGTTTTCTTGCCTGAGTAGTTGTGTGTGTGTAGAACACTTCCGAGGTCCCTTGGAGCTTTGTTATCCTGAAATGAAAGGCATTTTAAGTTGATAGTAGATTCAGTGCCTTATTTTTGTAACACAGCTTCATAATTAATGGGGGTTCATTTCCAGGAACATAGAATCCAGCTCATGAGAAGTAATTGTTCCTCTCTTCTGCAGCATTAATAGGTCATGCTTGGAATAGTGTGACCAATTCAAAGGGACAGTGACAAATTGAAAGAAGTTCATAGGAAGTCCACTGAAATAGTGAAAGTTCTGAAAACCAAAGGCTTTGCAGATTGGTTAAAGAATCTGGATTTCTTGTAAGAGAAGTGGTGTCAAGAATGAAACTTTGCCTCTTCATTTCAACTTGCCATTAGGAATAAGGGTGGTGGTGGGTAAAGGTATTGCTTTAGAATAGGTTAGATGAAGAAACAAAACCTCTATGATTCCACTGAAGGCTACAAGACCCTGAAAGCTTTTCAAGGACATTGCAGCAAGTGTGGAGAGGAAACAGACGGTTCCCATAACAAAGTGAAATTGTTTTCATGGACTACGTAAGAGGGTGGGGATTTGGCCAGAGAAATTATTGTTTAATTCTATGAACTCTAGGAACCTCAGAGTTAGTTTTGCTTTGACATTACCATGCCATGTATTCAATAAATAGTAAGATTTCTGGAAACTGAATGGACCTGGAGTTTCATTTGGATTCTCAAGTTGGATGTGGACCAATTGATTGTGGGGACATTTTTAGCAGTCTGAATGAAGGGTTGTCCCATAACCAATGATTAAAGCACAAGGAAGCATGTGAACCTATGGGTGCAATCCTAAAACAGTCACTTGAACACCATTGGCATTGACCAAACTGACCATCAGTCAATTGCAAAAGGCAGCTTTACTTGGAATAACTTACATTAGCTTACATCTTGCAGCAATACCTCTAACACCATCAAACAACAACATCTGCCTACCCCAGGTCCTTGGGAAGGATGTGATATGTGGAAAAAAATGTCAAATCCAATCTGAGCATGTGTGTCCAGGTTCCAACTGATGAACCCAACCAAGCAAACACTTTTAAGACATTCCAATCTCTTAATGTAAAACTTTATTGACAAAAAGGACAAGTGTAAAAAGTGGAAAGAGGGGCACATAACTAAGGCAGAATATCAGCAAATAGCCCATTCCTGCAAAGATGAAGTGAGGAAAGCTAAGGCTCAAAATGAACTAAGGCTTGCAACAAAAGTAAAAAAAAAAAGCTTCTTTCAACATGTAAAAACAAGAAAATAGTTAAGGAAATAATTGGTCCATTAGTGGGAGAAAGTGGCAAGAAGGTGACAAACAACAGGGAGAAAACAGAACTACTCAACTCGTTTTTTGCATTGGTATTTACACCACGGGGGGAAAAAAATCCAACCTATTAAAAACAGTACTGTAAAAAACAGATTAGAAATACAAGTTAAGATAGGCAAGAAAATGGCAAGAGAGCACCTGTCCAGCCCAGTTCAAATCACCAGGACCAGATGGATTATACCCCAAGGTTCTGAAGGAACTGGCAGATGTGATCTCAGAACCACTGCATTATATTTTTCAAAGATCCTGGAGCACTGGGGAACTACCAGAGGACTGGAAAAGAGCTGAAGTAGTTACCATCTTCAAAAAAGGGGGAAAAATGGATCCATGAAACTACAGACTTATCAGCCTGACCTCAATACCTGGGAAGATCTTGGAAAAGATAAGCAATGAATCAGTGAACAACTAGAGGCAAACAAAGTCATTGTCAAAAGCCAACAGGGAATTGTCAAAAACAGAGCATGCCAGACAACTCTTACTTCATTTTTTGACCAGGTGACAAAATTAGTGGACCAGAGGAATGCTGTGGATATAATTTACTTGGACTTCCATAAGGCATTTGATAAAGTAGATCACAACCTACTACTTGATAAGATAGAAAAATGTGGGTTAGATAGCATCACCACCAGATGGAGTCGTAGCTGGCTGGCAGGCCATACTCAGCGTGTGGTCCTCAATGGAACCGCATCTACATGGAAGGAAGTGTGTAGTGGGGTGCCCCAGGGCTCTGTTCTGGGCCCAGTGCTCTTCAACATCTTCATCAACAATTTGGATGAGGGGATAGATGGGGAACTCATCAAATTTGAAGACAACACCAAGCTGGCAGGAATAGCCAACACTACAGAAGATAGGCTTAAGATACAGTTTTACATTTAGTTTTGGTCACCACAGTGTAAAAAAGATGTTGAGACTCTAGAAAGAGTGCAGAGAAGAGCAACAAAGATGATCAGGGGACTGGAGGCTAAAACATATAAGGAACAGTTGCTGAAATTGGGTATGTCTAGTTTAATGAAGAGAAGGACACGGGGATAGATGGGGAATTGACAGCAGTGTTCCAATATCTCCAGGACTGTCCCAAACAAGAGGGAGTCAAGCTATTCTCCAAAGCACCTGAAGGCAGGACAAGAAGCAATGGATGGAAGCTCATCAAGGAGAGAAGCAACCTAGAACTAAGGAGAAACTTTCTGACAGTTAGAACAATTAACCAGTGGAACAACCTGCCTCCAGAAGCTGTGAATGCTCCAACACTGGAAGTTTTTAAGAAGAGCCTGGACAGCTATTTGTCTGAAATGGTATAGGGTTTCCTGCCTGAGCAGGGGGCTGGACTAGATGACTTCCAAGGTCCCTTCCAACTTTATTATTATTATTACTAGAAATCATTTCAGCACATATGAATGCAAAACCAGCTCTGGCAAACCCAAACCCCTACAGTAAAAGTATAGGATTCCCTCTCCCATCCATGAACAGGTCACATTGCACAATTAGGTGCAATTATAGTGTTATGAGAAAATGTCTCTGAGTTGGATCAGGCACCTGGCAAATCGTCCTTGATTCTCATTGTCTGCATTCTTTATCTTTGTAGCCTGCATTCCATTTCTCCCTCCTCCCCCCCCAAGTTCGTCGGCAAGCTAAGAAGCAATAACTGTTACACCAGCAAAGCGAGCTTCAAGCTTGACAATTTGGATGTTTCTACAATGAAACATAATAATCCCATCCATGGATATCCCCTTAACAGAATAAGAAAATAAAAATGTTGGAAGGGACCTTGGAGGTCATCTAGTCCAACACCCTGCCCAAGCAGGAGAGCCTATATTATTCCATACAAATGGCTGTCCATTTTCTTCTTGAAAACCTCCTGTGATGGAGCACCCATAACTTCTGAAGACAAGGAGTTCCACTAGTTAATTGTCCTCGCTGTTAGGAAGTTTCTCCTTAATTCCAGGTTGCTTCTCTCGATTAGTTTCCATCCATTGTTTCTTGTCCTGCCTTTGGGTGCTTTGGAGAATAGCTTGACTCGTTCTTCTTTGTGGCAGCCCCTCAGATATTGGAACACTGCTATTATGTCACCCCCCTACTCCTTCTTTTCACTAGACAAGACAATACCCAATTCCTGCAACTATTCTTCATATGATTTAGCCTCCAGTAGCCCTAATCACCAAGGGACATGGTGGCTCAGTGGGTTAGGACACTGAACTTGTCGATCAGAAGGTCAGCAGTTTGACGGGTCGAATTCTGAGTGCCGCGTAACAGAGTGAGCCCTTGTTACTTGTCCCAGCTTCTGCCAACCTAGCAGTTCGAAAGCACGTAAAAATGCAAGTAGAAAAATAGGGACCACTACGATGGGAAGGTAACAGTGTTCCGTGCACCTTTGGCGTCCAGTCATGCCGGCCACATGACCACAGAGACGTCCTCGGACAAATGCTGGCTCTTTGGCTTTGAAACGGAGATGAGCACCAGCCCCTAGAGTTGGAAATGACTAGCATGCATGTGCGGGGGAACCTTTACCTTCACCTTTACCTTTAGCCCTAATCACCACTGTTTCTTGAGTCTCAACTTTAGTCATGGGGGAGGGACTTGTGATACTATGATGAAATCTTTGATGGTGATAGTGTATTCTGTCAGAAGACTCTGTCATTCCAGACAGGTCTCAATGGAAGAATCAGACAAAGTACATCCATCAACCTATTTATTATGGAGAGAAAACAGGAAAAAAAAGATTGGTCCTCTCCTAGGTCAACAAGGAAAATGTCAGATGTCAGAGTTCCAGGACATCTGTCAACAAGTGAGGAATGGGACTCAGGAACTAAGTCTAGGCAAGCAGGTCATGGTCCTGTAGGATTAAGGACAACAACCACAGACAGGACAAAATTATGCTGTGTGGGAAAATTGCACCATTATGACCTGTTATTTAAAAATTGGAACCAACAAAGCAGGACTACTTAAAGCAAATGTTTGAACTGTGGAAAAGAATTTATTCAGACTCAACTCACTGAAAAAAAAATGATTAGCACATCAAAGGAGGTTCACCACCAGAAATGAAATATTCAGGGATGCAGAACTGGAAGAGATTCAGAAAAATGTGTGAAAATGGAAGACCCCAAAACAATAGCGGAACAAATATATAATAAAGATTGGAAATGCAGAGTGAATCCAGCTATTAAGGCAGAATAATATATTGGTCTTGGTCTTCTAAACTGTATAATAGGGATGGTAATTGATCATATTCCTAAATAAGTATCAGCAATTCTTAATGTTATGATGACATCCAACCACATAGATGGTGTGTGAACGCTTCAGAATTCAAAGGAATGAAATTTTCCCTGTGAATTTCCATCAGTTAGGGGGCTTTGAATTAATTTGACATATTTGCTGTGTGGACTTAACTCTTTCGAAAAGGGAAATTAAAACAACTGCAGTTAGATGGCATTAAAGGCAGTTATAAACAGCTGTGCCTTGCCTACATAATTGAAGCTTTGAAACATCAAAGAGCAACATCTTCAAATGAAAAGCAATGTTTTAAAGATTCACACACTCACACACACACACACACAAAGAGAAAGACAGACAGACAGCTTTTCTTGAAACTAAAAATCAATGTATCTCCTGGCAGTCCAACTCCCCACAGTCAAATTGAAACACTTGGGGACACGTGCTATTTAGTAAGTGTTGACTTCAATAGTTGGACTTCATAAAATGCATGGTGGAGGAAGAAGAGACAAAAGTGAAGAAGTCATAATGATGAACATTTATTCTATATGGTTGGTACATAACCCATAAAAGCTATGTGTTGTTTAATTTTGCACAAGTCAGAAAAATAAAATGATGGAGGAGGAGGAAGAGGAAGAGGAGAAGGAGGAGGAGGAGAACTATGGGATCCTTGGTGCTCTGAGTTTGATTGTTTTATTGCAGATGTTTTGTTACCCAACTAGGGAACTTCATCAGTGGTAGGAGGGAGTCCCCTTCATGGATTACTGCCTTGTCATGGCGAAGGGGCTTGCGTAATTCAATGAAGCTATAAGCTATGCCGTGCAGGGCCACCCAAGACGGAAAGGTCATAGCAGAGAGTTCTGACAAAACGTGATCCACTGGAGAAGGAAATGGCAAACCACTCCAGTATCTTTGCCATGAAAACCCCATGGACAGTACCAAAAGGCAAAACGATATGACGCTGGAAGATGAGCCCCTCAGGTCGGAAGGCGTCCAATATGCTACTGGGGAAGAGCAGAGGGCTAGTACTAGTAGCGCCAGAAAGAATGAAGCGACTGGGCCAAAGCCGAAAGGACGCTCAGCTGTGGATATGTCTGGTGGTGAAAGGAAAGTCCGATGCTGTAAAAAAATTTTCTCCATAGGAACCTGGAATGTAAGATCCATGAATCAAGGAAAGCTGGACGTGGTCAAACAAGAGATGACAAGACTAAACATCGACATCTTAGGTATCAGCAAACTAAAATGGACAGGAATGGGTGAATTTAATTCAGATGACCATCAGGTATACTACTGCGGGCAAGAATCCCTCAGAAGAAATGGAGTAGCCTTCATAGTCAATAAAAGAGTAGGAAAAGCAATACTGGGATACAATCCTCAAAATGACAGAATGATCTCAGTTCAAATCCAAGGCAAACCATTCAATATCACAGTAGTCCAAGTCTATGCCCCAACCACCGGTGCTGAAGAGGATGAAATTGACCGGTTCTATGAAGCCCTACAGCACCTTATAGAACTAACACCCAAAAATGATGTCCTTATCATCATGGGGGATTGGAATGCTAAAGTAGGAAGCCAAAAGATAACTGGAATAACAGGCAAGTTTGGCCTTGGAGTACAAAATGAAGCAGTGCACAGGCTGATAGAATTTTGTCAAGAGAATACGATGGTCATAGCAAACACCCTTTTCCAACAACCCAAGAGACGGCTTTACACATGGACATCACCAGACGGTCAACACAGAAATCAGATTGACTATATGCTCTGCAGCCAAAGATGGAGAAGCTCTATACAGTCAGTAAAAACAAGACCAGGAGCTGACTGTGGCTCAGACCATGAGCTCTTGTTGCAAAGTTTAGGCTTAAATTAAAGAAAGTAGGGAAAAGCGCTAGGCCAGTCAGGTATGAATTAAATCATATCCCTGTTCAATATACAGTAGAGGTGACAAATAGATTTAAGGAATTAGATCTGATAGACAGAGTGCCTGAAGAACTATGGACAGAGGTTCGCAACATTGTACAAGAGGTAGCAACTAAAACCATCCCAAAGAAAAAGAAATGCAAGAAAGCAAAATGGCTGTCTGAGGAAGCTTTGCAAATAGCTGAGGAAAGGAGGGAAGCGAAAGGCAAGGGAGAAAAAGAAAGATACGCCCAATTGAATGCAGAATTCCAGAGAATAGCTAGAAGAGATAAGAATGCCTTCTTAAATGAACAGTGCAAAGAAATAGAAGAAAACAATAGAATAGGGAGGACCAGAGATCTTTTCAAGAAAATTGGAGAGATGAAAGGAACGTTTCATGCAAAAATGGGTATGATAAAGGACCAAAATGGCAGGGACCTAACAGAGGCAGAAGAGATTAGGAAGAGGTGGCAAAATTACACAGAAGAACTATACAAGAATGAGCTTAACGTCCCTGATAATCACAATGAGGTGGTCACTGACCTCGAGCCAGACATCCTAGAATGTGAAGTAAAGTGGGCCTTAGAAAAGCTGAGCAACAACAAAGCTAGTGGAGGTGACAGTATTCCAGCTGAGCTATTCAAAATCTTAAAAGACGATGCAGTAAAAGTGCTACACTCAATTTGCCAGCAAATTTGGAAAACTCAACAGTGGCCACAGGATTGGAAAAGATCAGTTTACATTCCAATTCCAAAGAAAGGCAGTGCCAAAGAATGTTCAAACTATCGCACCATTGCACTCATTTCTCATGCTAGTAAAGTTATGCTTAAAATTCTACAAGCTAGACTCCAGCAGTATGTGGATCGAGAACTACCAGAAGTACAGGCAGGATTTCGAAGAGGCAGAGGAACTAGAGATCAAATTGCTAACATACGCTGGATCATGGAGAAAGCTAGAGAGTTCCAGAAAAACATCTACTTCTGCTTCATTGACTATGCTAAAGCCTTTGATTGTGTGGATCATAACAAACTGTGGCAAGTCCTTAAAGAGATGGGCATACCAGACCATCTTATTTGTCTCTTGAGAAACCTATATGCGGGCCAAGAAGCAACAGTGAGAACTGGACACGGAACCACTGATTGTTTCAAAATTGGGAAAGGAGTCCGGCAAGGCTGTATACTGTCGCCTTGCCTATTTAACTTATATGCAGAGCACATCATGAGAAAGGCAGGGCTAGATGAATCAAAAGTTGGAATTAAGATTGCCGGAAGAAACATCAACAACCTAAGATATGCAGATGATACCACTCTAATGGCAGAAAGTGAAGAGGAACTAAAGAGCCTCTTGTTGCGAGTGAAGAAGGAGAGTGCAAAACTTGGGTTGAAACTAAACATTAAGAAAACCAAGATCATGGCATCCGGCCCTCTCAATTCCTGGCAAATAGATGGGGAAGAAATGGAGGTAGTGACAGATTTTATTTTCCTGGGCACCAAGATCACTGCAGATGGGGACTGTAGCCAAGAAATTAAAAGACGTTTGCTCCTTGGGAGAAAAGCCATGGCAAATCTAGACAGCACACTAAAAAGCAGAGACATCACCCTGTCAACAAAAGTGCGTATAGTCAAGGCTATGGTCTTCCCAGTTGCAATGTATGGCAGTGAAAGTTGGACCATAAGAAAGGCTGAGTGCCAAAGAATTGAGGCCTTTGAACTATGGTGCTGGAGAAGACTCCTGCGAGTCCCTTGGACTGCAGGGCGATCAAACCGGTCAGTCCTAGAGGAGATCAACCCTGACTGCTCTTTAGAAGGCCAGATCCTGAAGCTAAAACTCAAATACTTTGGCCACCTAATGAGAAGGAAGGACTCACTAGAGAAGAGCCTAATGCTGGGAAAGATTGAGGGCAATAGAAGAAGGGGACGACAGAGAATGAGGTGGCTGGATGGAGTCACTGAAGCAGTAGGCGTGAGCTTAAATGGACTCCAGAAGATGGTAGAGGACAGGAAGGCCTGGAGGAACATTGTCCATAGGGTCGCGATGGGTCGGACACGACTTCGCAACTAACAACAACAACTGGAGGGAGTGGGGTGTATGGAGAGGAGGAGGAGGGGGAGGAGGAGGAGGAAGGGGAGAGGGAGAGGAAAGAGGAGGCTGTACATGGAAGAAGAAATGTTTGAGAAACAACTTTCATTCAGTTTAACACACATCTAATCAATCTAAAAATGTAAGCATTTTAATACAGTAAAAACAACCCACCCATTGCCACACACACACACACAAACCCACAGTTGTTCTCTATTTTGTCTCTCAGATTGGCTCATTGCTTTAAAGTTGTTTGATTTACTGGATTTCTTCCCTAGTAATCACTAATGATAGCTGATAGTTTTAAAAAATTATAACAGAACAGAAATATGGTGATGATAATGATGAATTCAGCAAGGCTTATGCTTGACAGAAGGAAGAAGAAGAAGAAGAAGAAGAAGAAGAAGAAGAAGAAGAAGAAGAAGAAGAAGAAGAAGAAGAAGAAGAAGAAGAAGAAGAAGAAGAAGAAGAAGAAGAAGAAGAAGAAGAAGAAGAAGAAGAAGAAGAAGAAGTAGTATTCAGTAAGGCTCATTCTTGACCTTCAAGACGCTTCCTTTGAACAACAAACATACTGAGCTACAAATAAGGAAGCCCCTGATTTTTCAGCTCAACTTTGCTTTAAGAAAGTCCCCGACTCTTCGCTCAACTCACTTTTCATCTGTAATATGGTGGCTAATCACAGTGTCGTAAAATCATTAGAGGCTGGATGGTTTATAATTTAATGAATCACTTTGAAGATCTGGAAGCCCTAGCCAACATTTAAGTGAGGCAATTTAAAGATTAAGAAGTATGTTGGACTTTTCTTTGCACTTTTCTTTTCATATAGATTTTAGCTAAGTGTCCTTCAGACATCAGTGCCTCCAAGTCAGATGAGTTGAGTCCTAAAGGGAAAAATGCTCCTGTATCAAAGGTGGAGAACTGATCCATCATAAAGACCAGATGCAGCTTGGAGCTTTCTGGGGATGGTGAGAGAGGACGTGTTATGTCAATTTAGGTCTTAAGGGAAGGAAGTTTTGGCTTCTCCATCAACTTGAGTTTCTCCTGACAAGAAGAGTTAAGAAACAAGGAGACTGATACACATTTTATTGATAAGCTGAAGGAAGGCTCTGTCCAGTTTTGATTATCTAGGGTCTGAAAGATAGATCAATCAATCAAAATGGAAGGGACCTTGGAGGTCTTCTAATCCAAGCCTCTGCTCAAGAAGGAGACCCTATACCATTTCAGACAGGTGGCTGTCAAGTCTTTTCTTGAAAACCTCCAGTGATGAGGCACCTACAACTTCTGAAGGCAAGCTGTTCCACTGGTTAATTCCACAGTTAGGAAGTTTCTCCTTAGTTTTAGAGGTGGCTTCTCTCCTTGATTAGTTTCCATCCATTGTTTCTTCTCTTGCCTTCTGGTGCTTTGGAAAATAAGTTGACCCACTCTTCTTTGTGGCAGCTCCACAAATACTGGAAGACTGCTATCATGTCACCCCTAGTCCTTCTTTTCTCTAGACTAGGCATACCCAATTCCAGCAACCGTTCTTCATATGTTTTAGTCTCCAGGCCTTTAATGATTATCATCTTGGTTGCTCTTCTTTGCACTTCTGCCAGATATGCTGGCAGACGGTCCAGATGAATCAAAATGGCTAGATGTGAGACGGTGGTAGGATTTTCATTCCTGCAGTATGGTACAAGCCAGGTTAGATAGATCAATAGGTCCACAGAATCAACAGTAACCCCCAAACCATAATCAATGAGTTCAGCTGAATACTACATGCTCAGCTAGAAACTGGACAGCTCCTTTTAAGCTACGTTGCTATGCACATACAATCCATGTGATTTTTCACATGGATAATTCAAGGTGTTTGTGTAGCCCTAGAAAATAGGGCTAAATTTAATTTTAATTTATTTATTAATATTTCTATACCGCCCTTCTCCCGAAGGACTCAGGGCGGTGTACAGGGCAAGAATAAAATACAAAATTACAAAAGTTAAAAATAATTAAATACATGCCCGTTAAAAGAACAATTAATGCATAATAAATAACCCCAATAAAATAATAATAACCCCCCCAATCCCCCCTCTGACTGTAGGAGAAGAGATGTAGCAGAAGAAAAGGCAGAGTGAAAAAGGGGGTTAGCATAGAATCGTTATGTAGCTGCCAGAGAACTACATCCAACCGTCTTTGAGTGCCATTGATCCTTATCTAAACTCTTAGCTGGTGCCAAGCATTAACTGAGAAGATTCCTGCACATAGGCTTTTAGCAATAAATCAATTTAACTGAATCTTCATGTATGAAGCTAGTCTTTCACACCTGACAATAACTAAAAGAACCATGGCGGTCCAGTGGTTAGAATGCAGTACTGCGGGCTAATTCTTCCCACTGCCAGGAGTTCAATCCAAACTGACTTAAGGTGGACTCAGCTTTCCATCCTTCCAAAGATGGTAAAAGGGGGACCCAGATTATTGGGGGCCAAAGACTGACTCTGTAAACTGCTTACAGAAGGCTGTAAAGCATTGTGGGGTAGTATATAAGTCTAAGTGCTATTGCTATCTATCTATCTATCTATCTATCTATCTATCTATCTATCTATCTATCTATCTATCTATCTACATACCTACATACCTACCTATGTTGACTCAGTCTTCCATCCTTCCAAGGTATGTCAAATGAGGACCCAGATTGTTGGGGGCAAGAGGCTGACTCTGTAAACTGCTTAGAGAGGGCTGTAAATCACTGTAAAGCGGTATATGTCTAAGTGCTATTTCTATCTATTTCTCTATCTATCTATCATCTATCTATCTATCTATCTATCTATCTATCTATCTATCTATCTATCTATCTATCTATCTATCTATCTATCTACCTACATACCTACATACCTACATACCTACATACCTACCTATTTTGACTCAGCCTTCCATCCTTCCAAGGTATGTCAAATGAGGACCCAGATTGTTGGGGGCAAGAGGCTGACTCTGTAAACTGCTTAGAGAGGGCTGTAAAGCATTGTGAAGCGGTATATAAGTCTAAGTGCTATTGCTAACTTAAGGACCAGTTAACCATCAGAAAGCATAGCCCCATAAGCACTACGCCACACTAGCTTTTACAATTCCAAAGTATGGAACTCAGTCAAGTTTTCCCCCCCACACACAAACACATTTTGTTACTGATTGACACATCTTCTTTTCCCAATGTACTCAGGGTTCTGAACGATCTTACCTGGGGGACTACAACACAGATTTAAATATTCCTAACATTTTTGAGCTTATGCGACCTTCAAGTTGGACTGTCAACTTTTGTCTTTATCAGAACAAAAAGGAACAGTTCAAAAAAATGGTCTCGTAAGTTGCAGCCCAGAGTAACACACACATTTCCAACCGTGCTTTTGCTTCACCAATGTTCAAGCACTGGGAAAAAAATAAAATAAAAAAAATATACGACCTCAATATAGCCATTTTACCAAGGCTCATCCTAGAATTGATACCTTTGTGCTATGCTTTGCACTGTAACCGCAGTGGTGTTCCGTTCAAAATCCACCTCCAATGACATTATGTTGCTATTAGGAAAGAGCGCCGAGCAGCTCAATTTTTCAAATAAATATAAATTGTGAAGGGCTGAAGTGTGAAGTGGCCTCAGGTGACCTTTCGAAGGAGATTCAAACACCCGTTCAAAACATTCCAGCTTTTGACTCTCCGTCAATTCCCTCTTTTGCGGGGACAGGCGTCCCCGATCAAATAATTTACGTTCGGCCAGTGTATGGTTGAGGGAGCTATTGAACATGTCAGATGATCCCGGCCCCCAAATACAGTCACCGAAGGAGAAGGTCAGCTTCACCACTGTTGAAGTCATCCTGGAAATTGAAAGTGTGAACCTGAATGGGCTGTGCTCACGGGGTGGTGACCCTTCCCAATTGCGACATTAGTGAATGAGAACAATGCCTTTGAGAAGAGAGCTTTCCGGAAACTAGGAAGGCTCATGGCTCATGCAGTGTGGTGGCTTAAACTCGTAGAGGGGGCCAGGTTGTGGATGATGGAGCTTGCGATAAGAAGCCAGGCTGCTGGCTTAATATATGGTGCGAAGCCATGATGTCTGAATTGCTTCATTTTGGATTGCATGTTGTGCGGATGTAGCCAGCCTGGGTCAGCTTAGTAAGGTGGTCCAGCCAAGGAATATCACCTAGGAGTATCACCTCTACTTTATTTTAAGGTTACATTGACATAATCTTGTGGGTCTGAAAGTACGCTTCTCCTCCCATTGTCTTTACAGCCCAAGGAACAAGGCGGCCGGGTCCCTTCTGAGACATTTACCATGTCCCCAGTGCTTCTGGCTTCTTTTTGTAGCGTTGGAAGTCATGAGTTTAAGGGAAGACATAAAAATCAGAAACTGGCAAGTAAATTACAAAGCATAGCTTTCCTCCTCCTAGTCCTCTTCCTCCTCCTGATCCTAGTGTTATTCCTCCTCCTGCCCCCTCCTTCTCCTTCTCCTTCTCCTTCTTCTCCTCCTCCCATCCTCCTCCTCCTCCTCTTCCTTCCCCTTCCCCTTCCCCTTCCCCTTCTTCTTCTTCTTCTTCTTCTTCTTCTTCTTCTTCTTCTTCTTCTTCTTCTTCTTCTTCTTCTTCTTCTTCTTCTTCTTCTTCTTCTTCTTCTTCTTCTTCTTCTTCTTCTTCTTCTCCTCCTCCTCCTCCTCCTCCTCCTCCTCCTTCTTCTTCTCCTCCTCCCATCCTCCTCCTCCTCCTCCTCCTTCTTCTCCTCCTCTCCTCCTCTTGCCCCTCCTCTTCCTCCTTCCCTCCTCCCCTCCTCCTCCTCTTCCTCCTTCTTCCTCCTCCCCCTTCTCCTCTTTCTTTTCCTCCTCTTCCTCTTCTTTTTCTTTTCCATCTTCTTCCTCTTTCTTCTCCTTTTCCTCTATCTCCTCCTCATCTTTTTCCTCCTTCACCTCTGTTTCAAATCCAAATTCAAATGTTTGTTGTTGTTTTTTTTTTAAAAAAAAAAAATCCAGATACCGCATAATTGATTTTAATATTACTTTAAGTCAGTGAGGGAATGTTGTTCTCACTCCGCAAATCTATTATTGAATAGTGATATTTGGACTCCAGAGGCTTTTTTCTTTCCCCACTATGCTCCACAAGCATTTAAAAATACTACAAGGAATTCATTGCACACAAACAGTTCCCCTTCCTTTTCTTGCTGTGAACCAAGATGGTTTATCAAGTTTTTTTTAATAGCATTAATAAGCAGAAGAAACATCAATGATTGAGGATCCAAGATACACAGATATCTGGGGTTCCCTAATTTAATGGCCTTTGATCCAAAAAATTTCCTTTAATACAGGGAAAATGTGAGGGGGGAAAAACACACCGAACTTTTCATGATTCTACGATGATTCAAATTAATCTGATTTGTATTTGGTAAATTCGATGTTTTGTATTAACTAAAGTCCACAATGAGAAGAACCAACAACTGTGGTTGTAAGTCGAAGATTACCTGTACACCTTGGTGGTTTTCTTGCAGATGTTTCATGACCAAACTAGGGAACATCATCAGTGGTAGAAGGGACTGGAATTTGAAGGGAGGGGAGGAGGAGGAGGAGGAGGAGGAGGAGGAGGAGGAGGAAGAGGAGGAGAAGAGGGGGGAACTGTGGGAACCCTGGTGCTCTCTGAGCTTGATGGTTTTCTTGTAGATGTTTCATGACCAAACTAGGGAATATCATCAGTGGTAGAAGGGACTGGAATTTGAAGGGAGGGGAGGAGGAGGAGGAGGAGGAGGAGGAAGAGGAGGAGGAGGAGGAGGAGGAGAAGAGGGGGGAAGTGTGGGAACCCTGGTGCTCTCTGAGCTTGGTGGTTTTCTTGTAGATGTTTCATGACCCAAACTAGGTGACATCAGCAGGACTGCAAGAAAACAACCCAACTCAGAGAGAACCAAGGAAGTTATCACCGTTGAGTTGAATAAATATATATATACCTTTATTGTCAAAGTACAACATGTGTACATTGAGATTAGCTGAGCCTCCCCCCCCATGCTCTCTACCCCCAACACACAGTGACAACAAACCCTCCATCCTACCACACCATGTGAACCAACTACACCACACACCGGCCTCCCAAGTCAATTCTGCATAAGTTTACAGAGATTATGTCCCATTTAAAAGCCTAACAGCCCACGGATAAAAGCTATTTTTCAGCCTGTTGGTGCGCCTGGCTATACTCCTACCGGATGGTAGGAGAGTAAAGAGATACCGTCCAGGGTGTGAGTCATCCCTGAGAATCTTCCTTTGAAACAGGAATCACACTGAAGATATTGCAGCTTTAAATAAGACATTAGTTCACATACTGCTTCTACCCAATCATTGTTCAAATTGTCAACATCACAGGCCTATTTAAGTGCTCCTTGAGAAAAGATGCTTTTTTTTTAAAAAAAAAAGGAATGCTTTTTTAAAAAAACAACGGTCAAACAAAGAGATTTTTCTGGGCGAGAAAAGAATGCTAAAGATCCTCAATATAATTTTTCCTTCTTGCTTCCCTAAATCCCTTCATGTATATTCACAGGAGGCCTACAAGTAACTGAGATTAAGGGACAGAGGTTGTTTTTCAGGAATTAAGACAGCTATTTTAAAAGATCAGGCTATTTAAACTTCCTAAAACTGGCATAACAGGAGCCTGTATTTTAAGGGCCGGGTGTATCATTTTAATTCTCAAAGGCGTTACAACTTCCCATTATGGACTGTAATGGCAGGCAATTTTGTATGTGTTATGTCAAATTGCAAGGCAGAGCAATTTGGTTAGTTTCATAGACTGATGGATTCTAAAGCCAAAGGGACCATTATAAACATCTTGGTTGACCTCTTTTGCAGCACAGGTCATACAAATTCACCTAGTAATTTCTGGGTCAAGCCCAGCCTGACCTAGAGGTTAAACTTTAGTAAAACTCCCCCTCCCCAGTTCCTTTTCCTGAATTAGAATAAAAGATTGTTCCACCGTGACTGTGTCCTTGGGTTTGCCTCTGTGAAAGGACCTGTCTCTGCAAACGGTATTTTTGAAAGCATCTTCAACAGACATTTCGGTGCAATTAAACCCACAATTGCAAAGGAGGTGATAGAGATAGAAGGAGATGATAGATAGATAGATAGATAGATAGATAGATAGATAGATAGATAGATAATAGATAGATAGATGATATATAGATAGGTAGATAGATAGATGGGTAGATATCTATTCAAGATGGCCAGTGATTAATATTTATATGTTATTTATATGTAAAAGGTAAAGGTAAAGGTTCCCCCGCACATGTGTGCTAGTCGTTTCCGACTCTAGGGGCCGGTGCTCATCTCTGTTTCAAAGCCGAAGAGCCAGCGCTTGTCCGAGGACGTCTCCGTGGTCATGTGGCTGGCATCACTAGGCGCCAAAGGCGCACGGAACACTGTTACCTTCCCACCGTATTGGTCCCTATTTTTCTACTTGCATTTTTATGTGCTTTCAAACTGCTAGGTTGGCAGAAGCTGGGACGAGTAACAGGCGCTCTCTCTGTTTCACGGCACTTGGGATTCGACCTGCCAAACTGCCGACATTCTGATCGACAAGCTCAGCGTCCTAACCCACTGAGCCATATATATATGTGACCAAAACTGAATGTTCATCCCTGGTGGTGTTTAAGAAAAGATTGGACAACCATTTGTATGGGATAGTATGATTACTCCTGCCTCAGGCTGGGTGTTGATCTGAAAGACCTCACCAAGGTCCCTTCTAGCCCTGTGCTTCTATGATTTTATAGTCACTTGGGAGGAACCCTAACAATGGTTGAAGACTGAGTCTGCCTTTCCTTTACAGGTTACATAAAGTGAGATTGACAGATCTTGTTGCAACCCATCACCATGCTTCATGAGATTTAGACAAGTCTTGCTGTTTTCTTGACATGAGGTTTCAAATTCCATCAACCCCAAGTTCAGTCCAGCTGCATTGAGAATAGAACAGATAATTTATTGTCATTTTTTTTTTACTGTGGGCACACTGGCACGCATTCAAAATGAAATTCTGTAGCTTGCTCTCCAAACTTCATGCATACATACATAACACAGCTTTAAACATGCTATATACAACATATGTATAAACCTATAGCCTTACGTATAAATAAGGGACGCGGTGGCTCACTGGGTTAGGACGCTGAGCTTGTCAATCAGAAGGTCGGCAGTTTGGCGGGTCGAATCCCGAGTGCCGCGTAACAGAGTGAGCGCCTGTTACTCGTCCCAGCTTCTACCAACCTAGCAGTTCGAAAGCACGTAAAAAATGCAAGGAGAAAAATAGGGACCACTCCGGTGGGAAGGTAACAGCGTTCCGTGCGCCTTTGGTGTCTAGTCATGCCGACCACATGACCATGGAGACGTCCTCGGACAAGCGCTGGCTCTTCGACTTTCAAATGGAGATAAGCACTGGCCCCTAGAGTTGGAAACGACTAGCACACATGTGCGGGGGAACTTTTACCTTTAGCTTTTACATATAAATATTAATCACTGTTCATCTTGAATAGATAATGGAAGGACGAAGCTTGAGAGTTCACAAGGGTTAATACTGTATGGAACAAAATTGGGTGTTCTGCTTCAGATGTCATGAAGGTAACAAGAAAAAAAAAAGTCATGAAGAGGGTGTGTAGTGTGTCCCAGACAATCCTGCAGACTCTGTTCAAGCAACGCTTCTGTGCTGTGTCCTGGATGGAGGGGAGGGAACTGCCAATGATCTTTTCTGCCATCCTCACCACTCTCTGCACCGCCTTCCTGTCTGAACTGGTGATGCTTCCAAACCAGACTGTGATGCCGTATGACAGGATGCTCTCGATCGTCCCTCTGTAGAAAGTGGTCAGGACAGGGGAAGGAAGATGTGCTTTTCTCATGCGACGCAGAAAATGCAGGCGCTGCTGTGCCCGCTTCACCAGTGTCTCGCTGTTGAGCGACCAAGCCAGCCTACTCATTAACTGCACAGCCAAGAATTTGATACTGGTAAACATTTCCACAGATGAATCATTTATGCACAGAGAAGTGTGGCTGGGCCTGCCTTTTCTGAAACCAACAATGATCTCTTTGGTTTTTCCAATGTTTGAAACCAGGCTATTTTTCTTACACCGGTTCATCAAACCCTCACCCTCCTTGCAGTATATAGGATTGATGTAAATGTTCCTCAAGGCTGTTCACGTGCATCTCTCTTACTTTGCTGAGTTTAGAAGGCATTTTTGCTCACCCATCTCCTTTCTGGAAACCAACTGTTCAGGATAAATACGAAGTTGGCAAGGAAGACCCAAGAGTCTTGTGAGTTTAACCAGGCTGTCGGCTTCTTCTAAATGATGGATCTCCATCCTAATCCATATTTCCTCAATGTGAGGCAAATGCTGAAGCCAGAAGGAAGCATTGGAGCAGAGTAACACAAGAGATGGCTTCTTTATTGCATATCTGCTCCTTTGCCAACCTTATTTGAATTTTATGGCCTTCTAAAATCAGAAGATTAGGTGGTAATTAGCTCTTTCCTCATCATTCTCCATTTTACCTCTCGAAGCAATCTTTGGATAATGATCCTGACTCACCCCCCTGTACAACTTTGGAGACAGATCTGAGCCAACTATGAAGCCAGCGGTTATGAAAGTGTGCTCGGCCACCTGTTCTCTTGACCCAAGGCTGACCCAGTTAACGAAAAGCTGCACATCTCAATTAGTCGTACAGAACCCATTGAGTGTCATTTCACAATGAAGGCTGTCTGGCCCTCTTAAAAACACAGCAATTCGGTTGAACATGGTAAATCAGGGACTGCCCTATTTAAAATCTCTGTGTGTCCAGAGAGCACAAATTGGCGACTGACTTAGCCATTAAGATATGTGCAAAGACACTTCACATGACTTTTTTGTATCCGTACAACTTCACAAATCTATACTAATAATTTATAATCACTCTCTCTCTTTCTGTCTGTCTGTCTTTCTCTATTATCTATCTATCTATCTATCTATCTATCTATCTATCTATCTATCTATCTATCTATCTATCTATCTATCCATCTTTATCTCTCTGTCTCTCTATTTCTCTATCTCTCAATGTCTATTTCTATGTCTCTCTCTGTGTCTTTGTCTCTATCTCTGTATTTCTTTATCTACCGGTACATACATACTTACATACATACATATCTATCTATCTATGTATCTATCTACCTATCTATCTATATCTTTACCTATCTTTGTCTCTCTCTCTGTCTCTGTCTCTGTCTCTCTGTCTCTCTCTGTCTCTGTCTGTCTGTCTGTCTCTCTCTGTCTCTCTCTGTCTCTCTCTGTCTCTGTCTGTCTGTCTGTCTGTCTCTCTCTCTCTCTGTCTCTCTCTCTCTCTCTCTCTGTTTGTTAAGTATATAGAATACCTTGCTAGGCCCCAAACACGGGGCAAATCTTATTTCCTGTTTCAGCCTAACCCAAGGCCATCAACAGGCTGTAGTCACACAGTGACAGATCATATTTGTGTATTTTTTTTTACACAAATTTGTTAGCAATCCAAAAAATTTACACACACACACACACATATACACACATACATACATATCTGTCTCTCTATTTTTCTCTCTCTCTGTCTGTCTCTATCTCTATCTCCAGGGCTTTTTTTCTCATAGAACGCTCAGAACGGAGTTCCGGCACCTTTTTTGGATGGAACCTTGTAGGATAGGCAAGGCGGGTTGTATGACATGTGTGAGTTCCGGCACCTTATTCTTATACAAAAAAAGCACTATCTCTATATTTCTTTATCTACATATCTATCTATCTATCTATCTATCTATCTATCTATCTATCTATCTATCTATCTATCTATCTATTTATCTATCTATCATCTCTATATTTCTTTATATACCTATCTACCTACCTACAACTCTCACTCTATCTCTCTATTTCTCTATCTCTCTATCATCTCTCTATATCTCTCTATATATCTACCTATCTATATCATCTATATCTATGTGTCTTTATTTATTTATCTACCTACCTACCTACATCTCCACTGGAGAAGAGCCTAATGCTGGGAAAGGTTGAGGGCAAGAGAAGAAGGGGACAACAGAGAATGAGGTGGGTGGATGGAGTCACTGAAGCAGTAGGCGTGAGCTTAAATGGACTCCAGAAGATGGTAGAGGACAGGAAGGCCTGGAGGAACATTGTCCATAGGGTTGCGATGGGTCGGACACGACTTCGCAACTAACAACACCTACATCTCTCTCTGTCTCTCTCTCTGTCTTTCTTTCTCTGTCTCTGTCTCTCTCTCTCTCTCTCTCTCTCTCCCCCCCCTATCCATATCTCTATCTTGCTATCTCTTAAGCTTTCTTCCAGAAGAGACTTCATCTGTGGCAATCTAACACAATGCAGCTATGCAATTTGGGAAAAGTTGTATTTTTAACTGTCCCACACCATCTTATTTGGTATTTCTTAGTCCAGTCTATATGCCGTGGTGAGTGTGAAAAAGTGATGGCTACTGAAACTTTCAAGACTTTTCTGCTTCACTCTAATTTCATCGCTGCCCTCATCTTTCCAGCATCACACTCCACCCCCCTCCTGTCTTGCCCTCTCTTGGAGGTGGCATCAAAGTGAGGTAGCATCAATCATTGGCAGACCTGAGGCATTTGAAGGAAATTGCTGGATTGCTCCAGTTAATTATGGAACTAAGGCAGCTGGCTCAGAGCGGTTCATTTTGTTTTAAGAAGATTTAAAACAGACATAAAGATAATCTAGTCCCACTCCCTGAGGTTGAAAATCGGGAGGTCCTTCCAGGCAGAACCATAACTGGGGCACCAGCAGAGCAGGGCAAAGACCCCCTCTGGCCAAAGTTTCCATCTGCCACTCAAACAGAATCTGTCAGTCCATCAAGCCCGTCCAAGCCACGCACCACTTCTTTCGATGAGATCATGACCCCATCTAGGATAATTAACAAACCCAATGATCACCCAGATGTTTATGAATTAACAGGAGCAGCCAGAAGACCTGGAATGATGCTGTCTGGACCAGATTGCAGAACTTTTAGGGGAAACAGACCTAATAACAACGGGACACATGAATTATCCAGAGCTTTGTTGAATAACCCAACTGGTCACAACTGCAAACATTTTTTTAAATGGTCTTGGTGACTGTTTTATTTTATTTTTTTCAAAGGGATGAAGGAGAGACAAAGAGCACAGCTTTACAAATTTACAGAATAATGGAAGGACTTTGAGGTCTTCTAGTCCAACAACCTGCTCAAGCAGGAGACCTAACACTATTCCAGATAAGAGGCTGCCCAGTCTCTTCTTAAATGCCTCCAGTGATGGAGCACCCACAACTTCTGAAGGCAAGCCATTCCACTAGTTCATTGTTCTTACTTCTAGGTAGTTTCTCTTTAGTTCTAGGTTGCTTCTCTCCTTGATTAGTTTCCATCCGTTGTTTCTTGTCTCTCCTTCTGGTGTTTTGGAAAATAGACTGACCCCCTCTTTTTTGTGGCAGCCCCTCAAATATTGGACCAGTGCTATTATGTCTCTCCTAGTCCTTCTTTCCACTAGATGAGACAAACCCAGTTCCTGCAACTGTTCTCCATATGTTTCAGTCTCCAGACCCCTATATTTTGTTGCTTGGAATAGAATAGAATAAATAGAATAGAATAGAATAGAATAGAATAGAATAGAATAGAATAGAATAGAATAGAATAGAATAGAATAGAATAGAATAGAATAGAATAGAATAGAATAGAATAGAATAGAATAGAATAGAATAGAATAGAAAAAATGTGGCATGGAATAGAATAGAATAGAATAGAATAGAATAGAATAGAATAGAATAGAATAGAATAGAATAGAATAGAATAGAATAGAATAGAATAGAATAGAATAGAACAGAACAGAACAGAACAGAACAGAACAGAATAGAATAGAATAGAATAGAATAGAAAATATGGAATAGAATAGAATAGAATAGAATAGAATAGAATAGAATAGAATAGAATAGAATAGAATAGAATAGAATAGAATAGAATAGAATAGAATAGAATAGAATAGAATAGAATAGAATAGAATAGAATAGAATAGAATAGAATAGAAAATATGGAATGGAATAGAATAGAATAGAATAGAATAGAATAGAATAGAATAGAATAGAATAGAATAGAATAGAATAGAATAGAATAGAATAGAATAGAATAGAATAGAATAGAATAGAATAGAATAGAATAGAATAGAATAGAATATTCTTTATTGACCAAGTGTGATTGGACACACAAGGAATTTCTCTCCAGTGCATAAGCTCTCAGAGTACATACAAACATACAAACAACAAAGTGATATAATTATAAGAAACCAATAGGAGAAGGTAATAGGAAAGATGAGAAAGGTAATAATAACACATCCCTTTTATATATATATAATTTTATACGAGATTGTATAAAATTTCATTTTTGTTTTTAAACAATGTGGATCTGTACTGTTCATTGCTTTTTCAAAAGGCAACTGGACTTTCACTATTTTTCCTTGAAGACATTTCACTTCTCATCTGAGAAGCTTCTTCAGCTCTGACGGATGGTGGGGAATGAAGACAACCATGACCTGGATGATTGAGAATCTCTATAGACATTGTTCATCAAACATCATTCATATTCTCTACTGCAGTTCAAACTTGGCAACTTTAAGACTTGTGGACTTCAACTCCCAGAATTCCTCAGCCAGTCCTGGCTGGCTGAGGAATTCTGGGAGTTGAAGTCCACAAGTCTTAAAGTTGCCAAGTTTGAAGACCCTCTGCTCTACTGCTAGGACCTCACGATCCTAAAATGAAATTGTTTTACTCATCACATAGTTGAACTAACTTCTCTGAAATTAAAAGAAGAAATAATATTCACGGGAAGTCATTTTTGCTTCGATAATCAGGTGTCTAATCTTACACATTCCACTATCTTCCTATTCCTTGAATTTGTGTTTAAATTTGGGTGACCGAGTCACTGGAAAAGAAGAGAAGGATCAATAGCTAACATTGATTTACATTTTTTCTAAAGGTCTAAGATAAGCCTTAAATATGGATTTGTGATAGTAGATATTTCTTAATGTAAGATGAACGATATTGTATTAGGGGGTGGAAAATCAAAAAGTAATTCAGCTTGATGCATTCAACATTTTCGGAGTTAATTCAAAAGGGCGCATATCTCTATTATCTCTGTCTCTCCAGTTAATCTTTGCAGTTTTGATATACCTAAAATCCCCATCAAATATTTGTCTATATTGCTTTGATTGCATCACACGGTTTTTCTTTTTCTTTTTTTTTAGTGTATAAATAAGGACAGACTTCTCTGGCATGTAGAAAACCAAGCAGTAGCAAAGGGATTTGAATTTAATCATTTTTAGCCGAGCCTATTCCACTAAGGAGATAAAGAACTGTTTCTCATAACTTTAAGTTCTGCTTTCATCTTTCTCAAAAAGGGGATCATAAAGTATATGTCTTCTTTTGTGTAAAAAAAAACCTTTATAGTGCCGACTCCACCCTATTTCAGTCCACCTGGAGCAAGGGCTCTTCAAACATGGCCCTTTTATGACTGGTGGACTTCAACTCCCAGAATTCCTCAGCCAGGCATTTGTCTGAAATGGTATAGGTTATTCTGCCTGAGCAGGGGATTGGACTAGATGACCTCCAAGGTCCGTTCCAACTATTCTATTCTGTTCTGTTCTGTTCTGTTCCGTTCCATTCCGCTCCGCTCCACTCCACTCCACTCCACTCCACTCCATTCTATATCTTCTCTTCTCTTCTCTTCTCTTCTCTTCTCTTCTCTTCTCTTCTCTTCTCTTCTCTTCTCTTCTCTTCTCTTCTCTTCTCTTCTCTTCTCTTCTCTTCTCTTCTCTTCATTCCAGTATTTGAGGGGCTGTCACAAAGAAGAGGGCATCAAAGCACCAGAAGGCAAGACAAGAAACAATGGTTGGAAATTTACCAAATAGAGAAGCAACCCGGAATTAAAGAGAAACGTCCTAACAGTGAGGACGATTAACCAGCAGAACAACTTGCCTCCAGAAATCGTGGGCACTCCATCACTGTAGGTTTTTAAGAAGAGACTATTCACCTGTCTGAGATGGTATAGATTCTCCTGCTTGAGCAGGGGGCTGGACTAGAAGACTTCCAAGGTCCCTTCCAGCTCTATTCTATTCTATTCTATTCTATTCTATTCTATTCTATTCTATTCTATTCTATTCTATTCTATTCTATTCTATTCTATTCTATTCTATTCTATTCTATTCTATTCTATTCTACGCTACGCTACGCTACGCTACGCTACTCTACTCTACTCTACTCTACTCTACTCTACTCTACTCTACTCTACTCTACTCGATTCGATTCGATTCGATTTTCTGCTTAGCAATAATCCTACCTTTGTTTTGTTTTGTTTTGTTTGTTTTTGTATTCAAATGTTGCAATATCATGACTCAAGGACACTGCAATTGTATTAAACACCTGCCTGTTGCTGAGTCTCTGAATCTTGATCACGAGGCCGTGTGGATGGTGCAATGGTTGTAAGTGTGAAAAACAGTCATACCTCCCTTTTCCCATTGTCATTGTAACTTCAGACAGTTGTAAGTTGAGGACTACTTGTACTTTGGAAAAAAATAATAATGAAAAATGATAGCAGTCAACCAATGATGGTGTTAAAGTTGGGACGTTCAACAGATCTACCCATGAGCAAATTTTGATATATCTGGGTTGTTGTTGTTTTTTCTGGAATGCTGATTTCCTGGGAAACTTTTTCTTGGTTGTGTATGTTTGTGTGGATATGTGAAGGCGCACGGGTAAAAGGGTAAATAGTTCCCTCTGTGTCTTTGTGTCACACACTCAGCAATTTGCCCTTGTAATCTGCCATGCCTTCCACACACACACCCCATCCTCCTCCCTTTCCTTTTAATCTAATGAAAGAGAAGCTGCTCAAAATGTCAACATTTGCAATTCCGGAGCTCCATTTAAGCTATAAAAATAATAATTAAAAGGGTAAAACCTTTGAGAGATTTCTTCATTTTATGTGGTTTGCCAGATATGATACACATTTCAAGAAAGCCAGTAAAAGAATTAATTAGAAAGAGCTAAAGCCCAACAAGCTATGGAAAATTAATGAAGCGCGGAAGAAAATGCCATTGTAAAGACCCAGAGCTATAGTAGTGTGTATATATATATATATATATATATAAATGAGAGAGAGAGAGAGAGAGAGAGAGAGAGAGAGAGAGACAGAGAGAGACAGAGAGACAGAGAGACAGAGAGAGAGAGAGAGAGAGAGAGAGAGAGAGAGAGAGAGAGAGAGAGAGAGAGAGAGAGAGAGAGAGAGAGAGAGAGAGAGAGAGAGAGAGATCAACACTAATAGCACTTCTTCGCTGAGAAAATGACAGCCAAATAATACCCAAGAAATTGTGTTTGCTTTGTGGTGACATTTTTATTTTTCTCTTCCCGCCCCCTCCGGAAATCCTATTCTAAATTGCCTTTTGACCCCTGTGTTGGGTTCTGCAATGTGCTTACGTTTTATTCTCTCTTTAACCTCAAGTCAAGGAAGCCTATTTATAATCAACTCAATAAAATGAAGGCTGGGCAGGGAAGTCTTTTGGGGTTGTATTTGATTTTATTTTATATTTGAAGGGATTTTATTATGTTTAAGGTTGATGTTTAGTAATATTGACATTAGCAGTGATACTTTGTGATCATATATTTATCTTTGTTTATGGGCAAGCAGCTTCGTAGGTGCTCTACATTGAGAAATTAGTTATATAAAAGCAAATGTTTCATGCTTTAGGTACAGGGGATTGCTTACATGAAAAGAGCATGGTGAGGGAAGTGGGGGAAAGGAGTCATGGTGGAACCTGGGTTGCTGTGTATGAGTCATCATCTAGGAATTATTTTTCTGTACCTTTTGGTTCCTAGTACCAAGACCAGATCTCTTTGTGCTGGAAAGGGATAAAAGGTGGAAGACATCTTTCCTGGTTGTTGCCTTCATCTCTCTACCAGCCACGAAGAGAGATGGGGCCACCCAACTCTATTTTGATCAAAATAAAAGTTGTTTGCTTGCTGAAACCTCGGCTAAGGAGTTTCTTTTGGCTCTTTTAAATTCCTGAGTAACGCTGGGGCAATTGTGAGGCTAAGTGTAAAACCTTACATTTTATTTTATTTTTTTATGTTATTTTCAACTATTTATGGGGTGATTTCCTGATGACTGGGAGGAGAGCTTTTACGGAAATCCTCCCTAGAAAGAATGGATGGAAACTCATCAAGGAGAGAAGCAACCTAGAACTAAGGAGAAACTTCCTAACGGTGAAAAACAGTTAAGAGGTAGGCAACCTCGGCTCTTTTTATGACTCGTGGACTTCAACTCCCAGAATTCCTGAGCCAGCCATGCTGAGGGGAAAGGGAGAGGTTTCCAAGCTGAGCCAGGCTTGCTCAGGAATTCTGGGAGTTGAAGTCCACGAGTCATAAAGGGGCCATAGTTTTCCCCATGCTGGCTCAGGAATTCTGGGAGTTGAAGTCCACGAGTCATGAAGGGGCCGTAGTTCTCCCATGCTGGTTCAGGAATTCTGGGAATTGAAGTCCACGAGTCATAAAAAGAGCCGCGGTTGCCTACCCCTGAGTTAACCAGTGAGAACAATGGCTTGGTTTCAGAAGTTGTGGGAGCTCCATCCCTGCAGGATTTTAAGAAGAGACTGGACAGTCACTTGTCTGGAATGGTACAGGGTCTCCTGCTGGAACAAGGGGTTAGACTAGAAGACACACACACACACACACACACACACACATCAGGTCCCTTCCAACTCTGTTGTTCTTTCTACATTCTGTATCCTGCGTCTGCAAATGAAGTTGCTTGGGGACATGGGAAATCCACGCTCCGTCTTTCAGCTCTTACCTTTGGAGAAGCTCTTGTCAATCCACATTGTGGCTCATGTTGGTTCGAACATGAGCAGGCAGAAGGCAGCTGTCACGGGGCCAGCAAACCCATATGCCCAAGTTCCCTTTTCTTATCAGGAGCCTGCAGCTTTAAGACAGCCCATGTTGCTCCACTGGAGCAGAACACCAATGACTCGAGGAAGGCCTGCGATATCTTTCAGGATCATAAATAATCAGCCTCCCTCCATGCTTCCAATATGATGCTTTTCATTTCCGCAGCTACTGCACAAACATTAACTAATTAATCCTCATGACTCCCACATGGGACAGTTAGCAGGAATAATGCTCCGCTTCTATACAGCCCCCCTACCCACACACACACACACACACACCCGAGCGGCGCATCGGAGAGACATTTGAAATATTAATTCTTCTTATTATCTGTTTGGGCCACATACAGTATGCCTTAGTGGGAATCAGAGGCAGACCCAGCGTCCCTAGACCAACGTAGCATGTCAATAGCCATTTATCCACGTTTTAGGAGGGACAATATTGAGGCGCGTGGCAGAAGTAAAGGAAAGGTCTTCAAAATGTAAAACTGTAACAGGAAGTAGCTGAGAGAAGAAATAGCTAGCCTAAAGGGAAAACAAAATGAACTGAAAAACAGGAAAGCCAAAGCTAAAAGAATCGGTTAACAGGACAACTAGCTGAACTGGATAACAGGAAAGGCAAAACTAAAAATTGAAAAAAAGAGGGAAGAGTCTATTTGTTCTCAGAAGCCACAAAATATGCCAGAACTCGAAAACAAACTAACAAAGCATGCTCGAAATCCTATTGAATATTATTTGACACACCTTGCATATAGGTGAAGGTAAAGGTAAAGATTCCCCCGCACATGCGTGCTAGTCGTTTCCGACTCTAGGGGCCGGTGCTCATCTCCGTTTCAAAGCCGAAGAGCCAGCGCTTGTCCGAGGACGTCTCCGTGGTCATGTGGCCGGCATGACTAGATGCCAAAGGCGCACGGAACACTGTTACCTTCCCACCGGAGTGGTCCCTATTTTTCTACTTTCATTTTTACGTGCTTTCGAACTGCTAGGTTGGCAGAAGCTGGGACGAGTAACAGGCGCTCACTCTGCTACACGGCACTCGGGATTCGACCCGCCAAACTGCCAACCTTCTGATCGACAAGCTTAGCTTCCTAACCCACTGAGCCACCGCGTCCCTTACCTTGCATATATTCTCTCTTAATTTAAAGTTACCTGTGATGTATGATTTAGTATGGAGCAGGAAATACGTAGAAGGCAGTTGGAAAGAGTGTAACCTCATAATAGAATCAGAATAGAATCAGAGCTGGAAGGGACCTTGGAGGTCTTCTAGTCCAGCCCCCTGCTCAATCAGGAGACCCTATCTCATTTCAGACAAGTGACTGTACAGTCTCTTCTTAAAAACTTCCAGTGATGAAGCACACACAACATCTGAAGGCAAGCTGTTAGGAAATTTCTCCTTATTTCCAGGTTGCTTCTCTCCTTGATTAGTTTCCATGCATTGTTTCTTGTCCTGCCTTCTGGTGCTTTAGAAAATAAATTGATCCCCTCTTCTTTGTGGCAGCTTCTTAATGACTGGAATACTGCTATCATGTCCCCCACTAGTCCTTCTTTTCTCTAGATTGGTCATACCCAATTCCTGCAACCGTTCTTCATATCTTTTAGTCTCCAGGTCCTTTAACCATCTTAGTTGCTCTTCTCAGCACTTTTTCCAAACTCTCTGTTTTATAATGTGGTGTCCCAAAACTGGATGCAATATTTCAGATGTGGCCTTACGAAGGCTTTATAAAGTGGTCCTAATACTTCACGTGATTTAAATTCTATGCCTCTGTTTGTACAACCAAGGATTGTATCAGCCAATGGAGAACAAGGAGGGATAGGGGCGGACAGTGCAGGGAATATATAACGTTGTTGATTTGAGATGCTGAACTTGGCAGAGAACCAAGCTTTGATAACTGATGTCCACATTTTTTGCAATAAACAATAACGAGTTCTTAAGTGAATAGAATAGAATAGAATAGAATAGAATAGAATAGAATAGAATAGAATAGAATAGAATAGAATAGAATAGAATAGAATAGAATAGAATAGAATAGAATCTTTATTGAGAATAGAATAGAGTAGAGTAGAGTAGAGTAGAGTAGAGTAGAGTAGAGTAGAATAGAATAGAATAGAATAGAATAGAATAGAATAGAATAGAATAGAATAGAATAGAATAGAATAGAATAGAATAGAATAGAATAGAATAGAATAGAATAGAATAGAATAGAATAGAATAGAATATAGTTGGAAGGGACCTTGGAGGTCTTCTAGTCCAGCCCCCTGCTCAAGCAGGAGAACCTATACCATCTCAGACAAGTGACTGTCTAGCCTCTTCTTAAAAACTTCCAGTGATGGAGCGTCCACGATTTCTGGAGGCAACTTCTGTTCCACTGGTTGATTGTCCTCACTGTCAGGAAGTTTCTCCTTAATTCCAGGTTGCTTTTTTCTTTCTTTTTCTTTTTTCAACCATTGTTTCTTGTCCTTCCCTCTGGTGCTTTGGAGAATAGTTAGACCCCTTCTTCTTTGTGGTAGCCCCTCAAATACTGGAATACTGCTATCATGTCACCCCTATTTCTTCTTTTCTTTAGACTAGCTACTTACTATATAGGGAATTAGAGGAGGAACAAGTTAAGGAGTCAATGATAAAATGGTCAAGAAACTTTGGATATACGATTGAATTAGATAGAGGGCAGCAATTATGGGAAAGAAACTATAGACTGACAATGGTGACAGCGTATAAAGAAAATATTTACAAGATGTTCTACAGATGGCATATGTCTCCAGAAAGACTAGCTAAAATGTTTTAAGGACAGATCTATGAAATGTTGGAAATACCAGTTACCGTTTTCGAGCCAGGTCTTGCCTAATCTGTATTTATATCTTTGATTATTTTTTTCCTGCCTAATTGTAAAACTTTGTTTTTCTCCACGTTAAACTCATTTTGTTGAACATGGGTGAAACATCTTCAAAGAAAAAAGAAAGTTTGAAAAAGCATTTTTGGGTCACTGAAGGTTTTCCATATTAGACTGGATAACCATTTGTCTGAAATGGTATACTGTAGGGTTTCCTAGTTGGGCAGAGAGCTGGACTAGAAAACCTCCAAGGTCCCTTCCAACTCTGTCATTCTGTCATTCCATTTTATCTTGTTGTTCTCTTATTCCAGGGGTGTCAAACTCAATTTCATTGAGGGCCGCATCAGCATTGCGGTTGCCCTCAAGGGGCCGGGTGGATATGGCCTGGGTGGGCGTGGCCTACTGGGTGGGTGTGGCTAGAGTGCGTATGGCCTACTGGGTGGGCATGGCCAGCTCTACATCGTTTACATCAAGGGTGCCTATGGGGGCCTGGGCAGGAGTGGGACAGATCTGAGGGTCTCTGGCAGAAGGAGGGTCTCTGGGCCAGGGCCAAGGCAGTGGGGGCCGTTCCCTCACTGTTTCCAGGATGGCTTCGCGGGCCACATGAAACCACTGGGCCTTGTGTTTGACATGTCTGTCTTATTCTGTCTCCTGGAGGTCTGTTTTCCATATGCAACAAGACAATTTGAAGTGATCATTATAACGTAAACGCAGAAAGCCTGCATATTCTGTGTCTAAATGTTAAGGAGCAGGGAATTAAAGACCAACAGTCACAGAGATTTCATATAAATTTGAAGAGGTGTTTGGATTGGTCGTGGCCACGATAATTCAATAGAACTCACATTTCCATCTCAATCTAGAGCTGAGTACCAGATGCTGGGAACAAACAGCATGGAGTGGCAGTCAATTTTATCTTTGGCTTATAAAGTTCCAGCATCCACTCTCTTGCCATCCTTAGAGGCAAAAGTGCTAACTTTCCATCCGATTCAGTCATTGAAACTGGTTTTACTCAAGAACGAATAAGAGAGAAACCACCACAGCTAGTGACTGCATTCAAACAGGATACTTCATCGGGTCACTGAAGGAACCCATTCTCTGGATTTGCACGACAACAGGGGGTCCTCGACTTACGGCTTCAATTGAGCCCAACATTTCTGTTGCTAAGTGAGACACTTGTACAGTGAATTTTATGACCTTTGTTGCCACAGTTGTTAATTGGATAGATAGATAGATAGATAGATAGATAGATAGATAGATAGATAGATAGATAGATAGATAGATAGACAGACAGACATACAGACAGACAGACACAGATAGGATGGATGGATGGATGGATGGATGGATGGATGGATGATAGGTGGATGGATAGATAGAAGTAGATACTGTAGATAGACAGAGAGAGAGAGAGAGAGAGAGAGAGAGAGAGAGAGAGAGAGAGAGAGAGAGAGAGAGAGAGAAATAGGTAGATATTTCTAAAGATTTCTAGCTTTATAGATATCTAGCTAGATAAATATTGTAAAGTCGCGTGCTTCACAAAGAGGTGGACACAGAGCTGGGTAATGATGAGTTTATTCAGAACAGAACGAACTGGGGAAACAGGGGAACCTGGTGTCTATTTGTACCTGCCCAGGTGGATGGCATCCAATCAGTTCAAACCTGGGCTTCCCACCAGTGCAGGTAACCAATGGGTTTAATCCTGGCTTCCCGCCAGGCTGACCATGCCTGGGGCTGTCAACAGCTTAACTCATTAGGCTTATCCCGCGTGAGCGGTTATCGCCTGGAGCTGTCCAACCCTCCTGCTGATCTGCACCATCAGCCGCCTGCTGTGCTGTCCTTTGTGTATGCTGAGAGGCATACACTGCAAATATCTAGATAGATAGATAGACAGACAGACAGAGATAGGATAGATGGATGGATGGATGGATGGATGATAGGCAGTTATATAGATAGAGAATGGACCCAGAATGGACCTCCGGAATTGGCATCCACACAGGGAAACTGGTTATTCACATATTTGAATGCCACCACTGTACCCAACTACCTAATATCATCAATGCTAGGGGGCGGGGGTTGTTGCTCTCTGTTTATATATAAGTGGCCTGTCAATGTTGGTGGGAGAATCTTGGGACCATTCACCCTAGTGCAGTATAAAGCAATACTATCCATTCGTATGATCTTGAAAGTCAAGAAAGGGTAAAGGACATTGAGAGGCAAGCGGACTTAGGTATAGCTCCACGGTTTCTGGCTCCAGACTCTTATCAAACAACAAATCAGTGAACACCTAGATGCAAACAACGTCATCACTAAAAGTCAACCTGGGTTTGTCAAAAACAGATCATGCCAGACAAATCTTATCACATTCTTTGACCAAGTGACAAAATTAGTGGACCAGAGGAATGCTGTAGTTATAATTTACTTGGACTTCAGTAAGGCATTTGATAAAGTAGATCACAACCTACTACTTGATAAGATAGAAAAATGTGGGTTAGATAGCATCACCACCAGATGGATTTGTAGCTGGCTGACAGGCCGTACTCAGCGTGTGGTCCTCAATGGAACTGTCGAGACTCTAGAAAGGGTACAGAGAAGAGCAACAAAGATGATTAGGCGGCTGGAGGCTAAAACATATAGGGAACGGTTGCTGGAATTGGGTATGTGTAGTTTAAGGAAGAGAAGAGTGAGGGATGACAGGATAGCAGTGTTCCAATATCTCAGGGGCTGCCCCAAAGAAGAGGGAGTCAAGCTATTCTCCAAACCACCTGAAAGCAGGACAAGAAGCAACGGATGGAAACTAGTCAAGGAGAGAAGCAACCTAGAACTAAGGAGAAACTTCCTGACAGTTAGAACAATTAACCAGTGGAAAAACCTGCCTCCAGAAGTGGTGAATGCTCCAACACTGGAGGTTTTTAAGAAGAGACTGGACAGCCATTTGCCTGAAATGGTATAGGGTTTCCTGCCTGAGCAGGGGGTTGGACTAGATGACCTCCAAGGTCCCTTCCAATTACTTGTTGTTGTTGTTGTTGTTGTTGTTGTTATTGTTATTGTTATTGCTATTGTTATTGTTATTGCTATTGCTATTGCTATTGCTATTGCTATTGTTATTGTTAGATTCATGGTTACACCTGCCAGGTATCTTAGTCAGTTGTAGTCAGTAAACCACCGGAAAGCATTCTCGCTTGCACGGTGCCATGCGTTTCCATCAGCCGTCCTCTACGGCAACTACAAAACGACACCGCTGTCTGAAAGACTCCAGTCCTGTGGCTCAGGAGAAGTGGAGACCATTGGACATACTCTTTCTATGTTCCTTCTACGGATCCAGTGGGAAAAACCATATCCTCCCCATAACTGATAGGCATCCTGGTCATTCGGAAAGTATTTATCTCCAGGGGCCACTTAAGGATGAGCAGGCAGAGATCACGGTGCAGGCGGCCAGATTCTGTGCAGCAGCATTGGGGATTCGGCAGAAACATAAAGAATCAGTTTAGATCTTTTTAATAATCTTTTGTAATTGTTTTTAATTACATGTTTTATCCAGTTTTGGACTATACCCGTTTTTTTTTATTGTCAGATCTTGAAAGTCCCCCTCTGTTGATGCAACCTAGGACTCCATTAGCTATTTTTGCATTTATGCAAGGGGAAATCTGGGAGTGGATTCCATGTGGATTCCAGGGACCTACTATCACCTGTGGTGGGGATATTTAAAAGCACAAAATATTTGGCACCTGATAAAGAATTGGCTTGAAGAAATATTATTACAAAAAAAAAAAGATTTAAAACCAAAAACCTTCCTATTAGGGATGATTAACGATAAATTCAGCAAAGCATCTTTTTACTTACTATTGCATGTTTTAACCGCAGCAAGATTGGCCTACGTTCAAAAAATGGAAAAGAAAGGAAACGCCCACTGAAGAAGAAATAATAAACAGGTTGACATTAGAGATCAAAAATAAAACTGAAACAGAGTATTATGAAATTTGGAACAATCTGTACAAACGGCTAGAGTTAAGGAGGCACGCTGAGATGACTATCGATTGATTAGTTGATAACGCAGAGACTTTTTACTAGCACCTATATCTAGGGACGTGGTGGCTCAGTGGGTTAGGACGCTGAGCTTGTCTATCAGAAGGTTGGCAGTTTGGCGGGTCAAATCCTGAGTGCCGCATAGCAGAGTGAGTGCCTGTTACTCATCCCAGCTTCTGCCAACCTAGCAGTTTGAAAGCACGTAAAAAATGCAAGTAGAAAAATAGGGACCACCACGGTGGGAAGGTAACAGCGTTCCGTGCGCCTTTGGCGTCCAGTCATGCCGGCCACATGACCACGGAGACATCCTCGGACAAGCGCTGGCTCTTCGGCTTTGAAACGGAGATGAGCACCGGCCCCTAGAGTTTGAAACGACTAGCACGCATGTGTGGGGGAACCTTTACCTTTACCTATATCAGGACAGAATTGAAAGATATTTATTTACAACGTAGACGACTGAAAGATTGTTTACCAGAAAACTTACAGATGTTTTATGTACATTTTGTCATATTCTGTCCCGTCATAGAATGCATTTTTCTTTTCTGTTTCCCCCCCCCTTTTGTTACATAAGGTAATAATAGTAATAGCAGTGTTGTAGCCAGGGAAGTTGTAGCTTTTGTTTTTGAATGTACATTCAATATTTTTTTTTTCCAAAATAAATAAATAAATCGACAACCTCATTAAAACTGGCCAGTCCAATCTTACCTTGTTTGATTTACAGACCCTTATCTTCAAGTTTGGGAGGGAGGGGTCCAGACCCAATGATAAGATAATTCAGTTGCCTTGTCTCTCCTTAGATGCAGCAAGAGACTTCAACATTTCATTCTCATGGAATAGGTTGTTTAAGCCTGAGAAAGTACAAATATGTTCCCATTCGGTGTCAGAAATTTATTGAGAGAGAGAGGAAAAAAAAAAAGTTCTAAGCTCTGCATTTCCTTCAAATTAAGTAGTTTCCCATAGTTAATTTACTGTGAAAGGTAATTCTCACCTCAAACTGCTCTTCTGGCAACATCAGCATTTGATACAGTAAATAAATTTTTAAGTTATCATCAAGTTCTTCTATGATCGAATCCCGTCCCACCAGCCGAAATGATCAGAGATTAAAAGCTCCTGAGAACTAAATGATCCAGACTGAGAAGCATTTGATTTCCCTGATAAATTATACAAACGAGGCACTTGAAAGAGTTGCTTAACCAATTTTGCCACTGAAGATCACCTCCATTTCAATTAAAGAGAAACGTGGCATGGACAAGCTCAGCCCATCACTCTCGCTGATGTCAAGGAAGGAAGGAGAGCAAAGAAATGAAAGGGTTCTAATCCAAATCATACGCGCTTTCAATTTTGAGAAAATAAGAGCTTTCTTTATTTCTCTTTTTATTTAAAATGCCGGTGTTATGGACAAAGCATTGTACACTTGCCTTACTTGGAAGAGATTGGAAGGAGCCAAGAATGTAAATGAGCAGAATAAAATATACACATATACATTGACATAGATGATATATGTAGAAACATTTGATAGATGATAGATAGATAGATAGATAGATAGATAGATAGATAGATAGATAGATAGATAGATAGATAGATAGATGATAGATAGATAGATAGATAGATAGATAGATAGATAGATAGATAGATAGATAGATAGATAGATAGACAGACAGACAGACAGACAGACAGACAGACAGGATGGATGGATGGATGGATGGATGGATGGATGGATGGATGGATGGATGGATGGATGGATGGACGGACAGACGGAAAGACAGACAGAGACAGATATGATGTGCGTATGTATGTATGTATGTAGAGATAAAGATAGATAGACAGAGAGAGAGAGATAGGATAGATGGATGGATGGATGGATATTTTAGATAGATAAATAGATGGATGGATGGATGGATAGATGGATGGATGGATAGATGGATGGATGGATAGATAGATAGATAAATAGATAGATAGATAGATAGATAGATAGATAGATAGATAGATAGATAGATAGATAGATAGATAGATAGATAGATAGATAGACAGACAGACAGACAGACAGACAGACAGACAGACAGACAGACAGACAGACAGACAGACAGGATGGATGGATGGATGGATGGATGGATGGATGGATGGACAGATGGAAAGACAGACAGACAGAAATCAGATAGATGCATGGATGGATGGATGGATGGATGGATGGATGGATGGATGGATGGACAGATGGAAAGACAGACAGACAGAAATCAGATAGATGCATGGATGGATGGATGGATGGATGGATGGATGGACCTTCTTTGCCCCGGTTGAATCAGTGCAGTTGTTACGTGAAACATGCAGTCATTAAGCAAACCTGGTGTTTCCCACACTGACTTTGCTTGTCAGATGCCAGCTGGTGATCACACGATCTCAGGACAGTGCAACTGTCGGAATTACAGGATAACAAAGTTGGAAGGGAGCTTGGAGGTCTTCTAGTCCAACCCCCTGCTCATACAGGAGACCCTATGCCATTTCAGACAGGTGCCTGTCTAGTCTCTTCTTAAAAACCTCCAGTGATGGAGCATTCACAGCTTCTGGAGGCAGGCTGTTCCACTGGTTAATTGTTCTCACTGTCAGGAAGTTTCTCCTTAATCCCAGGTTGGTTCTCTCCTTGATTAACAGAATAACATAGTTGGAAGGGACCTTGGAGGCCTTCTAGTCCAACCCCCTGCTAAGGCAGGAAACCCTATACCATTTCAGACAAATGGCTGTCCTGTCTCTTCCCAAAAGCCTCCAGTGCTGGAGCATTCACAGGTTCTGGAGGCAGGTTGTTCCACTGGTTGATTGTTCCCACCCCCAGGAAATCTCCCTCCAATTCCAGGCTGTCTCTCTGCTCAGTCAGCACCCATCCCCTGATTCCCATCGTCCCCTCAGGTGCCCCAGAGAACAGGCAGACCCCGTCTTCTCTGTGGCAGCCCCTCAAAT